>NC_088105.1:13016466-13319496 GCF_036370855.1 Dromaius novaehollandiae | reverse complement strand
GAAGACCTCTTTGCCCCCATCAGCCCAGCGGATGACAGTGGGACGAGCCTGTTGCGATGGTTTCACTGACTCCTCCAGATCTGGCTGCCAGGATACGAACTCCTTGTCCCCAGGAATCTGAGCAAAGAAAACCAAGTCTGACCAAGACACAGAGACAACTGGAACCATGTTCACTTCTCTCTTGACTCCACCAGCCCATCTGCACATCATAGAAAAGAGCACTGCAGAGCCAGGACTCCAGGCAGAAGGACAGGGAAGGCATTGGCTTGCCTGTACCTTGGAGTCATGGGAGCTGAAAACACTGGGGTCGTCGGTGCTGCCCACCATGATCTTGTGTGGGTGCTCCTTGGTAGAATGGGGAGCACCAGAGCCGTCCGAGCGGTGGGACTTGGAGCCATGGCGCTCCCCAGACAGTCGCTCGCTGGTGGTGTTTCCCATGGCAGCTCAGCAGCCCTGTGGGAGAGAAGACGACTGTTTCTGTGCTCACAGGCTCCTGCAGTGAGGCAGTGAAGGCACCATTTCCCAATGTCCTTTGCCTGGGGAGACTGACAGCAATCCTAAAAAAGGCCCAAAGTTCATTCCTACTGCCAAGTTTGGGAGCTGAAAAGGAATTTAACAAACAAGATGACTTGACCTAATTATAGCCATATCCTTATGAGCCATTGCTCTAGTTAATCTGGTGTTATACTCTAAAACAGATACTAGTTACACTGCATCCTACACAGCCCTCACTAGCCAGCATAGTAGAGGGGCTGATGAGAAAAATAAAGCCAACCTTTATTGGCATATTGGCAAATCAATTGCTTAGCATAAACAGAGCCTCTTTCACAGTCCCAACAGGCTCTGCAGACAAAATCTCTACATCCAGTAAGAAAACAGCCAGGAAGTGAGAGAAGCAGCTGTTTAACAGCGCTCAACAACTCCCAAGGGCTCGTGGACAGAGAAGCAGAGCCTTGCGCCTGGCAAAAGCAACAGGGAGAGTTTAAAGTGCTCAAGTGGAATTGCCCAAGCTGGAGCTTGGCCAAGGCATAAGGCTAACACCCTGGTGTCTGCAGAAAGCTCAGCTCTTGATGGCATTCACTTATCATTCACCAGGCAAGCTGCCACGTCAGCTCTGGCACAGCACAGCAAGGGTGTCCACTTGTTATAGCCCTCGCCAGCGGCACTACCATGAGCGGTCAGGCATCTGGCTGGCCATCCAGAGGCACACCATGAACAAAAGGTAAGTCTGGCTGCCTCAGCACTGCTCTGTGGGAGACTGGGCATCATTCAATTTCATCCAGTTCAGCAATGCAAAGCAGGAAGAACTTGCCATATTGTGTCAAGCTATGAACAGCTA
Organism: Dromaius novaehollandiae; assembly: GCF_036370855.1. NCBI lineage: Eukaryota > Metazoa > Chordata > Aves > Casuariiformes > Dromaiidae > Dromaius > Dromaius novaehollandiae. The sequence goes on along the minus strand of NC_088105.1, from coordinate 13,318,157 downwards.
CACACCTCTCAGGGCAAACAACAAAGCCATCACAAGTTACAGAGGTCTCTTCAGGCCTGCTCCAGGCCTTACCCAACTTGCAGCAGCTGAGAAGCATGGCAGGTCTTGCCCCCTTCCCAGGTTTGTTCTGTAGCTCACATGCTTTCTGTCACACTATGCTGATCTCCAGCTCTGGGGGCAAGGCAGTAGGATAGCCAGCCTTACTTCATACACTTAGTTGTGACATTCTGAGATTTGTTTAGAAGATTAGGTTATGCATAGGGTGCCAGGCAAGGATGCCAGCCAAAGCCAGGCTTCAGAACGTTACTTGTAGAGCAATTACTAAAGTATTTCTTAAATCCTTAGGGCTAAAAGACAGCTCAAGAGGACAGCTACCCATACTACCACCCCCTCGCTGAGCTAAGATCAAGCGTGCCTGAACAGCCCAGGATAGGAGAGATGCTCCACTTGCTTTGACATCTTCCCCCTTTCCCCTGTCCCTGGAGGACACTGAACCAGCTCCTCATAAAACCTGCCCCTGCTAAACTATATATGGTGTTAAGTTTCTTCCCTGCTATCTCAGCTAAGACTCTCTTACTTCTCATCTACTAGGAGCAAGGTAAGAAGGGCTGAACAAGACAGCTCTGAGAGATAATGTGCAGACTGTTACAGATTTGAAAGCTCCTCCTTCTCTTTTCTAGAAGGAATCCAATCCCTCTGACTCTCCCTCAGTGGACACATTCTCCAGATGTTCCCCAAGGTTCCTCCCAAGTGGTTACTCCTTTCCAAAGCATGGCACCTAAAACTCAGTGCAGACAAGAACCATCTCCTGTATCTTGCACACAGCCACACTGCTGTGCTGGAATAGCAATATCCTCCTGCAGCAACTCACACGCAGCTTGTAAATTCTTCTGATGCCAGTCCATTTCAGTGCTCTGCGCACAGCCTGTTGTGCTTCGCTTTACTGAATTAACTTTTACTGATGAAACCCTCCAAGGTTCAGCCACCCATTGTAGCACAGCATCCTCTGACAGTCTGATACAGGTACCTTCTAATGCATCATGCAAGTCATTAATGAAAACACTGCCTATATAAAGTGCTAGCCTTGTCTGGCCCCTACGCCTCCAGCTTCCTTGTGAAAATGGCACGTGATGTGCACAAAGCCCTCCTAAATGTACCACACTTACTGCTTCTCCCCCTTCTTTTGGGCCAGCTACCCTGCCACAAAAAAATACCCGAGCAGCCTGAAGAGATTTATTATGAGGAGATCGGTTTGCTGCTCAGCCAGCAGTTGCCCACAGCCTGCTCAGTTGACACCTCTTGGTACTGAAGTTAGCCAAGAGAGCTTCATGTCACTGGACTCTCCTGTCCCCCTCTCTTAGAAAAGAAAACAGGAGCTCAGTGATCGTGCTGGCCCGAGCCCAAGGTGACGAGCCTGGAAACCGGGGAGAAGGAAGCGCCTCATCCTGGATCTGCTGAACGCACCGAGCGGCCGTAGCTGCGACCAGGGCTTTGGCCCGGCCGGCCGGGCCGCGGCGGAGCAGCCGCAGCCGCAGCAGCGCGGGTCAGAGCAGCGCAACCAATGCCGGGACCCCGCCGGGACCCCGCCGGCACGGCCGCGCTCCGCCGCCCCCCGCCCTTTCCGGCAGCGCTGGCGGGTCGCAGCGAAGCATCTCCACGGCGGCGACAGACACCGCGGCGGCCCCGCGAGGCCTGGAGCCGGGCCCGGCCACCGCGGCCCACGCGCGGGCGCCCGCGGCGACACCCGCCACCCCGGCAACGCCCCCCAACCGGCCCCGCCAACCGCCGCCGCGGCCGCCGCCAGCCAGGCCCGCGCTGCCCCTGCGCCACGGGCAGCGCCGAGCGCCGCGCTGCCGGCCGCGCCGCGCGCCGCCCCCCGCCCCAGCACAGACAGCGACGGACACGGCCTCGCCCCGGCCCCACCTGGCTGCCGCCGCCACCGCGTCCCCGCTCTCCGCCTCCGTCCAAAATGGCGACACGCCCCGGCCGCCACCGCCAGCCCCTGCGAGACGTTCTGGCCCGCCCCCGCGCTGCTCTCTATGGCCGCGCCCCCGCGCCCCGCCTGCCCGAGCACCGCGGCTGCCCGACCACCGGGCGGTAAGAGGGCGGTCGCCCCGAGGGCGGACCGGGCTGCGGGGCTGCCCCGCGCGCGGGCAGGAGCGGGGCTGGCCCCTCCGCACCGCCTTGCTGCCTCCCGGCCGCTGGGCAGCCTCCATTTTTTTTGAGGGCAGCCTGACTTCAAGCGGCTGCCGGAGCCGGGCGGCAGCCATTTTTGTTAGGGGCGGTGGGGCTGGCGCACGGCCATCTTGGCTGAGGGCAGCTCGGGCTGCCAGGCGCCCGGAGCGGGCGGGCGGCCATGTCGGTTGAGGGCAGGCCCCGGGCTGGGGCCAGGTGGGAGGCCCGGGGGTGGCGGGGTGCGCAGGCGGCTGGGGGGGGGGGACACCCCGAGGCACCTCGCGGACCGAGGCTGGAGCTGGAGACGAGATGGGGGCGGCCAAGACATTCATGCAGTGTGGCCAGCAACCCCCTCGGCTTGGGGGCCAACTTTATTGCCCTCTTCCAAGGGGTCCCCAAGGGCAGCGAGGGGGGTGGAGACAGCGTGTTGCGAAGAACCGGTTTCCTCTGCGCCTGCCAAAGCCCCAAAGGAGGAAGACAAGTGTCAGCAGGACTCCGTCTCCTTCGGCTGGAGAGTCAAGGAGAAAGCGAGACGTAGACGAGGGTGGCCACAATCAGGCCGATGCTGAGGAAGACCTTGAAGATGTGGGGCACCGAGGTGGTGCGGGGAGGCGCGTCCCCGGCCCGCGCGTGCAGTGGCTTGACGACGCGCTCCCACTGGGTCAGGATGGCCTGCCGGGCGCCCGCCCACCTCCCCGGGCCCCGCAGGCGGTACTGGTAGGGGGTGCAGGGGCCCAACAGCACCTCCGTCGCCAGCCGGGGGTCGGTGAGGAAGAGGGTGAGCAGGTTGGGCTTGACGCCCAGCTGGCAGGCGAGCTCGTCCATGTAGGGGATGTAATCCACCTGGATGGTGTGCCGCTGGCTCCGCACGTACCTGCGGGAGGAGGCAGACGGGCGCTAGGGCTGCAATCTGGGGGCGTGCTGGGCGCAGAGCGGGGAGCTTCGGGGATGGCGGCGGGGTTGCTGGGGGTGAGGGTGGTGAGCAGAGAGCGGGGCCGGAGGAGAAGGGGGAGGGAGCGGCGCGTCCCGCTCGTGGTGCGCGGGAAGGCGGGAGGGACCGGGTCGCACAGGGAGGGACGGGAAGGGCAAGGACCCCGGGGGCTGCTCTACTGCCAGCAGCCAGGCAAGCCTGGCGCCGTGTCCCAGCGGTTCCTGGTGGGACCTTACCGCTTGGCCATCTCTTCTTTCTTCTGGTTGATGTCAGCCTCCATGTCGCACCTCGGAGGCAGTTTGTTCAGTCCTGGAGGGGAAGAGCCAGAGCGGGTTTGGGTTTCAGGTGTGCGGGCTGCAGGCTATAGCCCTGGGGCACGTTTTGCCTCGCTTACCCTTGAAGACACGGGTGGCCCAGCGGCACTGGAGCTCGGAGATGGGCATGATGGCGCCCAGGGGCTGGACAAGGCCGATGAAAGCCAGCGTTGGCTTCTCCAGGTGGGCGGGGAACACAAACTTGTACAGGGAGATCTGGTTCTCCACCACTGTGACACAGTCCTCGAGGAAGGGGAAGGAGAAGCTGTATCCTGTGGCAAAGACCACGGCGTCAATATCTTCCTTGGTGCCGTCCTCAAAGATGGCAGCGGTTGCCGTGAACTCCCGGACGTTCGGCTTGACCCTCACCCTGCCCGAAATGATGCGGTTGGGCAGGTCATCGTTGATGGTTGGGTGCTGGTGGAGGATCCTGGAAGGGCACAGACAAACCTTGCAAAGGGCCTGGGGCGGGTGCGTGGTGGTTTCTCCAGGCCGGTGAGCGGTGTTTCCCAGCACCTGGGGCAGGGCCTTGGCATGCTCTCCCCACGCTTACCCGTGCCGGGGCTGCAGGCCGTAGAGCGCATGGTCGAACCGAGCATTCAGCTTCCTCTCCAGGGTGAACCGCCTGATGGAGAGGGGAATGAGGCTGTGGAGGAGCTGGATGTGGCGGGTAATGTAGGTGAAGTCAAAGGGGTAGCCGCTTTCGGCAAGGCGGTGCAGCACCCAGGCCCCGCGCCTGGTGCTGAGGAAGACCTGGGAGGAAGGACAGGGGAAGTGGAGGTGCCACAGGTGGCATGAGGGACAAGAGCTGTGTGCTGAGAGCTGTTTCCCTTCTGCACCCCAAAGAGGCGTGCGAGTCCCCTGCCTGGCAACCGCGCAGCTGGGATCAGCTGGGAGGGGGGTTGGGGTGCCACCACAGTCCCAGTCAGTGGGTGCTCCTCCAAATTGCGTGCTGCCTCCAGGCTCCATGCAGCAGCCAGAGGACTGAGCTATGCTCTTGCTGTGCCCCTTGGACACTGGGGTTGCTGACACAGCTGCTGGGGTAATGACAGCCACCCCCTGCAAGAGGGGATGGGAGATGTTCTTGAAGGGATACGGTGCAGGAGGCAGGGGAGCCTGCAGGCGATGGAGGAGGCCTGCTGGTACCCTTCGGGATCAGGTTGCTCTCTATAAATAAACGTGCCAGTGAGGGAGAAGAGCCTTTTAAGCTGAAGTGCAATGTTGGCCTGAAATCAGACAGGTCTGCATGGGCCAGGAATAAATATAGTCTGGGAGCGAGATGAGGGAGATGCGAAGTGTCTGGCCACCGGTCGGCTCTGGCAGCACAGGCACTGGGCGAAAACCCAGCCAGGTTTTAAATGAGGCCCTCCCAGGGGACAGAGGGCATCCCCATGCGCGCACAGCCATGCCTCGGGCAGACCTGCTTCGCCGTGGGGCCCAGCTCCACGGCAATGTCGGTGCCTGAATTCCCAATGCCGATCACCACAACTCGCTTCTCTGAGAAGGCCTGCGGGGTCTTGTACTCCCGGCTGTGCAGGTACCAGCCCTCAAACCTTTCCAGCCCTGGGAGAAGAGAGCAGAGCAGAGCCGTGCTGGGGAGGGACCGTGGGGCGAGGGGGAAGCTGTCCCCCTGCTCGGGCTGGTGATGTGTTTTGGGAAGGAGCTGAGCCCACCGTGACCAGCAGGAGTGAAGCAGCCCTGCGACAGTGCCCAGAGAGGCGGCAGCATCTCCAGCCTGGGAGATGCTCACTGGGACGCAGCCCAGTGCGTGGGGCAGGGCGGAGACTGGAGACCTCCCCGGCTCCCTTCCCTAAATCCTCCTGGAATTCAGCAGTATCTGCCCGCAGAGCAGAGTGGTTTGGTCAGATGCTGAAGGCACTGCGAGAGCCTCGTGGCAGACAGACCACCAAAATGGGTGGGAGTGCCCATTCCAGCTATGGGGAGTGGTGCAGGAACCCATGTTTCTGGCAGCAAGCGCAGCAGGGCCAGAGCTATGCCAGAGAGGCCAGCGCTTTGAGGGGCCTCGGGGAGCGGGTAAGGGGCCAGCAGGGCTGTGAGGCCCGTGGTGGGCTGAGGGGAGCTGGCGTGGCGTACCCGGGAAGCTGTGCAGCGGGAGGTGCGCATCAGTGTGGTGCCCGGTGCACACCAGCACGGCGTCGAAGACGGCCGACTCCTGCTCCCCATCGCTCTCGGTGACCACGTCCCACTGGCCGGTGACGGCGAAGTCGGGGCGCTTCGCCACGCGGCACACGCTGGTCTGGGTACAGGGGGCAGGGAGCGGGTGTCAGGCTACACCCGGCCTGCCCGAGACCCCCGTGCCCCGCAGCACCCCACGGCACTCACCTCGAAGCGGATGTGTCGGAGCAGGTCGAAGTGCTGGGCATACATGCGGAAGTACTCCATGATCTGGGAGTTGTGCATGTAGTTGGGGAAGTCGTCAGGGATGGGGAAGTCGCTGAAGCACATCATCTCCTTGGAGGTGTTGATGATGACGGACTTGTAGATGCTGGCGCGGCCCTCCTCGGGGTACTCCTGCAGGACAGGAGCATGGCTCAGCACCCATTGGGACTCCCGGGGCGAGGGACAGGGCTGCAGGGTGCTCTGTGCAGGTGCCTGGCTGGCTTGGCATGTCTTTGCTCGTGGCTTGCCATGCCTGCAGGGTCAGGCCCTACCTGGGGTCTGGAATAAGCTGCAGCTGGTTGGAGCTGCAACAGCAGTTGGACTGAGACAGCCTGGGAAGAGATGGAGGGAACTGAGACCAGGACAGCCTGGGGAGGGGTAGACAGGGCCGGGAGCAGGACTAGGACAGCCCAGGAAGGGATGGATGGGAAGACTGAGCCAGGACAGTGAGGGCTGGCCCAAGGAGTGGGTCTGTGAAGAGGGTCCCATTCTGCTGGTGGTGGAAAAGAGACTGTCCCAGTGTGGTCAGTACACGAGGTTGCACCGAGGGAACGTCCCGATGCAGGAGCCGTTCTTGTTTTCCATGGTGTACTCCGGAAGCTGCGGGTGGGACCGGCCACCCACAAAATGAGAGAGGAAGCTCTGAACTGGTATGAAGAAATGTGGTAATGTGGCGGGCAAGCAAGGTGTGTGCCTCTGCAGCATGGTGGGCAGTCCAGTGCCTTGACTTCCCTGCTCCCACTGGTGCCCTGTTTCCACGTTTCCTTCAGCCTTTGATATGGGGCTTGGTGGTGTCTGGGAGCGGTGGGGGTGCTCAGGCCTCGATAAGGCAGCGTGCTCCTCGGGCACCCGCCGTACCAATGCCCTTGCCCCAGCAGGGCTTTCAGGCTGCTGAGCCAGCTCTGGTGTTTCTGGCTCAGCCACCATTCCTGTCCTCGGGGTGATTTCTGCCTGACCAACCTGCCGGCTCAGCTTCAGGCTGCCCTGTGCTCACTGTGCTGCACCGTTGCTGTTTCAAAGCCACCATGGACAAAATCAGTGGCATTTCAGCCAAACAACCCCAAATCCCTGCACTGGCATAGTGCAGTGTCCCCCCAGGGTATCTGGGCATGTCAGCAGGGCCCATCTTTCTGGGGGCTGTGGCAGGTGGTTCCCCGGGGGGAAAACACAGCAGCATTGCAAGGCGAGCGTAGGGATGAGCTCAGTGGCTTCCCTGGAGGCAGGGAGAGCAAAGGCAGAGGCGTGCTCCTTGTGTCTGCCTGAGAGAGGAGCACAGAAGCAGAGGAGAGTGGCCCGAGAAGGGATGGAGGGGACTGGGACTGGGACTGGGACAGCCCGGGAAGGGATGGAGCAGACTGGGATGGGGAGAGCCAAGGAAGGGATGGACAGGAGCAGGAGCAAGACTGGGACAGCACAGGGAGGGACAGATGGGAAGACCGAGACAGGGCAGTGAGTGCTGGCCCAAGGAGTGGGTCTGTGAGGAAGGTCCTGTGCCGCTGGTGGTGGAAAGGAGCCCGTTCCCGTGTGGTCAGCACACGAGGTTGCGCCAAGGGAGCAGCCCGCTGCTGGAGCAGTTCTCCACAGCGTGCCTTGGCTGCTGCGCTGCCGCGCAAGTGCAAAGCAGGGGTGTGGTGCTTTGGTAGCTGATGACGAAGGATACTCTCTGTGCTGGAGCTGCTGCCACAGCCCAGCCTGAGGCTTTCTGCTTGCCGCGGCGTGTGGGGAGACCTGCCGTGCCAGGATGCCAAACGCGGGTAGGGGGGGACCCTGCCGCAGCTCCCTGCAGTGTGGTGCCAGACTTACCTCGAATCGCCAGAGCCCGCCGATGTCCCTGCTCCTCTCAAAGCAGGTGGGTGCCAGCCCCTCGTCCAGGCAGCATTTCACAGCGCACAGGCCAGAGGCGCCGGCCCCGATGATCGCTACTCTGTGGGTGGCCATGTCCCACGGTCCAGCGTCAGGGATGGTGGGGAAGCCTTGGCCAAGGGTGGTGCTTGCTCAGGAGGGGGCACGCGGCCCGGCGGGTCGTGCAGTGAAGAGGGATGGAGAGGTGTGTCCGGTTGCGTGTGGTCGGCGCTGGGCAAGCGAGAGGGTGGGAGCAGGGCTGACGCCTCCCTGTGCTCCCTGGCACAGCGCAGACAGCCGAGGCGAACCAGGGTGTTACAAGAAGTGTTTCTCCCAGACATGATTTACAGGTTCCTGACGGGGCCATGCCACGCCTCCTGCCCATGTGCCCTCCCTCCCTCCTCAAAGGTGTCATTATTGTATATAAGCACCTAGTGATGCTGAGGCCAGCCCCAGGGGCTTCCTGAGTGCAGGGGCTGAGATGTAGCCTGGCTGCAGATTTTGGCAGGCCACCATGTGGAAAGCAATGTGGCGGGGAGAAATGCTGGTGCCGGTGGGCAGCAGCCTTGCCAGCCTCGGCACAGGGTAGCCAGGACCTGCTGCCACTGCTCCGGGTCCCTGAGCAGCACCCGCTGCCAGGCGGTCCCCCAGAGGGGCCATGCAGGAGGCGAGCGTGGCCGCGTGGGACTGAGCTGCTGCAGGGCCGCGGGAGGTGCGACGTGGGCTGCGAGCCACCGCGACTCGCTCCATCCGAGCGCACTGGCCACAGGCTGGCTCCAAGGTGGCAACGCTGACCGTCTCTGCCCCAGGCAAGGCTGTTTTGTTGTGGCTGCATGTGTGCACGTGTGTGCGAGCCTGCATGCGTGTGCACGCACGTGCAGCCAGCGCTGGCGCTGTGCACAGCCAGGCAGCTGCGGCGAGGCTGCTGCGTGCACGGAGGCCGCGGTGGCGCCTGCGATGGGTTGCACACTGAAGCCGTTGCACCGCACTGTGCTGCTCCACGGCTTGTTGGCAGCCCGAGCACCACCACGCCAGCTCCCGCCTTGCCTACTTCACGTGCAGCAGTCTGGTTCGTTTTAATGCTCTTTAATCCGATTAGAAAGTTCCCAGTGCCTTTGCTCTTTAGTTACAGTGTTAGTTTCATTCATGGTGCCGTGCTGTGGTTAGATGAGGCGACAGAAAAGCCTGGCGAGTCTCCATTTAGGCTAAAGCTTTAGCTGGGGGGGACTGATCTCACCCTAAGCATTAGCAGGTTTTCTCACACCTCTGCAGACACAGCTCCCAGGAGGAAGCACAGAGCAGTTGCGAGTGCCCTGCGCCCGCAGGGGACATGTTTGGGGCTGCCCTTCACCTCAGGTCTCACGCTGAGCCCTGGCTCTTCCCAGCAGCTGCGGAGACTTTGGGGGCTGCTGGCCCCTTGCTGCTGCTGCTAGGCAGTGCCGCCATGCTCCCGTGGCCGTGCTGGGCAGGAGGAGGTCTCCGGTGTGTGGGTGCGCTGGCCGGGCTCCCTTGCCACGTTCCAAAGCCTCCCTTTCCCTCCAGCAGCGCAGCCCGGAGCAGGAGTCTACAGGTAAGTGAAAAGGATGGCGAAGACAGCCACAGCCCCGACCAGCTTGGCCAAGAGCGGCACCGAGGAGGACGAGGTGACTTCGTCCACCTGCCTTGTCCTCAGGGGCTTGACAACGCGCTGCTGCTGGGTCAGGATGGCCTGCCGGGCGCCTGCCCACCTCCCCGGGCCCCGCAGGCGGTACTGGTAGGGGGTGCAGGGGCCCAACAGCACCTCCGTCGCCAGCCGGGGGTCGGTGAGGAAGAGGGTGAGCAGGTTGGGCTTGACGCCCAGCTGGCAGGCGAGCTCGTCCATGTAGGGGATGTAATCCACCTGGATGGTGTGCCGCTGGCTCCGCACGTACCTGCGGGAGGAGGCAGACGGGCGCTAGGGCTGCAATCTGGGGGCGTGCTGGGCGCAGAGCGGGGAGCTTCGGGGATGGCGGCGGGGTTGCTGGGGGTGAGGGTGGTGAGCAGAGAGCGGGGCCGGAGGAGAAGGGGGAGGGAGCGGCGCGTCCCGCTCGTGGTGCGCGGGAAGGCGGGAGGGACCGGGTCGCACAGGGAGGGACGGGAAGGGCAAGGACCCCGGGGGCTGCTCTACTGCCAGCAGCCAGGCAAGCCTGGCGCTATGTCCCAGCGGTTCCTGGTGGGACCTTACCGCTTGGCCATCTCTTCTTTCTTCTGGTTGATGTCAGCCTCCATGTCGCACCTCGGAGGCAGTTTGTTCAGTCCTGGAGGGGAAGAGCCAGAGCGGGTTTGGGTTTCAGGTGTGCGGGCTGCAGGCTATAGCCCTGGGGCACGTTTTGCCTCGCTTACCCTTGAAGACACGGGTGGCCCAGCGGCACTGGAGCTCGGAGATGGGCATGATGGCGCCCAGGGGCTGGACAAGGCCGATGAAAGCCAGCGTTGGCTTCTCCAGGTGGGCGGGGAACACAAACTTGTACAGGGAGATCTGGTTCTCCACCACTGTGACACAGTCCTCGAGGAAGGGGAAGGAGAAGCTGTATCCTGTGGCAAAGACCACGGCGTCAATATCTTCCTTGGTGCCGTCCTCAAAGATGGCAGCGGTTGCCGTGAACTCCCGGATGTTCGGCTTGACCCTCACCCTGCCCGAAATGATGCGGTTGGGCAGGTCATCGTTGATGGTTGGGTGCTGGTGGAGGATCCTGGAAGGCACAAGGAGCCGTTGGGATGATGGAGTCAGTGTCCTGCCTTTGTCTACTACTCCTTGCTTGGGTGCCCAGTGCCCTGCTGGTCCCCAAGGGATGCTCAGCCCCAATGGTGCTTATCAGCTGTCCCTGCTCTGGTGGAACCACAGAAAGAGGCAGAAGCCTTGACCATTGCCTGGGGGCACAACAGAGCTATCAGCTGGGTTTCCTGGGTCAGTACCTTTACCCTGAGGCTGTGTATAGGGAGCATGGAAATGCCTGGGACATCATCCCTCCACTTGATCTGATCTGGATGAAGGGGGAGCCAGGGGGTCTCTTCTCCTGGGCAAAGGGGAATGTTTGCGGGCACCTGTGCTTTGGCTTCAGGCCGTAGTTTGAGTGGTCGAATCTTGCATTCAGCTGCTTCTCTGACCAGTCGCTCAGCATGGACAAGGTCAGCAGCTTTGAGAGGATGTTCTTCATACGGGTGAGGAGGAGGATGTCCACAGGGTATCCCTGGTTTCCAACGCGGTTGAGGATCCACGCACCCCGGCGGGTGCTGAGGAAGACCTAGGTGAGTGAGAAAACATCACGTCTTTAATGCTGTGACAGTCATGGGGGCACCCAAGGGCTCCACCAGAGGGGATGCAGCCTCTTCATGCAATTGCTCCTCTTTCCACAGTCCCAATGGCTGCCTGCCCAGGTGCTGGGCAGAGACCTGGAGGCCAGAGTGCTCCATCTCAAACATCTCCAGGAGAGGCCTCATCTGAACTTGTGGGTATCCCATGTGGGAACAGTCTGCTGGGCATGGGGGGTTGCCCGCCTGTGGGGATCCCACTCTTGTTGTCACCTGCTTGGCTGTTTGGCTGATCTCCACAGCCAGGTCCGACCCTGAATTCCCGATCCCGATGACAACGACCCTCTTGTCTGTGAAAGCCTGGGGGTCCTTGTAGTCTCGGCTGTGAAGGTAGTGGCCCCTGAACGTCTCGATGCCTGTGGGGAGGGAGGAGGGATGCTTTGCTTTCTGGCGCCAGACAGAAAGGTCACCTCTCAAAAAAACGAGGCAGGGCCAGTGCTACGGCCTTGGGGCTGCGGCACAGCCCAGCTCACAGCCCCTGGCCAGTGCCATCCCCACGGCACTGCCAGGCAGAGCCCTCCTGGCCCGGCCAAGTGTGTCCTGGGGAGTGTGTGAGCAGAGAAGTGCATGGGCCCACAACAGCAAGGGAGCAGCAGTGACATTAGAGGCTGCAGCATCAGAGCTTTTGGAGGTCTCTTCTCACAGCTGCAAACAGCTGGGCCAGGGGAAGCTGGCGCAGCGTACCTGGGAAGCTGTGCAGCGGGAGATGTGCATTGGTGTGGTGCCCGGTGCACACCAGCACGGCGTCGAAGACTGCCGACTCCTGCTCCCCATCGCTCTCGGTGACCACGTCCCACTGGCCAGTGACGGCGAAGTCAGGGCGCTTCGCCACGCGGCACACGCTGGTCTGGGTACAGGGGGCAGGGAGCGGGTGTCAGGCTGCACCCGGCCTGCCCGAGACCCCCGTGCCCCGCAGCACCCCACGGCACTCACCTCGAAGCGGATGTGTCGGAGCAGGTCGAAGTGCTGGGCATACATGCGGAAGTACTCCATGATCTGGGAGTTGTGCATGTAGTTGGGGAAGTCGTCAGGGATGGGGAAGTCGCTGAAGCACATCATCTCCTTGGAGGTGTTGATGATGACGGACTTGTAGATGCTGGCGCGGCCCTCCTCGGGGTGCTCCTGCGGGATGGGTGGGGGCGCTGATGCTGGGGACAGTGGTGGGGAGGGCAGTCGGGGGTCCCATCAAATGGAGGGGTCGCAGGGTCTGGTGATGCTCCCAAGGAGGCAGCAAGGCTGCTGCGAGGGAAGGTCTCTGGGATGCCTGGCCCCAGAGAGGCACCAGGACACGGGCCTGATGTGAAGGCCCTTTGCATGGGATCCTGCCTGCAGCACCCACCCTGGGGACCTCCTGCGGCCAGGTGTGTGCAGCCACGCTGGATCGATCCCTGGCTACTGCACTGCCAGTGGCAACAGCACCTCTGCCTTGCGACCAGTGCGAATTACCTCAAACCGCCACAGGCCTCCGATGTCCCTGGTCCTCTCGAAGCAGACGGGCTCCAGCCCCTCTTGCAGGCAGGCTTTGATGGCGCACAGCCCGCTGCTCCCCCCTCCGATGATCGCGACCCTCTTTGCCATGCTGCCCTTCGCTGCCTGCGGGGAGAGCAAGTGATGGTCCTGGCCACGCATCCCTCACACATCTCTCGCCGGGCTCCGAAAGCCAAAATTTCACCTGGGAGCAACTCAACCCTCTACCCTGCAGACTAGGGCTTTGGGAGCAAGGGATGAGGTTGGGTGAGCCCCCCCCCCACCCCCCCCAGCAGGTTAGATTTTGGCCCTCCAGACCAAAAGAGACTCAGGCTGACGGACAGCTGCCGGGAACTGCTGAAGGTCTTGATGGGACTGCAAAGCACTTGCTATCCAGCCCCAACAGGGACCCGGCAAGTGCTGAAGTTTTGCACCTCCACGGTGCTGCCCCCGGAAAACTGATGGAGAAATATTCCAGGGCCCAGAGGAGCGGGGGCCTGAGCACCGAACTCCCCCAAATCTCCCTGCCTGGAGATTGATATGTGCCTGGAACAATGGGGAGCCGCGCTGCGAGCCAAGTGCACCTTGCGCCTGGCCCTGCTGCACCTTGCCTTGACGCCAGCGGGCAGGGCTCCACCAGCCCAGCCCCGCCTGGGCACATGGGGCTTCTGCGTGCCTTTTGCTCTCCTTTGCCCAGGGCAGCAGGGGCCATCTGAAATGCCTGGGGTGCCCGTTACACCCCCCAGCGCCTGCCACGTCTGCTGTGTGCGGTCTGCCATTGCTGACCCCGACCAGCGCCCACCCCGCGACGGGCCCCAAAGGGAGACGGATCTGTGCTGGGGTCAGAGCGCAGCCAGGCAGCCCCGCTGCCAGCGCTCCCCCGGGGCGCCCGGTCCGGCAGGAACCAGGAAGCGCCCAGCCCTGCGGGCACGCGCCCCGCGCGGGGGCACATGCCACGCCACGGGCACCGGGGCCCCCACTGACCTGCAGCCCCGGCGAGCCGTGCCCAGCCGCTGCGCCAGTCCCTGCCCCGTCGCCCCAGCTCCGAGCTGTGACGCCGGACTCTGGCCTGGTTTTATGATGCACGGCGCGAGCAGGGCCTCCCACACTCCTCCCACACCGGCCACGGGGCCAGGAGCCAGCCACTGACTCGCTCCCGGCCCGGCGCTCTGCTTTTCCGGCGGGGGCTTTTGCAGCAGCCTTGAACTACTGTTTAATGAGCTGCCTTTGCTGGGACGCAGGGGAACCTCTGTGCTGCCTTCACCATGGGGACACAGGGCTGAAGGGGGGAGGGGGTTGCAAAAGAGGCAAAGATACAGCCTGGCGCTGCGCATGCAAATTGGAAAAGCAGGGCTGGAAAGCCAAGCGCTTCCTTGAACTTTAACCTTCCAGATTATCGGGATCAGCACAACCCCACTTATGCTAAACCCTGTAGTACCCAGGGTGCACATGTGGCTCCACCTGCCCCGTCTGCCCCGTAGGCGCCCTGCTCTGGGTCGCCCACATTCCCCACCGCCCCGGGAGGACCGGCACTGGGCATGTCAGCACGTGGCGTCCCGTAGCCCCTGCTATGCTCCCAGCCGGTTTGCACCCCAGGGGCCAGGAGGTCCCAGTGCAAGGAGGACCGTTGGGCTGGGAGCCGTGGGGCGAGGTGTTGCTGGCAGGGGGCTTGGGTCGGAAAAGACACCACGGCTCTGTACAGCTCTCTGCGGGCTGTGCGAGGCAGAGACCAGCAGGCTCAGGAGCACGCTGCTGGCTCCCAAAGCACTGGTAGCCAGAGAGCGACTGAAGGCTGTGGTGGAAACTTGCTCTCATGTTTGCTGGCTCCAGAGCACTTGATGTTGGCACCCCTCCGGAGCTGAGCAAGGTGCCGGGCTGGAGAGGCCAAGGTTTGCAGCTGAAATAGATTTTAAGCTTCTAAAACTCATAGTGGGTTAGCAATAAACATCATAAAGCTCTTTCTGCCCATGAAAAGACAGATTTTCACACCTCAGGCAGCCTTGGGCATAAGGGTGGCTGCCGTCTTTGCAAGGCAAAGGTACCATCTGGGGAGAAGCCCTGGCCCCCAAAGCTTGCTGGGCTGTTCAGGTGTCCCGGCTGTTACTGGGCTCCCCAGTTGTGGGGGGCTGAGCCAACCACACCATCGCGGCACAACCCCTTGCCGCTGGCAAAGGCTGAGCTCTGGCTCTGGCGGAGGCACTGTGCTGCCAACCCATGCTCCGCACCTCCGCCTGTAACCAGCAGGAGCATCTCACACCAGGCACGGAGATCGGCACGGGGTCACCAGGGAGGCAGTGCTGGGCCTATTTTCCTTTCTGCTCCGATCTCTGCTGGTTTCTTCTGTAAACTCTGCAGGCACTGCTCCAGTCCTGCTGGTGAGGGAAGGGGCTCAGTGATAAGGACTGCAGCCGGGGCCGCTGAGGGCTCCCTGGCCCAGCTCGGTCCCATGGCGAGGGGCTGGGCTCTTCCCCTCCTCACGGGAAGGCCTTGGTCAGACCCAGACCAGAGGGAGCGTGCCGGGCCACAGCATTTTGGATGCACGGGCAGGCAAAGGACTGGCAGCCCATGGCTCCAGTAGCTGGAAACTGGAAAGCATGTACAAACACACCTCCCCTTCTCCCACGCACCAGGAGATGCAAAGGTCTCGCTGGCAGCAGTGCGGAGCAGCGGAACCAAGGCGAAGGGCGGCGCAGGCAGCACGTGACCAGTGGGGCAGGGGCAGGAGAGGAAGAGCCCAGTGGCCGTAAGACCCGCTTGGACAGGGAGCGCCCCGTGTTTAGGAAAAAGAACAGCTAGGGTGTTTTGGCATGGCTCGACAAGCCCTGATTGCCCCAAACCCTGACCACATCCAAGAGCGCTGCTGTGCGGCACGCAGACGCCCTGTGAACCCACAGCCACTGCTCTCCTCTCCCCGGGAGAGGAAGGGGTGGCGAGGTGCTGTCTCAGCGGGCCTGGCCAGACGTCTGGTGTGTGGTGCAACCCAGAGAATTTGTTTGCCACTGTGTAACCCCCAAACTGCAATGCAAACATATTGCCAACAGCTTCATCAGCTCACCTTCCCCAGGGCACTGAGTGCACTGATAGACTTAATGGCCCTGAAGAGCCTCACCTGAGGCCTCCACCCACTCCCTCTGCTCATGGGCCCAGGAGCTTATTTCAGTTCCCCCTGGGGCCTTCAGTCCATAGCAATGCCGTTGCAGTGCTGGTCTCCAGCTCCACCCCAGCCATGCCCCTGCACTGCTCATCTATGCCCCAACCTGTGGGTCATATTCCCAGCTTGATGTCAGCTCTGCTTTGTCACCATGGGCCTCCTTGGCAGTCACTGAAACTGCACTTGATCCTGACTGACCCTGATTTGCGGATTTCCTTCCCAGCTTCATCTTGGACCTGTCTTGTCACTGCAAACTTGGCTGGTGATCTGGACTCTTGGATGGACCTGGCTGCAATCTCCTGCCCTGCCCTGCTTGCCCTGTTTGGGTACTGTGGGTTTGGGCCCTGGCCCTTGCTGGGGCCAGGCAACGTTCTCTTCCGGTAAAGCAGGAGGTGGTTTGCAAAAGCCCTGTTTCCCACCAGCTGGAGCTGAGCAGGTATCTTGGGGAGGTGGATGGTGGGGAAGGGCTGATGCAGAGGGTCCCAGGAATTAGGAGACACATGATCCCTCCCAGCAGCAGCAGATGAGAGGTTAAGGCTTTCTCCTGGATGGAGAGCTCAGCTGCAGTGAGGAGCAATGCTTCCCTCAGGTGTGGTCCTGCCCAATGTGGGCAGCACTTGCTGCACAGCAGGGCTGCCCCAGGCCAGCTAAGGGTCACTGTGTCCTGCCTCCCCCCAGCAAGTCAGTTCCCCAAGGCAAAAGCAGAGGTTTTAAGATAGAAGGCAGCTGCTCTTAGGCCTCAGGAGTGGGTGAGGCATGACTCAGACCCATTCTCTGCTTTATTAAAAACAACAACAACAAAAAATGTTGCTAGGGCAAACAGTCACAGTAAAAATGTAGAGTCAATGTCCTTGGAGCACAGGGAGCTGCAGCTGCTGTTGGTGCAGCCAGGGACACCTCTTGGCAGGAATGCAGGTAAGGCCCAACTCCTGGGCCCAACTCCAGCAGCCTGGGCAAGGGTGTACAGAGAGCTGCAGCTGCAAGGGCTATGGGGAAGCGGCTCACACTGTGTGCCACTGTCAGTGGCACTCATAACACGCACTAACAAATTTAAGTTGCTGTGAACCCTCTTTTTACCACTCTCTGGGAGATTAAAAAAAAAAATCCCATGGAGAAAGCAGGAATCCCATGGAGAAAGCAGGAGCTGGAAGGCTCTGCACAATGGCTTTAAGAGCAGCCTGCTGCTGGGAGCCACTTCTCCAGTCACCCACTGCCTCAGAAATGGCCAGACCAAACCCTTGGTCACCCCATCCTTTCCCCAAGGCCCTAGGAGCCTGATGCCTGCATCCTTCTAGGTTGAGATTTGGCCTCGGTGAAGTGCTTAACTGAAGAGCAACAGGAGAGACACATGCGTTGCTTGGGAAGGCAGATATTTTTACAAACCCAAGAGGACAGACCCCAGCGAGTCCCCTCCAGTCAGACATTATGGAACAGGCTGCACAGTGCATGCTCACCACAGCATAGCTCAGCGTATTTACAGCACACAGACATGTGAGCAATCACTGAGAAATCCCTGCAAAGCCACAGCTGCCACTTACACTGCAAGGGCTAACACAGCCGATGCCCAGCAAGGGCACACTGATTCACAGTATCAGCAGCGAGCTGCCAGATGAATGTGTCAGCTCCTCCCCAGGCTCTGCAAGGGCTGTTTTTTCCCAGGAGAACAGTGAGTGCAGCCATGTGGCTGGTGCGCGCTGCCTGAGAGCCCAGTGGGAGGGCAAGACAGCACCAAATGTCCAAGTACAGCCCCGGGAGCTCCGTTAGTGTTGTAGTTTTGGCTGGTTAGATAAAATCTAAGATGTTGGTTCAACGAGCCCCGGTACCCGCCCTGTGCACAGCATAGAGAACAGGGTGTGCACTTCCTCCTCGAGGAGGCCCAGCCATCAGCTGCTCCAGAGCGCAAACAGAGCAGGCGCGCTGAGCGGTGACAGCCAGCAGTACTCCACCACGCTGTACAGCGCGTAGCCCAAGAACAAGCCGAAGAGCACATCTGTCACGTTGTGCCTGCCCAGCATGACCCTCGAAATGCCGACAATGAGGGCCCAGAGCACCACGAGGACCCGCAGCGGGACGGCGAGCACCAGGTGGTGCAGAACGAAACGGCAGACCAAGGCGGCTCTGGTGGCATGGCCCGATGGGAAGGAGTACTTGTCCACGGAGATGGTGACGAACATGTCCATCTTGTTGTGGGTGGGCCGCCGCCGCTTCACGAGCCCTTTCACCACCGCCACCAGCACTAAATCCAGCAGCAATGCTAGGAGACAGCAAGAGCAAGTGAGAAAGGAAGGCTTTGTCTCAATGAAAAACAAGGCAGGAATCAAAGCAAAGCCATTTACCGAGAAGAAAACACACGGCTACTGAAACCTGCCAGGAAAAGGCAGTACTTTCCACAGCAGCAATGACTGGGTAGGGAGAGCACGGCACTCGTCCAGGGCCTGGCCTCTGCCCGCATGTGTTGATGGAGACTGAAGATGTGCTCTCTACCACATGCAGCCCTCACGCAGAGGCCAGACCCTCTGCCAGCCACAGCCAGCACCATCACTCAGCCTGACTCGCACTCAAGGGCTTTTCTTTCTCTAGAAAATCTGCTCTCTCCAAGACTTGGGGCTCAAACTGGCCCCTTATTTTGAAGGCAGCCAAGGGGTTAATATTTCCCAGGAGTCCTCTCCTGAAAGGGCCCTGTCAGCCACTCTGACTCAGCATTGCTTTGCATACCCTAGCAGCTGGGGTCAAAGCAACAGTGGTGAATGATCAGTCCACTTTAACTGCTCAGCTGCAGCTCAGTCCAAAGGGCTGCAAGCTCCCCCTAGTAGGTGTGACGGTACACAGCTCCAGAGCTCCTACAGCCTGGCCTCTCCCTGCTGCTGGCGGGATTAATGCCTAAAAGTCAATCACGCTTTGGCTTTTCAAGAGCTGAATAAAGATGATTCAAATAATGCTGGCTTGCTCAAAGAGCACTAACAGCTATTGCAGTAGAAGTCGGCAGAGAAGCACCTCTGTGGGAGAAGCATTCAGCCAGCATTTGGCAAGAACAACTTCTTGTGCAGGACAGCATGTGCCTTCTCCATCCCTGCAACTCAGCTAGCTTAGCTCGCAGTGCTGACAGCTGGGGCCACTTCTTCCAAGGAAGCCTATGCAAGAGACTGATTTCCCCTTGTTCCCAGGCATGTTTCTGGGCACCAGATCTTTCAGTCACTTCAGTTAGTTCACTCTCTTTGGATAACCATTTGAGAACACAATTTTTCCATTTAAACCTAAATGGGTTTTCTTTTGATCACTTTTTCTTTCTTACATACAGCTTGGACACTAGGAAAAACGCCTTCCTCCAGGTGGGTGCTGCAGCCTGGGACAGGGCACCAGGGAGGTAAGGGGGTCTCCAGCCTAGCGGGCTTCAGGCCTCGCCATGGCACCTGAACCTGGTGCCAAGCAGAGGCTGGGCTAGAGGCCTCCAGGTCCCTCCCCTCTGGCTCTGATATGATGCTGTAGTTTAACCATGCATTGTTAAATGCAAAAAGATGCACAAAACCATCAGCTTGCAGCCAAACAAGTTTTGACTTGCATAATAAATGTGAGTCATTTGTTATTTTGCAACTAATAAAAATGTAAGAATTGGGAATGTGAAAAGGTCTGTTGCTCTAGGGTGGTTACAGTTTCTAAACGAGCAAAGGTGAGCTGAGGTATGCCAAACAGGATAGGCTTTGGGGGCAGGTGGGAACGTTACAGCACACAAGATTAAGATGTATGCTCTAAGCCAAGCCTTCCCACTGGCTGACACAGATTATTACTCCATGCAGGTACGGTGTGTGGCAGGCCCAAGGGCGCAGATGGTTGTACTCCGGAGCAGAGCAGCAGCAGCTAGTCAGGGAAACGGCTGGTGTCACAGCACCGGGCAGATGCATCTGGAACGCGCTTTTCCGGTAAGCTGAGGGACTAAAACAGAGTTCAGCTCCCCCAGAGTTCTGTACAACCGGGGAAAGCATCTGGGCATCAGAAATTTCAGCGTGCGGCTCGAGCCGCGACGCACGAGCCATCTCCGCGCTCCCCAGCGCGAGGGCTGCTCGCAGCTGCCCCGGTCGCTCAGCCCCGCGGGCCCCGCGCTGCGGGAGCTCCCCCCGCGCCGGGCGCCCTCCTCTCCCCCGCGGCTGCAGGCGGCCCCGGCTCACCGAAGAGGAGGTTGAGCAGCACCTCGCGGGTGGCCGCGCTGTCGCTCTGGCAGAGCCCGTAGGCGGTGCCCAGCAGCCAGGGGAGGCCGTGCCCGGACACCTCGACGACCTTCATGAGCGGCCGGGCGCCGCCCCAGGCCGAGCCCTCCGCCGCGCACACGCCCAGGCGCTTGGAGGCCCAGAGGTCGACGGCGAGCAGCGAGCGGAGGGCGATGCCCGCGAAGGAGGGGTTCAGCCGCATGCAGTCCTCCTCGGGCAGCGCCGTCGCGCCGCCCGCCTCCCGCCGGCGGCACGGGCTCTCCGGGGCGCCGCCGCCGCGCTGGCTCACCAGCGACAGGAACTCGGGCCGGCCGCCGCGCCGCTCGCGGCTGCTGCGCGGGCTCGGCATGGCGGCGGCGGGTCCCCGGCCGGCCGGACCCCGCCGCTGCGCCCGGTCCTCCCGACCGGCACCCGCCGACGCCCCGGCCGCGCCGCGTCCCCGCTTCCGCTTCCGCCGCCCACGTGACGCCGCCGGTTGCCGTGGAGACGCGTTCCCCCCCCCCGCCCCGTGGGTCTCCCGGCCGCCCGCACCGCCTCCGCGGGGCGCCCCCCGGCTGTTCCCCCTCCCCGGCTGTTCCCCCTCCCCGCACCACCCCCCGCCGCTGCGCTGCGCGGCCACGCGCGCTGCCCCCTCTTCCCCCCCCCGCCCCCGCCCCGCGCGCTCCCGCCGCGCCGCCGCGCCACGTGATGTGGCCCCGCCCGCCCCGTGCACGTGTCCCCGGCGCCGCCCCGCCCACCCCCCCCTCCCCCGGCAGGCCGGCCGGCCGGCGGACGGCAGCCGGCGAGGGCCGCAAGAGGCGCGGCGGCGCGTTCGCCCTGCCGGCGCCGGTGCGGGCGCCGGTGCGCGGGCGGCGTCGGCGATGCGCGGGCGCGGCGGGCGCTCGGCGGGGGGACGGGCCGCCCCCCGCCCGCGGCGCGGCGGCGGCGGCGGGTGACCGCGGCGGGGCGGCGGCCATGGGGTGCCTGCAGAGCGTGGCCTGCAAGGCGCGGGTGCGGCGGGAGCACATCGTGGTGTCGGACGTGTCGGCCACCATCGAGCCGGCGGCCACCGCCATCGAGGAGAGCTCGCCCGTGGTGCTGCGCTACCGCACGCCCTACTTCCGCGCCTCGGCGCGCGTCCTCATGCCGCCCATCGCCCGGCGGCACACCTGGGTGGTGGGCTGGATCCAGGCCTGCAACCACATGGAGTTCTACAACACCTACAGCGACCTCGGCGTGTGAGCACCGGCGGGCCCGGCGGGGGAGGGGGGGCTCGGCTTGGGGGGCTGCCTGCGCCCCGGATTGTCCTCCGCTGCCCCCCAGCAGCTGAGGGGGTTAGGGTGGGTTTAAGGCGTGTAAAGGGAAGGAAAGTGGTTTGGGGGCCTGGTGTGGACCTCGGGGCCCTCCCTAGTTGCATGTTGCTGTGCTTGTTGCGGCTCAGCTCTGCTGGAGAAGAGGCGAGCAGAATTCCTTCGCCGAAGGCCGCCTGGAATGCCCCAGGCATTTCTGCGCCCGCCCGGGTGCGTGGCGGCGTGGTCCAGAGAGGATGTCCAGGCAGCCTGGGACTTCCCGCTGCATTCCCGGGAACAGGGCAGCAGCATCTCCGTTCTGCTCAGTTTGCAGTGCGTGTTGCTGGCGGCAGCCCTGCGGAGTGCCGCCGCGGAAAGGGCGAGCTGGCTGAAGAGCCCCCGGTCCCTCTGCGGCTCGCAGAGCTGTCAGGAAGCCTGCCGTGGCCGGGAGCTGGCAAGCTCTGCAAACGCTCAGCTATTAGCGGTGCTGACACCCAGCGATCACAGGAATTGCCTGGAGTATTAGCGTGGCAGTGTTGAAACGTGCGGATAACAGAAACCCTTGCCTGGGGAGCTGTAGAGAGAAGGTCGGGGGGCATTTTTCTTGCAAAGAGCAAAGCACGAGGTTGTGGTAGCAATAACTCCTCTTTAGCTTTAGCGCTTTGCTCTGACCAGTGCACGTGGGCACAGAGTGGTAGCTGCTGCCCGGTGCTTTGCTCCTTCGGCAGCAAATCGCTGCCTCTGGGCCTTGGTTCTGAGCCCAGCTGGCAGCCCTGTGGCAGCGGGGATGGCCCTGCTTTGAGCTGCCTCCTCTCCTCTTGTCCTAGAGCAGGTTTCTGCATCAGCTGGTAAATGAATGAAAAACCCCAATCTGCAAAGTGCTCCTGCCAGCTCCGGCTGACAGAGGGCAGTCCCTCTGCACCCTGAGCTCCTCGCTGCATGGAAGGCAGGTGACGGCTTTTCACGCTGCCTGGAGCCCTGCTAACCCTCCTGTTCGGCCTCCTGCAGGATTTCTCTTGCTGATTCCCAAAGCAAACCAGACTCGAGCCTTTCAGCGCGCATAAGCCTAAGACTTCAGAAAGTTCAATTGCGGGCAGTACCCAGGCTCTGACATGCAAGGACTTTCTGCTGCTGGAGGCGGAGTTAACGCTGGGAGTCTTGTCAACTTCTGGATTTTTATTGTTCAAAGGCTTTTGCTCCAGCTGGGCCCTGTTGAACAGCGATTCTTCTGGTGGCGGGGTTATGAGTGCAGACAACTCTAGAGGAGTTCCTCTGCTTGCTGTTAAAAGGGAAAAGCTTTGCTCTGTTCGTGGTATTCATATAAAGGCTGTAGGAAACACACTTTTTCCAAGGTTAAGAATGTGCTGATGACTGGGGAGGGTGCAGAGGAACAAAGCTGTTGGCTCTGTGGCTGTGTTTTCTGCTGTTTGAAATGGGTGATAGGAGAAAAGCAGAAAATACGGCTGCAAATGGCTAGATGGATCTGTTTTACAGGCTCCTGGTGCTGGTGCCTGGGTGTATTGCATGTGAAAGTTGCCAGTGGTTTATAATTGCCCAGAAAGCCGTTAAGTGAATGTGGGCTGTGCTGCTAGCGCGCGGGGAGGCCCAGAGCCTGTAGTGCTGCGTGCCCTTTTGTTACGCTGCCATCCCCCGTAAGAAGTGGGGAGGGTTGTGCACTCCCACTGCCCGGGGAGGTAAGCGGAGGATCGGGGTGCACGCGACAGCCTTGCAGGGCTTCCTCGGCGAGGGTCCGCGCAGGAGCTGCCCCACGTGTTCCCGCCGTCCTGGCATCCCCAGCAGCTCCGGGAGTTTGCTCGCCGAAGGGTGTCCTGCTGTGAGAGCAGCTGAGCGCGGATTCGAAGCAGTTGAAGCTGGGGATGTGGCACTGGTGGTCGTGCAGGGGGTTTGCTGGGGGACATCGAGGACCCAGTGTGGAGGCACTGCGGGGCTGCGCTGGCCCGTGCTGGCATGGGCTCCGTGTGCTTTGCAGCGTCACGTTCCTGTGTCCTCAGGAGGTTGCCGCTCTGGCAGAGCGCTGCAGCCTCGCGGGGCTGCTGCTCCTTCCCGCTCGCTTGCAGGGGGTGGGGGCTGAGATGGGCTGAGCAGGGCATGGCACCCCCTTGCTGCACCCTGTGCCTGCTGGCCCCTGGGGGGAGCAGGGAGAGGCGGCAGTGTGTCCCGACTGCTGTGCGCCGGGCGCGTTAGCCTGCGGGACCGCTTGCGTGCCTGCAGCTTGTGGCACGCGGTTTCGGTGCACGTGTGGGCACTGCTCAGCATGTCAGCTGGCTGCTGCCGCCGGGCCCCGGGAGGGCTCCCCGTGTGCTTTGTGGTTGCTGCAGCCTTTCGGCCTCTCTTTCCTTGGCGGCGTTGTGGGAGTAGCACCACACTGCAAAGGGGGGGCCACCGCGGCATCCTGCTGGGTTGGGTTGCACCCAGGCTGAGGCACAGTCCGGCAGTGCAGAGGCAGAGCCATTTTGGGACCTGGCAGCATTATCACTGGCTCAGGCTCTTTTGCTTTGCCTTTTGGAGGTGGGGGGTTCCAGGCTGGGGCGATCGGAGCCCAAAGACAGATGATGGGAGTCGCGGGGACATCTCAAGCGCTGCTGCTTGCATGCAGTGGCAGCTGAAGCTCAGAGGAGCTGGGCAGAGCGGGGAAGTTTCAGACAGCAATTGTCTTGGGCTGCAGCCCTGCTTGAAAAGCCTAGGCAAAACCAAATTGTTGGTCCTTTTCTGTCATGAAAAAAGTGCTGGGCAGCTTTTTTCTTTATTTATTTTGCAGAAACTAGAAAGGGAGGGAGCCATCTTTAAGGAGAGTTTCAGTACAGAAAGTAGCAGGCATCGGACTGTAGAGGACCCCCAATTCTAGCAGCCAGAGCAGCCGAAATGGGGTTGCCGCAGGTCTGCGATGGGTTGGGGATGTGACTTCCACGGCCTGGTGGTGAGTCCCTCTTCAGTGGTGCCAGTGGCGAGGGGTGGTTGGCTGTGCCAGGACTGGCCGGTCTGGTGCACGTTGCAGAGGAGCTGACAGCTGGGAGATGTCCTGGTGGCATCGCTGTGGGCCGGGGCTCCGGACACCTGCCTGGCCCCAGCACCCATGGCTCTGCTCCGGGCACCATCTCCGCTGAGACCGTCCTGGTACCTGGCTGGTGGAAGTCAGGTAACCTTTGCGTGCCCCAAAACCCTTCCCTTCCTTCTGACTGTACCTGTGGGTCTAAAGGCAGACCTTGCCTCTCTCACTAACGTTAGCCTTGTTAAGGCAGTACCTCGTGGTACTGCGAAACAAAAGCCGTGGTCTTGATGCCACGTCGCATGGGTCAGGGTGTGTGTCCTGGGCTTGCGCCACTTTGGGGATGCTCGTCTGCCGGGAGAACGTGCTGGCCGTGGGCTCACCGCTAACGCCCCAGCCGGAGCTAACGGTGTGCATGGCGATCTGCAGCACCACAGGCCGTGCCCTGCTAATTCGGTAAGTGGCTGAAGTCCTCAGCCTGGTCCTGAGGAGAGGCAGAGAGCAGGGCCGTCAGCGATCGGAGGGAAGGGCAGTCTGCCCTCTCGTGTGACATTGCCCCAGCCGCTGGGGCCTGCATGGAGCCTGAGGAGTCTTGCAGACACTTCTGTGAGTGCCGGGGCCCCCGGTCTCCCTCTGGAGCCTGGCTGAGATGCCCGTTCGGAGCAGGACAGATGGTTGCCCCGAGGAGGAGGCACTGGCCCTGTGACCAGAGCTCATCATGGGATCTGTCTCCGATTAGATGTGTGCATGTGTGAGAAGCTGCCGATCAATGCCGTGCTCGTGGCTAGGCTTGTCCTCAGCTGCACTCGTCTGATTAACCCGCTGCTTTCCCTGATACCTGCCTGGGAACAGCAGAGCCCTCATTTTTCCCAGGGCAGGTAGAGGAGGGGGTGGCTCTGCGTGGCACGGTGCTGCCGGAGGGATGGGTGGCCCCTGGCAGCTTTGCACCCCTGCTGCTGTCTGTGCTGCCCGCGGTCCCTGGAGGAACACGCGATCCGGAGCTAGTCTCGTGGCAGCGGAGCCGTTGCCTCCGTTTCCCCTCTTGCTGGTGGGTGCGGATCCAGCTTACCGGGTTGTCGGTGCCCGGGTGCTCCTGCTGCCTGCCAGTGCTGCGCTCTGCATAAAGTGCCATTCAGAGCAAAGCCCTGGCGGCTCTGTGCTAAATGCCCTTCTTTTAAGGTTATAAAGTTGGTGCTCTCAAGTTAGCAAATGGCAGAGTGGAGTCTGATTGCGTGACTTCAGTCCCGTCCCCCCATCATCCCCTGTGCTGTGATCTGGTGTCTAATTAGAGGGTGGCATGCTGTTTCCCTTGGTACCCCTGCTCAGTTGGGGGGGGCGCTTAAGAAGTGAAGCAGCTGTTGAATATTTCGTTTTTTACCTTTGCTGTTCACTGTGAGGTCCAGGCCTGGCTTGTTACTGTCCTTGGGCGCTTTGCCGTGGAGCCCGGCAGAGGGTCCTCGCTGCAGAGGGTCTGGTCCTTGCTGCTCTGAGGCAGTTGGAGAAGTGATGGCGGCTGAGGATTTACCACGTAGTCGAGTCCTGTCTGCCTCCGTTCACAGAAATTGGGGTTGTGAGTGAGCGGCAAGGAGTGACTCTTTTGGAAATGTGGGTTTCCAGCCCGCGTGGCGCGGAGCGGTGCGCAAACCCTGTCTGCGCGCCTGGGCAGCGCCTCGGCGTGCGCTGGGAGCTGCCGCCCCAGCTGTCGAGGGTGGTCCCTGGGAACCCCTGGTCTGAGCGGTGTTCCCCGCACCACGTAGGAGTGTGACTTGCTTTCTTTCTCGCCTTCCCCGGTTTCTCACTTTCCTGTGCTGGAAAAGCACCTTCTCTCCACAGCCTGGAGGCTGTGGTGCAGTCGTTTTCGGAGACAGCTTGCTAGCGTCTGCAGAGGAGGGAGCAGATGGAGGCTGCCCTAGCCATCCCTGGCTTGGAGGTGCGCGGCACCTCGTGCAGCTCCGGGCTGCTCCGCTTTCCAGCAGGGAGTGGCGGCAGAAGCGGTGCTGGTGCGGTTTTGCCCGCGGGGCTGTCCCCGCTGCCGGGAGCGCCTGCAGCTGCTCTGCCCTGCCCCTGCTGCATCTGGGGGTGTCACAGCTCCCCCAACCCTCGTCCCACGTGGGAAGTGGGAGCAGCCAGGGCCTGTCCCAGGTTTGCCTTGAGACCCCTGCTCTGTGGCAGGGAAACTGCTGAGCTTGCCCTGTCCCAGCAGCCCTTCCTGAAAGTCAAACCCTGCCCAGGGTTTCTCGTGGGCGCCAGACGCTGCAGGAACGTGCTGGGATCAGCTTCCGGCCCTTCCTCAAGGGCAGAGGGGCTGGGCGCTGGGGACGGCAGAGGAGCTGGTCCCTATAAAACGAAAACCCCTAACTTGTTTTTTGTTGTTGTTTTTTAAGGTGTTTTTGCTGTAAGTGCCAGAAAAAAGACTCCTGCCTTGCCAGCTGTTCCCCTGGGTTTGCTGTCCCGGCTCTGGTGCCGGGGCTGGTGCAGGGGTGGCACGCAGGACCGTGTGCCCTTGGGATCCTCCGGGAAACGCACTGGCGTGAGGGGAGGGGGGAGCAGCAGCTCTGCAAGCTGGTGAAATGCCGCCTGCGTGCTGCTGTTGCGTGGTGTGAGCACTTGATCCACGTCCTCGAGCTTTCGTAGCAGGGCAGGTTCCTTGGCACGCTGCTTTAGAGTGCTTGGGAATGTCAGAGCGAAGGGAGAGTATCACTCCTCGGGCAGGATGGAAGCCAGATGTCCCCTGCTGTTTGTAGGTAGCTTTGGAGCCCTGATCTGCTTGAAGCCAGAGCCCTGACTCACAGGAGATTTCAACCAAAGCAAAGCGCCTGAGTGTTTTTCAGGTTTTCCTGTGCTTTTCTCCCTTCTTTCGTTCTAGCAGTGATGCTACCAATTTTTGGTTTTGAGTAAAGATGCTTGCACTCCGGGAACCTGCCCTGCCTTGAGACCGAGACCTAGCAAAATGGCACAGAGGTGATTCTTCCTGCCCCTTTCCACAAGTGGGGGGAGTGGCCTTTAGACTGACACTGTATTCGGCATTCAGAGAGTGTCTGCTTTTCCAGTTCTTGGGATTTCAGGAAAGGTGCCTGGGAGCTGCGCTGGGGCTTGTTCGGGGCAGTCGCCGAGGCTGGGAGCTGTCCCGGTCCCAGCTGGCGATTACTACGTGGCAATCTGCTCCCGTTGCCGTGTTCGCATGGTGCTGCTAATGTGGTCGCCAGCCAAGCTCTTGGCTGGAATTTCCCCCCACCCACAACCCCCACAACGTTACAGGGATTTCATCCCACCAACGGCAGACGTAATTGCGATTTCTAATTATCGTATATGCGTTTATGCAAGCGCGTGTATTTAGAGGCGTAAAAATTGCACACTGAGCTGCAGGCTGGGGGGAAGCAGCTTCCGGGGCTGGCTTGTGCAGTCAGAGCTGTGCTGCAGCTGACAGATAGGAAAGGCTGTTTTTTCCAGTACAGGAGCTGATTAAGGAGAGGGTGACCTGAGAGAGACTCTGAAATGAGTTTTGGCCCAGTTGGTTAGATTGCAGGTTAATTAACATACTGTTTTGCTGGCAGAGCAAAGGCTTCAGCTGGCTGTGACTGAATCAGCAAAGGAACTAAAGCTGAATTTGTTCTTGAATGAGGTCCTTGATAGCTTCCTGCAGGTAGGGAAGTATTTCCCAAGCTCAAAGTGCTGCCCTCTGCTCTAGAGTTCATGCTGCAAGCAAGGAGACCTGGTGGTTAACCCAAGAGATGGACATTGGGAACAGCTTTGGTTAGGCACGTGGCCTTGTTGAAGTCACTCACGTTGGGTTTTGCAAAGCTGCCCAGTGGCTCCAGTCACTGAAAAGCCTGTTAATGCCTTGCTGAACCCTGGCAGCTTTGCGTGGCTCTGCCTGCCCTGTTCCATGCCCATGTCCTGCGTGGGCAGCGAGAGCTCCTGCCTTGCTGGGAAGTTTCATGTGGTGGCAAAGTCTAGGCAGTGCTCTGTAACAGCGATGCTGGGGGGGCACCAGCAGCGATCCCAGCAGCTTATCCTCCATTATGTGAGCCCTCTTAGGAAAATCTGGCAATGCAGCAATGAGTTTTTCAGCAGGATTTCAAAGGCTGAATTGCTATCCTTTTGTCTGCGCTCTTTTCCCCTGTTCTAAAGCAGTCATTTTACTGTGCAAGTGCTCACCCACAGCTGCTTGCCTCTTGGTCCTTCCCTTGCAGGCACTGACTGAGCATCCTTGTTGCTGTTTCCCTGATAACCTGGCCTTTCTGTTTCTCTTCACTAGATCAAGCTGGGAGCTGCCCGACTTGAGAGAAGGAAGAGTAAAAGCCATCAGTGATTCTGATGGAGTGAGCTACCCCTGGTACGGAAACACCACAGAAACTGTAACCCTGGTTGGGCCCACTAACAAGATCTCCAGGTTCTCGGTGAGCATGAATGACAATTTCTACCCCAGTGTGACGTGGGCTGTCCCTGTGAGCAACAGTAATGTGCCACTGCTGACCAGGATTAAAAGGGACCAGAGCTTTACCACGTGGCTGGTGGCCATGAACACCACCACCAAGGAAAAGATCATCTTGCAGACTATAAAGTGGAGGATGCGAGTGGACATTGAGGTTGATCCCATGCAGCTCCTGGGGCAGCGGGCACGGCTGGTGGGAAGGACTCAGCAGGAGCAGCCCCGGATCCTGAGCAGGATGGAGCCCATCCCGCCAAATGCACTAGTGAAACCCAACGCCAACGATGCCCAAGTCCTCATGTGGAGACCCAAGCGAGGCCAGCCTATAGTAGTTATACCTCCGAAGTAGAGCAGCACCGGGGCGCACACCAGTGTGTGCATGTGAGGACTTTGGTGCTGTCAGCATGGTGCAAATGAACGGGGTTTCTGAGCCAAAGCAGACCTCTTGGGTTCACCTGCCTTTGTAGCTGTGATTGGAAATACGGCTTTTTCTTAGTCGGAAAGAAAGTGTGAGCCTGGCCTGGCCAGCACCGGGTCATATAAGAGGGATTGCTGAGCTGGCGGATTGCCCAGAAGGTGGAATTGAGTACTTCTAGGAGACTGTGGCTGGAAAAGAGGCTGTCTTACCTGAACAACTCATGTTTCCTTGCAGGGAAATGCAAGGAGCAAGAATATGATCAAACCGTGCCTGTGGCAAATGCTGCTTTCCACCCAATTAGACGTAGAAGCGGAGACCATGCCTACCAGACGTGGAGGGCTTGTGCAGCGAACCTTCCTGTCTGCCCTGACAGGGAGCGGGTGTCACCACAGTGTCTATACCTATGCATTTGGATTGATAATCAACCCATCACCATGCTCTTTGGGACTCGGCGGAGGTTTGCCGGGAGACGGAGAGGCCCGGGGCGGCGGGGGAGCTGGTGCCATCTGAGGTGCTGAGCTGGAGCCCGGCAGCCGCCGCTGCCCGAGAGGAGTTTTCTGCAGCCGACTCAAAGCAGGACATTTTGCATGCGTCTCGGTGTGTTTGGAGTAGTTGTGAATATAGGAGATGCCATAGTTCTTTTCAATCTTGGGGTGAAATCTAACGGCAGGTTAGATGTCCTTTAGTTTTAAGGTGCACTAAGCCTTTGCAGTTCCTCAGTCATTCCCCCCCCACCCCGCCAACCCTTCTTTTACAGAAGCAAAAATTATTCTCGGCTGAAGGAGAAATTGCGAGCAATGCCTGTTTACTCAGCCAAGGGAGACCAGGCTGTTACTGACTGTGATTGTGTTTGCGTGGTATCCAAAAAAGCTTGGAGGTACTCCAGGATTCAAGCGCTTCCACTGCAGACGTAAGTTGGTTGCGAGAAGTTGGGTGCTTGCTCATTTTCCACGCAAATGCCTGTTCATGTGGAGAGCCTCATTCTTAGCCACCCACAGAGCAGCACAGCTAGAAGTTTGCATGTGTGCTTGCACACAGTGCTTGTGGATGCCAGCACCTGAACCGAGGCCTGGGCTCGTGAGGGTGGCACTGCGTGCGTTGCTGTAACTCCCCAAGCTCTGCAAGGGTTGGGGGTGTATGAAAACACCTGGGGGGGTTTCCTCTCCATGGGTCAGAGGCCCAGATGTGAGCAGATGCTGCTCTGGGCAGGCCTTAGCGTGCGGCGGGGTTTGCATAGGGAGACGGAAGGGAGCGTGCTCCCTGGGCACTACCTCGTGCTGTTGCAGATGTTTGGCAGATAACAGATTTTTTATTTATTTATTTATTTTCTTCTCACTCCTCACCCTTTCTTCGCTGCCTGGGTCGCTGGCATCATCCTGGTGCGTGGGGACGTGCTGACGTGGTGGATTGCGATGTGCAATTTCCTGTTTGTTTTAGCCCTGGGAGCAAGATTTCTCCTCTTTCCTGTCCCTGTCCCACCAGGGAGGAGAGGTGGCACTTTAGCTGCTCCCTCAGGATGCACCAGAGGCAAAAAACATGTTTGTGCTGCTGCTGCTACCACCACGAAAGCGGTTCCAGGCACCCCATAGCGCCGCGAGGATGTGAAACAGATGGTTACGGCTTCAGCTGCTTCCTCCCGACAGGCTTCTGCCTCCCTCTCCGTCGGACAGCCCCGGCACCCGGAGGCTCTCGGCCTGGCAGGGAGGTAGCGCCCGGGACCGGGAGGGCAGGAGTGGGGTGGGAAGAGCCGAATAGCTTCTGGCGAGGCTTGTGCTTTAGACCAGCTCAGTTCCCTATGGGAAATGAGACCCTGCTTGTTTTTCCGTTGCTATCTGGAGACCCTGCTGCGCAGGGTGCATGGCGGCCGGCTGCTGAATGCTGCCCATGGCAGGAACCACGAGCTGCCCAGCAGCTCCTCGAGCTTGGTTGGGTTCCTGCCCTTGGGAGCCAGCGAGCTGGCGACTGGCAGCTTCTACTGTTGTGGGGATTTAGGTAATTCCTCCTCGTAATTCCCCAGCTCGGAGGTTCCCGTGCCACCTGCCTTCTGTCAGCGAGCGGCCAGCTGCGCCTCCCTGCTGCGGGAGGGCCAGGGGCAGGGTGGTCTCGTTCCACACTTTGCACAAAGCCTAGTTGCAGTATTAGCAGTGCTTCCCTGAGCTTGGCCGTCGGGCAGCACAACCCAGAGCTGCTTTGCTCCCCCAAGACGCTGAGCCTGCTTTTCCCCCCTCGGTGGAGGAGCGTTTACCCCAGTGTGCTCACGCCAAGCCTCGCGCTTCTGGGCAGCCCGGGTGTCATGCGGCGGCAGGCTGGGGGAAGGCTGCTGGCTGCTGCAGGGGCAGAACTGCCTAGGAGCAGCGCGAGCTCGGCTGAGCGGGGATCGTGCCTGGTTAACATACGCCACGGTGCTTCTCCAGGCCCTCTGGTTAGGATTCCTGCATTGCCGCTGCCTTGTACCTTAGTACCTTGAGCCCCTTTGGTGGCAGGGACCAGCTCGAGCTTCCCAGGTGGCAGGGAACGTCGCTCCTCAGAGCACGCACGGTTTCCTGCAAAGCTTCAGCCGCTGCTTGTGCTTTCCCATGGTGGGATGTGCACCCCGGGCATCTGGGAGCCGGTCCCCAAGAGCGCAGGGACACCCCAGACATCTTAGACCAAAAATCCCTGTGATCGCCCCGAGCTATTTATTATTCTCAGCGGTGTTTGCTACCGATTCAATTTTTTTTTCCTTTGGGAATGTTGAAGCCTCGATGAATACTTTCAAATGTTGCAGCCAATGGAGCCGGTCCTGCTCCTCCCGTTCACCCTTGCGTGAGCAGAGGGCTTTGGTAGTCTGGGAACCAGCCTGCTGATTTTGGTGCCTAAGTTTGGATTTAGCTGAGGGTTGGGTGAAGCCTTGCAGTGAGGAAGGTTTGGAGGGGGAGTGGGCAAAGAGCTTTGATTTGTTGAGCAGACCTTCTACAGGGAAATCGTCAGCATGGGAAAATATCCCATTTTTGTGAGATTCTGCTGGTGTTTTTATACTGATATGTGATCAAAGGCATTTTTGCCGTCATTGATGTTTTGTTTATCAGAAGTGTGTGTGGAGGGGTGTTTTGGTATGCAGAAATTTTAAATACAATTTTCAGTAAAACTTGGGGGAGGAGGGGTACCTTTCAGTTTGTAAAAAGACAGACAAATATATTTTTGACCTAGTGGGACAGAAACAATCCTGAAGCACCCTGTGAAATCCTTTCCCAGGGTGCTAGCCAGGTCCCATCTCTGAAGTGCAGAGGTTTTTCCACCTGCCTTTATGAGATGGTTTCAGTCCATTTTGGAGATGTAGCCAGCTGGTGGCCGTGGGATGCAGGGGGGGAGACCGTGTGCATTGGCTTTGGGGTGCTGAGCGTAGTCCTGGTCTCTGTGGTGCATTTGAAGGTCTCTTGTCTCAGGCAGTATCTGAACCTGGGGAAGGGGTTCCCTGACAAATCTGTTTCCCCAAGGTGAGCTCCAAGCTAGGAGAGGACCGCTGAGCAGTGCGCGATGGGAGCCTGAGAGCTGGCGTCCGCCATTCCCACGTTTCGGCCAGGCACAAGCTAGGAGGTGAAGCCGCCCTGAGCACCGCTGTGTCCTGCAAGGCTGCTGTGGGGCCCGGCTGAGACACGTGGCCATCTGTCAGCGCTCCAAAACCCAGCGGAGATGGTCCGGGGGCTGTGCTCGGGGAGGCTGCGTGCTGGCCATGCGGCCCTGGGAGCAGCTGCAGCCCCGCAGTGACGCCAGCCGGTTGGTATAGGAGAGGGAAGGAGGGAGCTGATGGAGAGATGCTGTTGATTTTGTTGCCGTCTTTTGGGATGTGTTGGCTGGCTGGAGCCTGAGCAGATCATCTGCTGTGATTTCCCAAGACCTGGACGATGGCAGCCGCTGTTGCTGTCTGTGTGTTTCTGCAGTGTTCCCCTTGGGGTGCTCTGTGCCAAGCGCTGGTGAAATCTGGGTCGTGTCCGGGGTGCCGGGGTTGGCTGTGCCCTGTGCTGGCGGGCTGATGGCTGACCTTGCTGCTGGCATCTAGCTCAGAGCCCAGCCATAGCCTTGTGCTTTGGCCCAGCGCTGGTGGGCCCACCTCTGGTGGGGGTTTGCTCCCGTGGACTCTTCTGGGACACCTTGTTCTCATCCATGTTGTCCTCTAGAGCAGTTTTCCCCTGTGCTTGTGCACTAAGGACCATGCCAGGTACACCTGAACTGGGAGCAGCCCCGGGAATGGGTTGCAGACCAGCTGTGTAGCGCCTTGAGTGGCCTGGGGAAGTCTGTCCTCTGCGAGGAGCAGGGAGGAACCACGTTGCTTTGGACCGGCCATGGCTGCTTGCCAGCCTGCCTGGAGCTGTGTGGCCTCGTTTGGGAGGGTGCTGCCAGCACCGGTGCCTTTTTCCCCGTCCATCTCTTCTGCCTGGCTCCCGTGCCTGCTCCTTCTCTGATGTCCGGATTTGATGCACAGAGCTAGGTTTGGTTTGTCGGTTGTCTTTGTGGGCATTACCCCATGCTGTTTGCAAACGGCGCGTGGTCACTAGATCCTCCTTGGATGGAGGCGCCAGCTGAGCATCCCCGAGTTCAGTAGCGTTGACGAGTGCATTGGCTGTCCCAGACCTGTCGTCCTCATGTTGGGCTTTCCGCAACAGGCATCAGGTGTCCTACGGCAGACAAACCGCTGCTGCGTGCTGTAGGGGAAGCCCAGCTCTGCTGTGCTTGTGACCGAAGGCAGGCGTGGACCCAGTCTGTGGGAGGCTGAGCTGAGTGGGTCGCAAGCACGCACACCCTGTGTGCTTTGCGAAACTGGTGTTGGAGTGTGTGTGGGAAAGTGCTATGAAAATTGGGTGCCGCCATGCAGCTGCCTAGCTCTGCGCTTGCAGCTGCAGCGTGCCGCTTAGGCAGGTTGGGTCTGTGCTGGCCGGGAGCGGGTTTGAGTGCGAGAGCCGCCGCCTGGCTAGAGGGCGGCTGAGCCTGTTGAAGTGGTTTCCTCCGTGCCCGTCTGTCTCACCGGGGCCACGCAAAGCTGTTTGGCTGGCGTGGAGCCGAGGCCTCCCGGCGCCTCTTGCTCTCGGTTGCTTGTGTCCTCGCGCGTCGTCCATCGCTGCGGGGTCCGAGAGCCACCAGCAAGCGTGGCGGGGGGCTGTCCCGGCGGGAGAAGCGCGTGGTCTTCCTGGTAGATGGAGAAAGTGGGAATTGCATGAGGGCTTTGGGCAGGTTTTGTGGTGGGAGGGAGCAGAAGGCCGGTGAGATGCTGGGAGCGCGGTGGAAGCGCTGTGCCTCTCATCTCTGCGGCCCTGGGCTGTGTTTGCGAGGGCCGGAGGGGCTGAGCAGGAGCCCACCTCAGCGAGGACCTGCCCTGGTGCATCCCGAACCTGGGACGGGGTGTGTAAAACCGCACAGTGGGATGCTTCTTCCTTCCAATGCTGTTTCCTTCCCTGCTCCCCTTCTTTTTAGCCAGCACCTTGTTATCTCAGGGAGGGACAGGTCGCAGAAGCACCTGCCACACCTTCCCCCCGCCCCGAGGCTGGGCCTGCCGGGCCGCGTGCCCGGGCCCCTCGCCTCCCCTCGCCTCCCTCCGCCGCTTTGCGCTTTCATGGCCGTGCCTCAGCGCCGCGCGCGTCCCCATGGGCTGTGCGGGCAGGCCCCGCCGGCCCCGGGCGAGGCTGTGCGGGACGCGTCCGTCTGTCTGCTCTTACGGCACTGCTGCGCGCGCCCGGGGCGGGAGGCGCCTGCAGAGCAGACAGACAAACTGCAAAACCGACGCGGGGTGCGACCGACCCCGTCCGGGGCTTGTGCCACCCCTCTCTTCGGTGTGCAAGCAGACCCATCCACCTGCGTGTGCGTTTGGTTTGTGTATTTATTTATTTGTATTTATTTACGGTTTATTTAAGTTATTTATTTGTATTTATTGCTTAATAAACTCGGGGTTTATTCCTGTGGCGCATGCGGCTGGGCCCGCCGTGCGTTTCAGGGCCCGCCAGGGGCGAGCGGGACCCTGCGGGCTCTGCCGGGGGGACGCCTGCCTGGAGCCCTGCTGCATCCTCTCCTGACTGCGGCTCTGCTTCTCCTCCCTGCCTCGGCTTTTGCAGGGGAGGGAGAACCAGGGAAAAGGAACAGGATTCACCTAAATGCCCGCAGGGAGGGAAATCCGGGCCCATCCTCTTCCCGCAGCAGCTCAAAGCCCCCTTGTCCCCCTTCCCAGGCACGATGCTCCCTCCCGTGCCCGTCTGTATTTATTGGCCCGGCCTCCCCGTGTTTTTCTGTTTGGCTCACGCTGTATTTAATGTTGCTAATTTCCGGAGATGGTGATAAGAGCAAGAACGTGTGGGTGTCGCTATGGAGAAAAGACAAAATCAGGTATTCTGCTGCCGTGTGGGGAAAATCAGAAGGAAGAGGAGACGAAAGCTGGTTTTGCAGAGTGCCTTAAACACAAATGACTTTACCGAGTAGGGGACTTGGATTCTTCTGTCTTTGGATGTTATTACAAACTCAAACAAATGTTGCATTTCACTTCTCTGGGATTAAAAGACAAATACTCAATCCGTACTGGAACCAAACTGTGTTTCCTTGAATAGGTGCAATTTTCTTACAGCTGAAGCTTGCCCCCGAGAGCGAGGCCATGCTGGGAACGTGGGGGGCTGCAGAGGGAAGGAGGAAAGCCCCCGAGAGCCGTGGTGCTGAGCCCCTTGGGGGTCCCCATGAGCTCGTAGGGTTTCAAAAGTCGGCCCCCACGGGCTCAGATCGGCCTGGCTTTGGGCTGGGAGAAGCTATGCCCCGTCGGGCTCTGACCTGTTCCCCTTCTGGCCTCGTGCCTCTGCGGTCTGGCAGGGTGCCGACTCGCCCGCCTGCAAGGTGAGCCCCTTGAAGCAGCTCCCGGGGGATTCTCTGGCGTCCCGCAGAGGTTGTGCCTGCCCTGCAACGTCCCTTCCCTGGGGATGCTCAGAGCATGTTCACAAGTCTTGTAGGGGTCTGTGTCCTTGGGCTGCATCTCCCCTTCCAGAGGGAGGCGGTGGATGTGCAGATGACAGGAAACCTGGCCAAGGTGAGGGCTGCGTGCCGAGAGACACGCGAGAGACCTGGGAGCTCTCCCTGCTGCTGAGCTCAGGAAGGCGACGGGCTGAGACGCGGCAGGCTGGGGCGAGCCGGGCTGCCAGCCTTGAGCCTTTTTGGGGAAGGGACTTAGGCTGAGAAAATACAAAGAAAATTTCCCCTTTGAAATTGCAGATTCTCTCCTACTTCTTGCACAGTGGAAAAAGGGGGAACAAGATTCAACCCAGAGACCAGGTGGTAGTTTTTTCTGCAGTTGTCTAGTAAAAATAATACATGAGGATAATATAGAATTTCATAATGAAGGTTCATTTTAAAAAAAATCCACAACCAGGGGAAAATAAGAGCAGCTGAAACATTTGGGAAAAATATAAATGTTTGCAATATATTTTCTGAAAGCCATTAAATATTATTATTGTTATTATTTTTTGGTAATGAAAGAAGGAATTCTCTTCTCAGCCTGAGCCCTGCCTGCACATCAGGGATGGTGGAAGAGAGCCGATGGGCACGGGGAAGGAGCTGGTGGCTGAGTCTTGTCCGAGGACTGCTGGGCTGTGTCCCAGGCGGAGGGGACGCTGGATGCGGCTGCTGCTGCAGGATTAGGCTCTTGCAGGGTCCTGGAGATGCGTCCCCTTGCATTGCACAGGGAGGGAGGCAATGTGTTACTTGCAGTGAGCATCAACCCTATTGGTCCCCTCTTGCTGTGCAGTACATTTGTGCCCCGCGCAGGCTGGTTTCTTTAATAGCTGCTTGTTTAAGTGCTGCTGGTCGTGCTGGGCGCCAAGAGATGCTGGCAGACAGCCGATGTGTTATTTAATGAGTGGGTTTCTTTCCTAGGCTTATATTAAACCAGCACTTACCTACTTAACAAGTTCAGGACTGCAGCAAATGTTGGTCCCTGCAGGCACGGAGGAAGGCAGCAGCGGATGCGCAGCACAGCCCTAGAAACACCAGCGCAGCTGTGGGGTGCTGCGGCCTCCTTGCAGGGGCTCTCGGTGCGATTAGGTGCTTAGGAGAATTTGTGAATCCTGCCTGGTGGCTTTGCCCCTGTGGAGAGGGGTCCGTCCTCAGGTAAGAGCTGCAGTCACTGAGATCGGGGGGTCTAAATGGGCTTTGGGACAAACAGGACCGGTACCTGGCAAATATTGGCCTCCGAGTGGCACAGCCTGGACTGGCGGTACTGGAGAGGCTGGGACGGCATGGCCCTGTGGGGCAGCTCCCACCGGCGACTGCCTCATCCTAGCTGAGGGGCTGCGGGGCCCGTGCCAGGAGCAGGATGGCTTTGGCTCACTGAGGGGCACAGGGCAGGCTTGCACCAGGCTTGGGGACCAGCTCCCAAGCTAATGTGGGGCTGAGGCCTTTAGGAATGGTCCGGTCCTGGGAAGGGGAGAGGCATTCCCGGCCTTGCCCCCATTGTGGACATCTCCCACCTTGTCCCCCAAGGCTCCTCTGTGAAACGGAGCAGTGTGGCTGCCCCGGGCCTGCTGCCTCACCTGGGACGATGTGCTTCACGGCAACCTGTGTTTCCCAAGTGCATTATTGAAAGAGCAATTACAAGGCCAGTCTGGGGCGCCGCCACCCACAGAGCAGCTGCACAGCCACAGCGAGCAAAGAAATCCTTCAGGGTGCCGGGGACGAAGTACTGATGCTGTCTGTGCATGCCAGCAGAGGCACAGATGAGGGATGCTGCACGTAGTACTGAAGAGTGCTTTATTTGCTCTATTCCCTCTTCCAGAAAAGCTGAAAACATCAGTCAACTTTCAGCAAAAGAAAGCAGTGAGAAAATTTGGCTCTGCAGCTCCTCCCCAACGCATGGGAACAGATAAAGGTGTTAATGAGTTAGTGATGGCTGCTCCTAAAGGCATGCAGCAGTCTGGAGCCCTCTAAGCTACCTGATGGGAGACCTGTGAACCCAGCAGGAAACCCCTCCAAGGCCTGGCTGCTGACCCCCACACTACTTGCTGTGCCTCCAGAACAAGCGTGGCCAGCACTGAACAGGAGCGACTACACAGCGCTGGCCCAGGAGCCCCAAAGAGCCTGTTGACCTTTTCCTTGCTGGGCTGAGTCAAAGCAAGAAAGCACTCAGGGTTTTAATTTGAGAAGATATGGGGGACAAAGGGGATGTGGAGGACTGGTTTAGTATTGGGATTTAACACCAGTGTGACACTATGAGGCTGCTGATCGTATGGCGTCAGGGAGGCAGGAGCCCTGGGCACGGGTGGCTCCAGGTGCTGCATCCAGGGAAGGCTCCCAACGCCGAACGACCCGCAGCCAAGCGTGGCGAATGCGCAGACCCGCTCACTCTGGCTGCGGCGTGTAACGCAGGTACTTCTTGCCCGACGGGAGGTCCTTGGTGAAGATTCCTTTGGGGAACAGCTTCTTTGCTTCGTCGTCGGGTAAGGAGGGAATGACCATGACACTGTCACCAGGCTGGGGAGCAAATGGGAACCATGAGAGCAGCAGAGGAACTGGCAGGCTTGGCTGCAGGTGGCACTTCCCTGCTGGCAGGTGATGTGTCACCTTCCCTGTGAATGCTCAGCCCCAGTGCCTCAGGCATGTCCCCTGCAGCTCTGTCCATAGGTGGTAGCGAGGACTGAGTGGGAGATGCACCAGGAGGTGTGGGCGATGCGGAAGGGGAGAGCTGCTCCACCTGCCAGCCCTCCCCATGGTACTGCCAAAGAAATGGGGAGCACGAGGAGGGGAGCTCAGCACGGGGTCTCTACAGCTCACCTGTGCTCCTTGCCGAGCAGGGCTCACAGCAAGGCCTGCGTCTGCTCATCTGTTCCTATTGTTGAGGTGCCCCTGGAAAGACAGCGCTTGGCCAGGCCGAGCCCCAGCGCTTCCCTGGGAGGAGGAGTGGTGGGTGAGCTGGCCCAAAACTGCTGACAGCTTATGCTGTGCTGGGGAAGCGGAAGGGGAACTGCCCACAGGAACCTCCTGATCATATGGAGTGGGCATTTGGGCCATTGCTTCTGAGAGCTTGGTCCTGCCTCATAACAGAAGTACTAGGTGCCTAGGACTTCTGGGGACCCAGTAGCAGCAGGTGTGTGTCCTCTGGCTCCAGACAAGCAGGCTTCTCTGGTAACAGCTCTCACAGCCAGCAGCAGGACAGGTCCAAGAGCTGAGCAGCCCTGCCAGGCCAGGGAAATGCTGGCGAGCTAAAGTGCGCTGCTTGTTCTTGCTTTTTATTGGCTGCCCAAACTATTTTTTGGAGTTTTAAATAACAATTTTGAACTGTAACGGCAGCTAAACAACTTCAGTTAGTTATCTTCCACAAGGCTCGGGCTTGGGTGTGTACCTGCCAGGCAAAGTGGGCCTGCGCCCACATTGGCCTTTCCTGTCACGAAGGGAGCAGAGCAGTGTGCCAGCCCGGGAACCAGCTACCCTGTGTTTACTGCTTTGTTGGTTTGTGGCACCGACTTTGAGTGGAGTTTGGTCTGGCAGCTGACACCCAGTAACGCTCTTCCTTATCATGGACAACAAGGGCAAGACCTGCCTTGCCCCAGAGCTCAAGTACTGATAGCCCGAAGGAACAGGCTCCCTATCTGCCAGCACCTGGGACCGAGGAGAGGGAAGGGAGGACTCTGGCTAACTCCTGACTGCAATGGCCCTGGAGCCTGTGCTGGGATCCAACTCAAATCCCAGGATCTCAGTACTTCCCCCCATGCTGCAGCCCGCCCAAGGGGCACCTCTATGTCACCCGCCTGCTGCAGTGCTGGGCTGCGGGCTCTGCTCCCCTCCTCACCTTCCAGTTCACAGGGGTAGCAACCTTCTTGTACGCCGTCAGCTGCAGGGAGTCCACCACTCTCAGGATCTCATCAAAGTTTCTCCCAGTGGTGGCTGGGTAGAGGATGGAGAGTTTCAGCTTCTTATCCGGGCCAAAAACAAACACCTGAGCACAGGGAGACAGGGTCAAGTTCCTGGGCACCCTCAGGGTCAAGCAGCGCGTGCATGTCCTACTGCTCTGCCGGATCTGCCCAGCCCTTCTGCTTCTCCCTCCCCCGGGAGGTGTCCTGCCAAGACCCTATTTGATCACAGGTCCTTGGGACAGTGGAGACACTGTGGTGAGTATCTCCTAGAACAACTAGTGCCCCCACCCTGGCACAGGGAACACGGTGTGTTTTCTGAGAGCTTGTTTCCAACATCAGGTTATTTCACTGTTTGAAACATTTCCTCCCCACCTCAATCCATGCCCCTTCTAACACAAGTGCTGGAGGGGAGAGGGAAAGTCCAGCATATCGAGGACTTACGGGATGTCCCCTCTCTGCCTAGACCGGCACAACCAAGATGAGCTGGTGGGAACAGCAGGACAGCTGTTCCCAGTGAGACAGGGCTGCGCCTAGCCTCTTCTTGCAGCACAGCCCAAGGATCTAGCCCAGGGAAGTCAACTCAGCTCCTGAGGATGGTCATGTCCATGCAGGTAGGCTGCCCCCGTCTCCATGCCCCAGACAGGGCAGGATGGTAGTTCATGCCTACTGCTGCAGTGCTCCAAGGCCAGAGCATGATCAGGGTACTCACCACACGGGCAGTCAGGGGTATGCCGTCCTTGTCCAGCTCGTCTGGGTCCAGCATGCCCAGCTGGACAGCAAGCTCCCGCTTGGCATCGGCAATGATGGGGAAGGGGAGTTTCTCCTCGGGCTGGTCCCCATTGTATGCGTTGATGTCCTGCAGAGAGAAGCCATCAGCATGCTCATGCTCCCCATCTTG
The DNA here is from genome assembly GCF_036370855.1 of Dromaius novaehollandiae. Lineage (NCBI taxonomy): Eukaryota > Metazoa > Chordata > Aves > Casuariiformes > Dromaiidae > Dromaius > Dromaius novaehollandiae. Next base: position 13,277,472 of record NC_088105.1, on the reverse strand, counting down.
GGTGCCGTCATGCTGGGGACAGAGGCCAAGCAGGCAGCCCTCCAAGCAGGCTGAATGTGTGTGGGGCAGGCTCTGGCAGTGTCATGCAGTCTTTAACTGCTATATTGGTATGGGTGGATGCCTCGCCTGCTCCTTTACCCTAGCTGTGCTCTGATGTGTGCCAGACCTGCTCCTGTGCACAGCACCTCCTCCCTCTACACACTGATGCCAGGACTGACACCTTCCCGTGCTGTGTCCCTGCTGCCATGGCACCTGCGGAGGGGCTGCACAGCCAGGGGCCCATAGCCTTCCATGAAGTTTCTAGCTTTCCAGAAACAGGGCAACAAACAAGACACCTGCATGCCAGGTTGCTCACCCTCTGGAATTGCCTGTGGCCCATCTTCGCCTGGGCACACAGAAGTAGGAAAAGTCCTGCCTGTGCCGGTGACATGGGGATTTACCCACCTTGCTCTGAGAATGGAGGTCCCTCTTTGAGCCCTCTCCCAGAAAATGAGCCAGCATGACCGACAGATGTGTCAATATAGCATCTGAATCGGACTGTACTCTTAAAGAAGAGTTTTCCTAGTGGTAGGGCAAACCAGTGACTCTAGAGCTAACAAAGCTCGCATGTCAAACACTTCACAGGTTTTGTGGGAGGGGGCCAGCTCTATTCAGCAAGTCACTTCTACCTTACCTAAAGGCTCTTGAAAATGCAGTGAAAATCTGAGTGCATATGCTGGGTTGCAGCATGATTTTTTCAACAGTATCTGGGAACAGGAGAGAAAACAACCATCATCTTCAACAGCTGCCTACACTCCCCCCTCATGACCTCAGTCTATGAGGTTGCTCCCTATGCTAGTCCAAACTTGGTCTGTATTACAGGGAATCTGTATTTTTAACCTCCCTGAAACTGGTCTGGATTTGGCCAAAACATTCAAGTTTTCCTTATAATCTGGGGCAACTCCTGTATGGATCAGGCTGAGCCACAGCAGGGCTAGGAGTAGCCTGCTCAAGGCAGCACAAGCAGAGCAGCTGGCAGCATTAAAGCAAGTGTGAATTCAAGGTCACTGCCCCAGAACAGAGCTTTCTTTTCTTTCCATTCTCATTTTGCTACAAGGGAACAAACCCAACTCCAGTGCTGACATAAGCCTCCCCCACAGCACTGCGGTGCACAGTTACTGACTGAGCTGGCAATGAGAGCGTACAATTCTCTGCCTCCCTCAGGCTTTGAAGGTAGGGGAACAGGCTGGCCCGTGCTCAGGGGGAACACAGGGAGGGAAGGGTTGGAAATGCTGCCCTTTGGCACTGCCAACTGCTCTTAGATCGTGCCAGAGGCAGCAAGGCCAGGCAGGCCCAGCGCTGGTCCTCAGCCCTCCCAGGCTGATGGTAGTGACACAGGGAGCTGTAACCCTGCCCTGGTGAGCACTGGCTGCTCAGGATGCTGCAAGCAGGTCAGAGGGTGCACACGTAGCAGGATGTTTCCTTTACAGCTTTTCTCTTCACCTGCTGCCGCCTCAGAGCCTTCACAAGTCAGCACTACACTGCCAAGAGGGGCTGTTCATCTCGGCTTGGGTGTGTGCCTTTCCCAGTAGAGTCCTGTGTGACAGCAGTACGTACACCCATCTTTACAGAGCCAGCTGAGGCCAGGAACATGTTTCTGCTTGCCACAACTAGAAGCCCTTTCCTCGTAGCCACAGAGACAGCCAGCTGGGCACTGAGGACAGGCGCAGGACATCTCCCCCCTGCCTTGAACACTGAAAAATGCCTTAGGAGGAGTTCCTTGGCTGATGCTGCGATGTGTCCACTCTCTCACTCTTTCTACATCCCCAGAAGGTCTCTGAACTCCGCTGGAGCATAATGTTCATGGACAGACTGTTTTTGCAACTTATACTCATGAATTTTAGTGAGGGCTCATCCTGTCTTGTGTTCAACAAAGTGGAAAGCAGAGGCAGAAACAAGTGACTCCAGCAAGCCAGTGACGTGGGAGGTACCTCGCTCTATACAGGCCTCTTGAATGAGTGAGAATCAGCTACTGGAACAAGCATGGGAAGCTCTGCAAAAGCTCAGTGACCAGATCAAGTCTTGCAGGAGCAGGAGTCTCTCTCTACCTCAAGCTGAATTGGTTTCTTCTTCTTCAAAGATAACCCGACTTTCCTTCGCTTTTGCTCCCCATTCCCTGCAAGCGTTGGCCAGTGTGTGTTGGCTGCATCGTGCCTACTGGCTTGAACCCTGTGAGCAGAATGTCGCTGGGATGCGCTCTCAGATTTTCTGACTTCATTTCTCCTAACTCACCTCCTTGAAGAGTTGCAAGAAGAAATCTTGTACCAGGACAGGACGCTACTCTTTGGAAATGTGCAGTATTGCACTTTGCTGTTAAATTGCAACAGTCAAAGTCCTGAGACTTACTACAGAGCCGTTCTTACAGGCTGCAGGCATGAGGGTGGTTTAATGAGCAAAGAAGAGCTGCTGTGAACTTCTACCTAAAGTTGCACAGTTTGATGAGTTCAGTCAGGATTTAAAAAAATTGTTTGGCAATCTCAGTTCAGCTAGCTGAGACAACTGTTTGTAAAAGCATCTGCTGCCCTTCAGCTGCGTAAGAGAAACGGGAAAAGACTCTCATATGATGCATGTCCTGCCCAAAGCAGAAGTCTTGCTCCTTCCCACAGCCAGACCGCTTACCCACATGATAACACTGCAAAGAGAATCATCAGTCATAGATTTAAAGGAATAAAGGTTTTCTCCATGGGTGTTCAGCACCATATCCTCCTTCTCAGCACTATGCCCTCCAAGTGACAATTCATCCTCAGGATTTCTATATCACAAGTCACAGGTCTATCTGAAAAAATCTCTTTTGCTTGGAGCAGTTTAAGTTGCCCAGAAACAACCTTTATTGCTGCAGCACTCTTGATGGTACACTGAAAGGTGAGAAAGTGGAAACAAGTCCTTTGCATAAAGCTCTGCTCTAGGATGGAGAGCACTTCCAAAAAGCAATAATCAAATCCTTCTGATTATAACTTGTTCCAAAATGCACGTAACTTCAGCCAGGGGATCTCTGTACAAAACAGCATCTTAAACCCTACCCTCTTGTGCAACAGGACACCAAGAGTCATTCACTTCCCTACAAACTATTTTTCTTTACAGAGTCCAAGCTGAAACCAGACACTGCAGGGGAGATTTACTCACCCCTGACTCACGGAGGCAAAAGGCGCTGGTGACTAAAAAGAACATCGAAACCTCCTCCGACATGAGCAACACATGCCAATCACCCCTGCAGCGACTGCTGGGCTCAGGGGAGAACACGAGCTCTCTACGCGCCACAGACCAGGTACCCCTGCCCCTGGTGCAGATGCCCTGGCTAATCCTGCCTAAGGAGCTTGTGCATTCAGCCAAGCCTTAGAGAAGCAGTGCATGGACTGGGAAGGCTGAGAAAGCTGGACCAAGCTCCTGAGCCTTGGCTAGAGATGGCTAAGAACAGTGACATCTTTTGCCGGGAAAGCACGAATGGGAAAAGTGATGTGACAGCTATTGGTCACGCTGTAGTCTACAAGCCTGCTTGTTGCTGCTAGATGAGCTGTCCCTGCCTAGTTTATCTCCTTTCCTATCTGCTCACTGAAATTTGGCAGCAAGGAAAGCAGAGGTTTCTCTGTTTCATGCAGAATTTTAGCCATCCAGTCCTTGCTGCCCATTTGCTTTCTTGCAGGCTGTGCTCTAGATGAAAACAGCTTCTTCCTCTCAGTACTGTTAGTAGCTTCATCCAAAGAGGAAGTGTGGCTGTATACAGGAATGTTGCACGGAGGTCTAACCGTTTGCCAAAAGCTTTGCTTGACTCAAGGACTTCTTTCTAGGTTAAGATCTAGTGAGGGAAGCTGCAGTTTTTCCATCTCAAGCTAGCATTTAATGCAGACTGCTTTTGTCCAGACAGGCATCGGCTGCTAGGTCTTGGTATCTCCATTCAAGCTCTTTTTTCTCCGTGGCTGGGCAGAACCTTTGGGGCATTGCCTGTGGTCTCAGACTTGCAGCAGGCTTTACAGGTTGCCTTCCTAGTTCTTTTCTTTGGCTCTCTGCATTATTTCAAGTTCTTCTCTGCTTTGTCAAGGACCTCTCTTTGTTGCACACGTTTGAAATGCTAAGTTAATGAATGAGATTGGAGTCATCCTATGGTTTTCTGCATGAAATGCAACTGTTTGACAGTTTAGAGGTCCTCCCTTCACCTTTCCCTGTACAGCCCTGCAAGGCAGGCATACTGCCCAGCCAACCTCCAAAGCAGCACTGGGGAAGCCTTCGTCTTCCACTCTTGTTAACCAGATGGCAGAGCTGTCACCAGGGAAAGGATCACATTTATGGCTCAGATCTAAGAGCAGAGCAATTGCCCCCTTGTCCTCCCTTAGCCCTGTGATGCACACTTGCTGACTTCATTGCTCCTCCAACCTTCCCATGCCGCTCATGATGTTGCAGCCTGGCACGTACTCCCATTCCCAAGTGGAAGAGCCACAGTCTCTTTGTGCTGAAGCTGTTCCAAACATTTGAGCAGCCTATTTCCCCCTCCGCTGCATGCATGCTGCATCCAAACCTTTCCTTGTTCCCCTGTAGTCTGTGAGATGGGCAACTTCAAACACAGGCTGCATGAGAGAGTCAAATCTGCTACGGATTTATCCACACCAGTTTTTAACTTTTGCTCCGGCTGCGTTTAAGTGTTCTCCTTTTGACAGATACTGAGCTGACATGTCTATGCTACTGTCTCCGAGGCCTCTCCCTTCCCTGAGGGAAAGTTCACCACTGTGATGCACAGCTCATGCTGTTGCCCTCTGCTTTCCTCTGCAATTGTCCTGGAAGGTTTTCCAAACCTGCTGTTCCGTCTCCCATCAGTCAGCATTGCGAAGCTGTTCAGCAACTCCTGGTTTTACCTGAGGCCATGCTGAATAATCCTGTAGCGTCAGCAAACTCAGCTCATTGTTCACCTCTTTTCTGGATCATCTGAGTATGCTGAACCATACACATCCCTGCAGACCCTCAGGGGAGCTGCATGCTGCCTTCCCTCCCTCGAAACAAATGATCACTTCCTCCTATCTCCCAAAAAGAATGGACAGGAAAGCCTTCCTTTCACAGTTGATTTCATTCAAGATTCTTGGAAATTCAAGGATTTTATAGTCAGCAATATCCCTACAGTCCCTCCACAGGCTCTAACAAACTGGGAGATGAGATTCCCTTACCAAAGCCAAGCCAAAACCTTCTGTTACACTTAATGGAACATATCTGCTAATTCAGCTGGTGGTTTTGGCCAGTTTGACCAATGCAGAAATCTGATTTATTGGTGTGGGTTTTGTATGTTTTCCCCAGGCCCTTCTGAGACCTGGCATCACATGTGCCATGCTCCATTCAGGTACAAAGGCCAATTTAAGCAATAGAGAGTAACTGGGCAATTTCTACAGCAAGTCAAACATGAACTCTCAGACATGAAGTAATGTTTGAGTGGGGAAGTTGCTCACTTTTACCACCTCTTATTACACACAATCATCACTAGCCCCCTGCAAATCACATGACAATGTTCCTAAGTTCAAGAGTTAACAAAGAGGCTGATAATTCACCTAGGTTTTTTGTGCTCTGACCTTATCTTTCTGAAATGCTCATCTTGCACCCCTGTCACCTGTCAGTCCTGGAGTCAGACTCCTTGGCAGCACACCATTGCTGAGGCTCCATTTTAAGTTTTTCATTAGTCTCTTTTTTGTTCCTTTAGCAAGTTATTTTGTTGTCATTTTTTCCCCCTTACTGTGGTTTTATATTTAACATGCTCCTAGTTGTGGTTTTATGTTTAACATGCCCCTATTTATTCTTTTTTTCTCTCCTCCCTGCCCGGACATGAACTGCACCCTTTGAAGCTATTCAGTTCTCATGCCTTTACTTTTCTGTTTTACTGCAGAGGTTTATTTTAGGGTGTGTGGATAGACTACCTTCCTCTGAGCTTTTGACACTGCCTCATACACCTTGCATGCATTTTACTCTTTTTGGTGTTTGACAGGAGAGGTGTAATAGCACTTTCTTCTTGTTTCAAAGCATCAGTGCACAGCGAGTCTGCAGTACTCACTGACACACTTGGTTCACTTAACTGAACTTTAAACCAGTCCTAACGGGTGTACGTTGGTGTTTGTACCCCGGTGAGTTTCCAACGTGCCTGTCACAAAAGGACAGCCAGGAGCATTACTTTGTATGTCTTGCTTTCCTGACCTGTTAGCTGCACAGAAAGAAACGCACATGCTTGGGCCAACTTTTGGAAGGCTCCATGAAAATGAAGTATCTGTGCAGACCTCTCACTACTGTTCCTGTTTTGAATTTTAGCATCCCCTATCCTGCATGCTTTGGGATTCAAATATCTTATAATGTTATCCTCAGGAGATGTGTAATTCCAAGCCTGGGCTCATCTCTGTGTGGACCTTTCCTCTGGTCTTTCGTGTGAATGCTCCTCTGCTGTAAGGCAGCTGCACAAGCTTCTCTCGCCTCCCCGTGCCCCATACCTTGCTCCAGGAGAGGTGGTCTTCAACGCTGTCAATGGAGAGGGCGATCATCTTCACGTTGCGCTTGCTGAACTCTGGTGCTAGCTTCGCTGCCTGGCCAAGCTCCGTGGTGCAAACGGGCGTGAAGTCCCGGGGGTGAGAGAAGAGGATGCCCCATCTGAAAGAAGAGGGCAAGCGACAGCATTAGGGTGAGCTGTCATTCCGATTCACAGTGTGGACAAAGAGCTGTACATACTGTGTTGGACAGAGGCCAAATGCAGCAGCTAAGGGAACAGCTCGTCTCCCTGCTAAGTGGAGAAGGAAATCTTGTCCCGGGAACTCCTTCTTCCCTAGCACTGGAAGCCTTCACAAGAGAAGCCGCATTCATGGTGCTCTGAGGAACTCCAGCCTCACAACCCCTCTCTTCCCTCCTACCCAAGAGATGATGGAATAGCCCACATTTCCTAAAGCGGAGAAGGACACGATGCCACGTGAGCAAAGTCTGTGAGAGCTATGTGTTTGCGCCATACCCCAGAGACCACAGAGATGCCAGCCTGCAGGCCATGCTATTGCAAAGATCGTTGCTGGTTTATAAAGCTCATATTTACTATGCTATACACCGCATAAATCACCATGAGGAAAAATACCCATTTATATCGTGCAACTTAAAGGAACAACACAGGACCAAACTTTAACCCAACTGCTGGTGTGAACTTCCAAATGTACTTCAGTAAAAATTAAGAATTAATGAAGTAAGAGGGGTGCTAGGAGTCAACATTACATTACGGCTGCAGTTTTAACAATACTGCCACCTTGCTATTGCCCAGCACTTGCCATCATGGATTTCTTAGGCTTTACAAAGCAGGTGAATACCATTCATCCCATTTTACAGATGAGGAAACTGAGGCACAGAGAAAGGCAGCAATATGGCACAGCAGGCCAGCAACCAGACAGAACAGGACTTGTGTCTACCAGGCCTCTGATCACAACACCATGGGGTTTATGACAGAACAGCTCATAACTCTCAGGAGTTTCCAAAGGCTAATCCAAGGCCAGGCCCCAGCACTTAAAAATTTCTGCCCAGGAATTGCATCATTCCTACGTTAACTTAGCCAATGTTTACAGGTCTTACTGCACAGCTTGTCACCCCTGGCCCCCAGTGGTCAGTAAATACAGCTGTTTGTCATAGCAGTTGAAGCAAGTCCTGCCTTAGTGGTTTGCGAACAGAGCCAGAGGGATGAAGCAAGGCACCCTGCAGCTCTGACAGAGCTGTGCAATTACCATAGCTCTTAATGAAGTTAAGGGGCAGCTACCCAGTCACTGGTGTTACAATGTGTCTTACACAATATTATGCTACTTGAATAAAAAGGCAGCAAACTGCTGAGTAGATGCTGGCCAAGAAGCCTGCTATGTGTATGATTAGGCTGGAACAGCCTGTTTTAAAAAATCCTGCAAGCAACACCTTATTTTCTCATTTAAGCTAACAAGTTTCCTTTTACCTGGTTTGCCCAACTCATCAATGCTGAAAGGAGAGGACTCAAAACGCTGCATTAAGGGTGCCAAGCCCTGCAGCCAGCGCGTCCCAGCAGCGCTGTGCCAGACCCCTCCTGTCTGTGCCAGAAACGGAGCAACAGGCTTTGCAGGACATCGTGCCTGAAGGTATGTGGCTTTGCATGTCAGGCTCAAACAGGATCGGAGACCTTTGCCACGGCTTGACTACACGTCTTCACATGTACATGGGCTCACTCACAAAGGATGTACGTGACACCTGAGCTGATCCCCAGGACTGGCCTGGACTCATATGCTGTTCCAGCTATTCCAGCAGGTCTGGCTTTGCTCCATGCTCAGGCTCATCAGACAGCCATTTTACTGGAGCGGGCATCCAGGTTTTCAGAGTACCTCCTCCCTCTCTTCCAGGGCTCAGCCCACCCGCAGCGGAGCCCACACGAGGGGAGAGGCATCCTTGCTGCAAACCTCTGCTTGTCCTGCCTGCCTTGTGAGGCAGAGCTCAGCTCTGCTCCAACAGGCATCTCTGTTGACACCCAGACCAAGCGTCATCCCCAGGGGACAGGACACGCAGCTTAGAGGTCAACATGGATCATTGTCGCCAAGTCTAACATATCACGCCTCTCACGCTTGCTGAGACCAGCAACTCCCTCCAGTGATGCAGCAAATGCTGTTAGCATGGCTCTACCCTCTCAGAGGAGCCTGTACCTGCCTCACCACTGGCTGCCCCTGCAATATCCCAGTGTCCGACTGCCCAGCACATAAGCGTGGTGGCCTCCCTAGCCTCAAAGCGCAGGCATTGAGAGGGCTGCCACAAACATCGTCCAAAAAGACCGTGGCAGAGACTGGCAGAGGCGTGCCTCCTTATTCCAGTCACGCTGCCTGTGGGCTGAGGCTGATCTGCACACAGTGTACAAGGCCACGCTCGTTCATGCCTCCCATCCAGGACCGAGCATAGCTGACACACTGCCGAAATCCATTCTCTCGTTTATCTGCCTTAAAAAGCACAGGCTGACACTGTGATCAAATCACGGGTTTCGAAACCTGTAGGAAATCCTTTGCTTCCACACAGGCTACAGCAGCTCATTTCGGAGGCATGCTGACTCCTTGCCCTGACAACAAGCCAAACCCGCAAGGCCCAGCTTTCCAACTGCAGAATAAAAACAGCTCCTTGGGAGCATGTGTCCTACATTGCTATTCAGACTGAAGGGTAAACAGCCTTTTCTTCCTGGGGACAGTGTTAGGGTCACCCCCCCCCCCCCCAAATCATCCACTCCATCCATACTGAGCTGTCCCTGCTCATGAGGGACAGTTTAGAGTCTAGGTGTGTTTCACCAAGGAAGGACTTCACTCATCCTGATTGCAGGCCATGAAAGCGTTGAATGAGAGCAATGTTATTACGGGGATGCTCCCTGCACACAGAATAGCGGCCAAACCCTTGGAGGAAGATCTTACAGAACTTCCTTATTACACTTCTAGAAATTAAAAAGCCTGTTTGGCTTTTCAGCATTCAGCTGCAGCACTTGGGAGCCAAAAGAATGACACATGACTGAAAAGGAGAGCGGTACTCTCCCTCTGCTCAGGCATGGGCAGCCACAGTGCCGCCACGGTGAGAGCAGCGCGCAGGACAGTCACATAGCTTCACCATGACTTGCACAGTGCAGGTCCACAGGTTTGACCCAGGCACTATCAATATGGACCTGCCCAGAGTCCTCCCAGAGAAGGTGTTTCTTGTTCAGGGAGCATAGGTTGTCCTAGCTAATGGTGGAATTGGTCACAGTGCTTAAAGCAGTGGGTCTATAATTTGGCAGACAGCTTCATGGAGGCAAGCCACAGCCAGCCTTCTGATTCAAGATCTACCTTCACTCCAGCCAGATTTGCTCTTTCTGAGCTAGACGGCTGAAGCAGAGATCACGAAAGTTAATAAACGTTAGCAAAAAGGAAACAGCAAAGGGCTTGGATTATGTAAATGAGATCATGGGAACTTATTACTTATCCAGGATAGACTGAGAACAAGATTTTGAAGCCCTCCCTGCCAGACTCCTTGGGAACATTCACCATGTGATCTGGGGAAACAGATGGGTTTTTGTTCAAAATCTCATCTTTCCCTTCTGTGCACAGAAGAGAAATGGGTGGGCTGGCATCTCCCTGGCCAACGAGTGGGACGACAAGGGTCCGCAGGGGAGCGAACTCCTGTTTGGGGCTCCGATGCAGCAGCCCTATGGGACGGTGCTTCATCTCCCACTGCCTGCGGCTGTGCGCACAGGGGGAGACAGACCAGCTCCCTCCTCCCCCCGATGTCCAGTAGTGGTGAAGGGGGCTGAAAGAGCGCAGAGCCGGGGCGCTTGGCCCACCCGGGCTGGTTTTACAGATGGGATCTTCTGCTCCCCTTCTCATTCGTTTTCACCTTTGCGAGCTCTGCTCCAGCCCAGCTGAGAGGGTCCTGGCGGTCCCAGCTCCTGGTGTGCCACCCTCCCCCGTGGCTGGCACAGCCCACGGGGGCCTGGAGCCCTCCGGGGATCCCAATCCTGGGGATCCCAATCCTGGGGGCTCCTGGGGTCCTGGGGCACCCAATTCCAGAGAGCTCCTAGGGATCCCAATCCTGGGGATCCCAATTCTGGGGGGTCCTGGGGTCCTGGGGCACCCAATGCCAGAGAGCTCCTGGGGATCCTAGTCCCGGAGAGCTCCTGGGCATCTTGATCCCGGAGGGCTCCTGGGGATCCCGAGGCACCCAATCTCAGAGGGCTCCTGGGGATCCCGATCCTGGGGGGATCCTGGGGCACCGGATTCTGGAGAGCTCCAGGGGATCCCGATCCCGGAGCCCCCAGGGGATCCCGAGGCACCCAACCCAGGAGGCTCCCGGGGTCCCGGGGCACCCGATCCCGGAGAGCTCCGGGGATCCTAACGCTGGGGGATCCCGACCCCGGGGGGCGGGGGGGGCTCGCGGCCCACAGGCTCCGCGGTTCCCGGTGACGGCGGGCACAGGGGTCCCCCACAGGCAGCCAGCCCGGTCCTGGCCGGCACCGGGGACCGAGGTGGCGGTGCCCGCGCCCTCCCGGGGGTCCCGTCCCGGGGTGGGGGTTCCCCCTCCCTCCCCGCGGCGCTGCCCCGCCCCGGGCCCGGTGCTCACGAGTCGCCCAGGAAGTCGTGGAAGCGGATGCGGCCCTGCGTGGTGTCCGCCTCGAAGTTGGGCGCCTCGTCGCCCAGCAGCAGGCCCGGCATGGCTGCGGCGCGGCACGGCACGGCGCGGTGTGGCGCGCACGGCACGGCGCGGTGTGGCCCCCACGATCCGGCGGGGACGGGGGCGGGGGCGGGGCCTGGCGCCTGCGCCTGAGCGCTGCCACGCCCCCGCCGGCGGCCCGGCGGGCTGTCACGTGACGGCGGCGCCGGGGCGCTGTGCGGCTCCCGGCACGCTTTGCGGCGTGGCGGGCGGGGGGAGGCGTTGGTGATGGCGACGTACGTGAGCGAGCTGGAGGCGGCCAAGAAGAGCCTGAGCGAGGCGCTGGGCGAGAACGTGAAGCAGTGAGTGTGCCGGGACCGCGGCCGGGGCTGGGGGGCTGTGTTGCCGCCGCAGCGCTTCGCCGGGGCCTGCGCGCCGGCCGGGCCCCGCGGCGGGTGGGGCGGTGCGGGCGGTGCAGCGGTTCGTGTCGCCCGCAGGTACTGGGCGAACTTGAAGCTGTGGTTCAAGCAGAAGATCAGCAAGGAGGAGTTCGACCTGGAGGCGCGCAGGCTGCTCACGCAGGACAACGGTGAGCGGCGCTCCGCGGCCCGGCAGTGCGGTTTTGCGCTGTGTAGGTAAAGCGTGCTGTGCAGGCAGCCGGAGAGACTGCTTCTGTGCCACTCCAGAGACGCAGAGCTTTCTGTGTGGTGCTCTCTCTTTCGTTGGGGCTACATTGATGCTCTGGCTGAAGTGAGGGAGGGAAATCCAGACTTCACCGAGGCAGTTGCAGGAAGAGCTCCTTCCTCTCTGCCGGTGGCTGGGTGGAGCTCTGCAGGGTGAGAGTCCTCTGTAATCGCCTTAGTGCAGATCTGCGAGCGCTGGCTAGCATTGCTGAGAGTGCTGCAGGAGCACCTGACTTCCTCTTTCCTGATCCCTGAGGGGAAGGGCAGGGAGCTTGTCACTTCTCTGGTTCAAAGGCTAAAGAAGATGCTATAATCCTCTGACTCTGGTCATAATTACTCATTCTGCGTTTCAGTTGCCCTGCTGGGAAGTTGCATCTTATTAGGAAACTGGTTGATTTAACTTAACCTTCCTGGTGCCAGCTCATTTGGGCGGGGGGTGGGGGGGTAAGCAAACCAAAAGCCCTGCTACCAGCAATCTCCATGGGAGAAGGGAAAACCGATATTCTCTTGCACTGACTGAATACACTGAACTTGGTGTGTTGCATGTTTTAAGACTGGATTTCTATAATTCATGTGGTGAAGTGGCTGGCCGGAAGTGACTCTTCTTGTGCCATGTAATAGCCTTTTGTTAGGATGAAAAGCGTCTCCTATGTAGGTTTTGGGTCAAATGAAAAAATCTTTCTAAAAATGTAAATCGAAAGCGTGACTAGCCAGCTAAATGTGTGGGGAAAACCTGACTGTGGAAGGTGTAGCAAGCTACTTTGAGACCGCTGGACTGATGTGTTGCTAATGAAGTGTCTGTCTTTACACAGTCCACTCTCACAATGATTTCCTCCTGGCTATCCTTACCCGATGCCAAATCCTGGTTTCTGCACCAGGTAAGTCCCAAGAAGATTCATTAAAAATAAACAGATAGCAGAGCTTTCACACATGTGTGTTTAGTACTGTTTTTTTAAATATATGTATAAGGCACTCTAACTTTCTGGGCCTCAATGTTCATGTTCTTTTTGCCGTATAGTAGATGCTGTGTTAGGTGGTAGTGATCCAGATGACTTCAGTAGAAACACTTTTATCAATAAACTGTATACCTGGTTAGAAGCCAATGCTTTCGTTTGCTGTTTGCAATATGCTGTTTTGATTTCTAGATTGGGTATTTGTTGGGACACAAGTGCTGAAAGCTGAAATGCAAAGGGAGATACTGCTTTGCTGTCTTTGAAATGCTTTGCTTATTGCTTCCTATTTCTTTTGGACTTGGTCATACTTTTTGTTCTCTCTGATATGGATAACATCTTGGGGGAGCTGGGTTTTCCTGACTGATCTTGAAATCAAGTATATATGTGACAGAAAAATGCTTACTATGCATGCCTACAGTAAAGTCTTAATTGAGCCATAGCCAATTACTTCAGCCCTTTGCAGCTGTGATAATTAACCTCTTTAACTCTCTAAGTGTTTAGAAAGGTTGTTGTCATGGTGACAAGATAGCTCTTTTGAAGACTGAACAAAATATCTCCATCTAGAGATCTGACGTGAACAATAATTGAGCTGCAGTTTAGAACATGAAAATGCTGCGTGGTTAGGGAGAGAATGTTGTAGCTGTGGCAGGCTAAAATCTGAGAAATGAGGTTTTAGAGATGAGAGAGTGCCTGACGTAGCTGGAGGAAGGAAAAATGCCAAATTTAGAGCTCTTGTGTCATAACGGTTCTTCAACTGTACCAGCTGGGATAATAAAATATTACCTCCCCTCTCAGAATTTGCTTTGTCTGCTCTTGAGCTTTACAGGCACCTCTTCTGTCTCAGCCTGGTCCTCTTTAGCTGTCTGCACTCATGTAATTCAGAAGATTTATGTCTAAATCCTGCTGCTTGTTGCTTCTGCCTTACAGTGCTTACAGCTGGATTATAAAACAAAGGTCAAGAGCAGGAATTCCACTGTGAGTTTTACCTGAAACAGCAGAGCCTAGCATGTCTTTTGTCTAAATTTCTACAGATCTGGAGGTCTTCCAAAAGCGATTTCATTCTATGAGGCTTATTATTAGTGATTATATCCTAATGATATCCCATAAAATACTTAATATGATACAAAAATAATGCTATGAGTTTTCAGTATTTACTAGTTAAAATAAGGTTTTTTTTTTAAAGTTAGGAACTAAAAAGTTGTTTAATTTATATTTAAAAAAGAAAAAAACCTCTCTTTTTCCTTGCTGAAAGTATGTTGATGTTTTGTGACTCCTGTGAAACACTGTATATGTGTGGAACACAACTTGTCTTATATTCCAAATCTTCTTCGGAATGTTCCTGCACATCCTCCCCTTCATTGCCAGTCTCTTGGCTGGTAGCCCGTCTGTATCTCCCCCATCCCTGTTTGCTTAATCCAGTGCTAGTGCACACGCTCCCGTTGAGTTGATGGGAACGGACGTGGCTGCGCTTTGAGCCTCAGGAGGTTCTGAATGTGAATGATGCAGGTGTTTGCTGAGTGTCCAGACTCTCTGGCATCACTTTTGAGCTGTCAGTGCCATCAATTCATGTTGCAGGAATTGACTCCAAACTGATGCTTGAGGTTAAGGAATATGTTGCCAGCAAATGACATATGTTGTGTGCATTGGAAAGAGGCTGAAGTCATTCACCTCCTTTTAGCACAGTTGGTTTCCTAAAGTACTCTTAGCACGATGTGAGGTAGAAAGGATTTATGAGTGGTAAAGTAGGACTTCTGTCACGTTGTTTGTTTCTATATGCTTGTTTTAGTTTTAAGTTCTTGATGGAGCTATAGCAAAATGTTCTCTCGTCTGGATTTTGTGACTTAAAGCTATGTTCTTGAAGGCTTGTGCCTCTGAAATCTCATATCCTGCCCCCTGTTCCATTCCTTGAGACCTTTTATGAATACCTGTCTGTGTGCCAGGAGCTGGCTTTCTATCCCAGGGTTTCCAACGCTAATGACAGAACACCCCGCAGGTCTGTGGCCATCTTCTGTTCTTTGGCTTAGACCTGTCCTACCAGTGGTAGATGGTGGACATTAGTGGACACTTAAAGTATAGAAATAGGGCACTAATGCAGTGAAACTCCCCTGATGTATGTTGCCAGTGTTCAGAAATTTGTGGTTCATATATGCCCTGATTTGGCACTGCTTTGGATTTTTTTTTTCTTTTTTGTTTTCCTTATGCACTTTCCAATTGTTTTCTGAACCCGTGGTACTAAAAGCTTGTTCAGTGTTTTATAGTATAGCAAGGTTTACCTCACTTGGCAAACAGTCGTTTCCTATCCATCATAGGTATGGATAAAGTTAGGGCATTCCTAACTTTACTTTTTCTCCCACCCTGCCTTTTCTTTTCCAAGCTGACAAATCCTAATCCTAATCTACTTTGTTCATGCATGGAGCCCTTTCCATACCTTTGAGCTTTCTGGTCTTCTGTTATTGTTCAGATTTTTGTATTCAGGGTGCAGGCATGCTTTGGCTTTATGTAGGGACAAAGCAATGTTCTCTCTTGCTGGTGTTTGATTCGCTTTTTGTGATGACTACTGAGCACAGAGTTGATGTGAACATAGTAACAGAGGTCACAACCTAAAGGTCTTGTTTCTGAGTGACAGTAGTTAGGTCAGAGCTCATCACTGTGTGGCTAAAGTTGAGGTTGTTTATTCCTGTGTGGACCACTCTATGCTTAACTGTATTGAATTTCATCTGTCAGTTTATCACCCAGTCATTTAGTTTCATGCAGCTGTTCTGCAGCTGTTTGGACAGGCTTCATCTTTACCAGCTTGAATAGCTCAGATTGTCAGCCAACTTTATTAGTTCCCCATTACCCCATTTTCAAGTCAGTCTAGGAATGTGTTAAAAGTATGAGCCCCAGCAAAAAGCAGTGTTGCACTCCCCAGGTGCCTTCCATATGCTGTGAAAGCTACTCATTCTCTGTTAACCTTTTTAACTTCCAAGTCCTTGCAAGGACTTTGCCTCTTGTCCTATTCAAGCCTACTTCCTCTAAGAGCCCTTGAACCTGACTTTGTAATGCTTCAGCAGATTGGCAACAGCATGTAACCAAGTGCTAGTGCTAGCTGACCAGCTACCTTACTAAGTGTTGACTAGCTGGCGACCTCCAGTGCTTCCAGGCAGGCTTTTGTTGACTTGGTGTCTGCAGATCTGTATAAACCATCTTGAAAAAAATCAATTTGATCCTGTCTGTGTTCTTAAGACGTGGTTTGGTGCTTGGCAGTTAACAGTACATGCTGGTAGTCCCTTCTGGAGTCTCTCTGTTTCGATCTCCTCAGTTGCCAGATTTATGCAGATTCTTCCAAGGACTTTGGAGCTGATATGTGCTGCGACACGTCAGTCTGGGTGCTGACTGGCTAACTTGTAGATCTATTACACATGTGTTTTACTAGACAGTCTCCTGTACATGGCTTAGTGACTTGTGTATGCAAGTGCAGTACAAATGGAATACTGGATGATATGTCTAGAGACTTTTTTCCCCTAGATGCCTGTCTGACATCTGTAGTTTCTGTGTAAAAAAACAGACAAACAGAAAAACCCCTGAAAGCTAACAGGGTCTTGTTTCCACCACCATCTATTATGTAAAAGGTGTTCACTTCATGATTCATAGCAACAAGTGATTTTTAAAGAAGTGCACTTGATGTGCTTGGCATGCCATCACAAGTGTTGCTGATGCATGTAGTTTCCACCCTCATGTGAGAGAGACAAGGAGGAAAAACCATCTTTAAAATGCTATTTCATATTTAAAAAAAAAAAAGGTGGGATTGGTGTTACAAGCACACTTGATATCGTAGCATTTGGAGTAGGAAGCCTTGGAGAAGGTGTTTCAATACCTGTTGAACCATACAAACAAACCCACTTGATCCAAATTTTGCTACCTCTGGTAGTGGTGGTTCTACCTGGGCTTATAAGTGAAGACTGGGTGAATGTGACCCTTTGGTAAGAAAGAAGTCTTTCCACCTCCATCTCTTATCTGCTTAGGCTATTGGTCACACAAACTTCAAGTCCCAATTCAACATCCTGTGTGACACAGGACATTTAGGACTTGGTAATGGAGAGGGGGGGAAGGCTCTTATCTTTTCAGTGAAATGACCAGTTTTCTTTAATATATGCTCAGCTCCTGCTGAGGACACAGCAGGATCCTGAGGAAGCACTGCCTGGAAGATCCTAAACCTGACTTTTCTGTCCTTTTTTTAAAAACAAGTGATGATGTCTCTCCATCCTGGTGTAAAGGTATCCAAAAATACTTGAGTGACACTCAGTTGCAGCATAACTGGGCAGTTGTGGAAGTGCCTGAAGGTGAGATGAACTTCCCAGAAACATGCTATCTAAAATACTAGGAACTGCCTTAGTGCTGGTTTCAGGTTGGCTATATTAGCCTGAGTGGTGTGGCAGACTTCCCATAACAAGAAAACTGTTGTCTTTGGTATTCTCTTTTTTTAATGATGTTTTCAAAAGTTCTTGTCTGAGATTGTCTGGAGTTTTCTCTTCTGAGAGAAATTCTTTGAAAAGTAAATCCACTTTAGAACCTCTTAACCTTCATGTATCTGCTCACTAAGCTTATTTTGTTTGTGGAAAATTGCAAGTAATCAAGTTAGCAAGATTTCTTGAGTTAATAAATCTCACTTGGTTACCTTCCTCCTTAACTAAAAGTTAATTTAATAAAACTTAAACAACTGCAAGCACTTGAGTTAGTGATGAAAGCATATAGCTTATTTACTAATAATCTTGGGCCAACTAAGAGTTGGTTCAGAGAGTTGAAACTCTTGCCAGGATAGCAGGAGTGTTTTATTATATCAGGGTTGCCCTCAGGCTTTGCTTTAAGGGCAAAGTATAAAAAAGTGCCAACTGTGAGAGACAGGCTCAGGTTGCCTGTGTGGTGCTTCTCTCTGGAGAGTGGAGAAGAGAGTAAAAGGAAGAGTGTGAGGAAGAAAACAGGAGTGTGAATTCCTGCCAGAAGAGTTATCAGAAAATATTTGACTAAATCTTCACCCTGTGAGAAGATAAAATACTGAAAGTCAAATAAATGGTGAGGAGGAAAGAATGCATATTTTCTGTGCCTGGCTGTTGTTCTCTGTGTATCTTGGTCCTTTCCTCCTGTGCTTTGCTGTTTCAGCACAGCAGGAAAACCCGACATATTCTGTCTGGCCTGTCTGCTGTCATCACCACAGAGACGTGGCAGCTCTTAGAAAAACATTCTTATCTATTGCTCATCTTTGAGAGCAGTTCAGCAGCCATTGTTGATCTGTTAACATCTAATTCTCTTGCTGGCAGGTATAAATAAATAAATACTAATATCTCAAGTTTCATGCCTAAGCCACCCCAGCCTTCTCATTTGTGGCCAGGAAGGCAGATACTGTTTTTCTTAGAATAGTGGCGGGAAATTTTGCTTTCTTCATTTGGAGCCAGTCAGGCTTATTAATATGAAAACCTAGAAAGGAGCCAAAAAATTCTGCCCTGGGCTCTTTGTGAAGGGAGATAGGAAATTGTAGCTCACCCTTTCCTTGTTCTAGATCTGGCTGCATTTTTGTTAAATTTGCAAGCTCAGACTCAATAGAGTTGCATCTTTCTGACCTATTATTAAAGACTTAAAACTTAATGCCATTTAGTTTAAAAGTCTTTTTTTTAGTCATTTTTAAAACTAGGACTCTGTTGTAACCTATTAGACATTATATCAGATAAAGTGAAGGGTATTGTGTTTGCTATTTCTGCCACTTTCATCCAGGCACACACTTAGCTAAGGATACTTTGATAAGTGAAGCTACGAAAGAGCTGTGTGAGACTTCTGACAGGGAGGAAGGCCTGGAATGGATAACATTACAAGCTGACAAGAGAGGCATTTTTACTGGAAACTTTGAAATGGGCCAGGCAATTTCTATGTTTGTCCTTAACACACCAAACCCTTTCTTCCTAGAATGGACTTGACCTAGTATGCAGGAAAGGAGAAGGAAAGAAAGGATTTTTCTGTAAAGAGCAAAGTGTCTTGGAGGGAAAAGTAGCAATATTTTGATATATCCTAAAATGTAAATCTTGATATTTCAGTGGAGGGCAGCAGTGGTCCATGGTAATTGTCCGTGATGCTTTCCCATACTGCTTTGTTAGCAGGATATTCTTGATGGACAGTGACATAGTGACCTCACTTTATGAATCTAAAAGATAATAATTAGACCTTCTCCTAATTCCCTGGAATTGACTGTTAGATTTTGAGATTTTGACAACAGATTTCCCTGTAAACTGTATGGCTTTCTCATCACTAAGAGGAGGTAGCTAAACTTTGTATTAAAAAAAAAAGGGGGGGGGCAGTTTATTAAGGGAGCGTATGCCATGTCTCTAAATGTGTAGGCTGTTTCTAGCCTCTTAGCCTCTTAACAGCTGATCATTCATAAACTTCATCTGCATCCTCTGTTTTAGCCTTATCCTAAAAATTCATCTTTTAGGGTGTTTTTTTTTCCTTCTTCATGGCACAGGACACTATGCTTTTGGTGCACCTTTGAGTGTGTGAGGCTACTTTAGCCAAGGACTTCCAGCCAGCCTTATTCTTAGAAACAGGGCTGCAGTATAATTATATTTATGAATTCCAATTGCAGCAAATTAGATGCAGTTGCAGGAGCCTTGGGCAAGCAGATTGGTGTGAAGCTGGTCTCGCAAGGCCTTGGCAGGCTGTGGTGACAGGTGAGAATAGCAGAACTGGCCGAGTGTTTGTCAACGCTCAGCACTCATGCTTGAGGTAGGCCTGTCTGTGAATGGTGAGCCATGGGATGGCTGCTGTGATGCGTTGCCCAAATTTGGAGGGAATGGCAAATGTCATCTTTGGTTCAGGTCTGGCCAGAAAACGTCTGAGGCTTCACGGTGCTGCCGTCAGTATTGCCTGGGCAGCAGAAGCCCAACCTCCCTTTCAGAGCCCACTGGAGTGTCTTTCAAGGCAGGTTGTCTGAGCTCCCTGGATTTGGCCCCAGTGCTGGGTACACTGTGCTCAGAGCTCCAGAGGAAGAAGGATGCTGATTTTTCTGTGCAAAACCAAAGTAAGTACTGGTGAAATGAAGTAGAGGTTGTTTCTGTAGCCACAAGAGGGCGGTCCGGTCTTTGGGTTGCAGGAAGTGCTGCTACTTTCTCACTGTCAGCAAGCATGTAGGCATTGGATTCGATCTCCTCTTAAGTGCAGATGTGCACAATTCTCATTCAGATACAAATCTTGTAAACCTGTTGGTGGCAAATCTGCTAGATTGTCCTCGCCAAGAGCTGTATGATTATCAAGACATGGCTTGGCCTGCTGTAGGTGTAGCTAGCTGTCAAACAACATACAGTGGATTTTTGAGCAGTCTCAAGGTGGCAGTTTTTACTTATTTATTTATTTTTTCTTGATATTATGCAGTAATCTTCCCTTGCTGCTTGCCGGTAGCACACAGTTTAGAGTTCACTGTTCGTATTGGTGTCATCCTGTTCCTGGGCTCCATGGCCTTTGCAGTTCTCCCACCCTGTCCTTTCCACTTGAGTGCAACAAGACTGATTGTCTGTGGTGTTTAATGAATCCAAGACAAAGGCTGCTAAAGCTGATGGGGAAACTGTAAGGGCAGATGTAATGGGTCACACTGCCTGTATTGTCCAGGCTAGCATCTGCCCTGATCCAAGATTGCCCCTCAGGGCAAGTACCTGCTGTTTTTGTGACAAAACATGGCTTGTTACTTCCTCATGGCTTTCCTTGGAGGCTGTGCTCATCTCTCTCCTTCTACTGTTAGTTTTTATGTGGTGTGCAGACAAAAACTTCTACTGAAGTAGGGGTCTTGAGTCAGTGGGGCTAGCAAAGGATGAGGTGGGCTGCTGAAAGAGTTCTGCCCTGAGAAGTTCTTGTGGTTCATGGCTGTGGGTTTGGATCCTAGCTTGGGGGCCTAGGGTTAGAGTTTTTCATGTTGACAGGATCATCCTGGCCCTAAATCAAGTGTAACACCTGTCCTTTTTTTTTTTTTTCCCCCCCCCCCCTCCAATTCATAGAAGGTGCAGGATCTCTGCCATGGCCAGGTGGCTCTGCAACTAAACCTGGAAAGCCCAAAGGAAAGAAAAAGATTTCTTCAGTTCGACAAAAATTTGATGTAAGTGCCTGTGGTCAAGTGGTCTTAGCTGTTCAAAATTGTCTTGGTGATGAAGAGGTCTGCATGGTATATGGTCTTCATTACTACCGGGGTGGTGAAAGCATTTCATGTGAAATGGCATATGTCAGATTTGTTCCAAGTTGGAGCAGGAGCTGGGAGCTAGTAGCTGCTGCTCTCTCATGTGGAAGCTTCTCCAGAAGGCTGCAGCGTGTCCTGACTTTAAGACACCAGAAAATACATGGAAGAACACTTGAATATCAAAGTTGCAAAAACTTTTATTTCAGGAACCAGGAAGGAGCAGCCCTTGCTCTGTGGCCACTCCAGTAACACTTGGACAGATCTCTTATAGGCTGGTTCATCTTTCCCTTTCTCTGTAATCTCTTGTTTGCTTCATGGTGCTGCTAAGCTCTTGAAGCGACAGTGACTTCTTATTTATTCTCAGTCAGGCAAAATTCCTTGAAGCATGATGCCCTCCACAGGACTTTGTACAGTCTGAACGGTTAGAAGTAAGGTGTTTCTTAAGTGGAACCTCTTAGAGGGCTTAGTTGTTTCAGAATTGAAAATGCCTTGTAAAAACTCTCCTCTGCAAAGTTGCTATCTCCTGTTGGATGGGAGAGAAACACACAAAGTTCAGTTCTTTTTTGAAGCAAAGGCTCTTTACATTGATCTGATATGGTGACGAGCCTGTTCTAAAGTTGTTTCTGTGCTGCCAGATGAAGGAGGCATGAAGGAGGATTGGGATGGGACCTGGGAAGGATTTCATGAGCCAGCCTGAGTCAGATAAACAGCTTGTTGAAAGGGAGAGTGTCTGCTCTCCTCCTGTGCCAATTTTGTCAGGTGTCTGACCACACAGTGATAGAGTTTGGGTCACTGACAAGGTAGAAAGCTGACCGCTTGACGGGGGGAAAGTGTTTTTGTTGCTGGTTTATTCAGCTGGATCTAGCATTCCTTGTGATTGGATGAATGCCAAAGCCAGTGCAAAGGAAGGAGGGACAGCCACATGGCTGAGAGTAGGGAAGAAAGCTGGGCGTGTGAAACGTCCCCCTTCTACAGCTGTGAGAAGTTAACTTGGCTCAGCCAAACTGTGAACCACACTTTGAGGCACTCTAATTATATGTGTGCTTTGTAGAAGAGCTGTTGGAAAGGATCATGAATCCAGCTGAAGGCTTATTGTATTCAGAAACTGCAAAAATCCTTTGTGCTGTTTGCAGCTGTGACCTGAACTTGTCACAGCAGTGTGTGTTGTTTTTGTTTTAAAATTTCTTGCTTATTGCTGAAAAAGTTACAACGATCAAAGGAGAGTTTGATAAGCTGTGGTGCATGGTGGAAGTCTTGGAATTTGGTTTACTTGAACACTCCCACATTTTATCACATTTTTAGTATATGTTTATACACGTGTTCCTGGAACATTTGGTGGTAAGTACTACGTAAAGTGTCTGCTATTAGTGGAATTCCTCAGTACTGTGAACTTAGAAGTGCCTTAATTTTTGTGGATGGTTCCCTCACTGGTCAGAATAACAACTGTGTGAATGATCACAGGTTCATTCCATCTGGCTTCTGCTTTCTCAAACCTTGCTCCTTTTGGAGTTGCCTACATTTTGAAAAAATATTATTTTTATTTTTATTTTTATTTCCTCCAGGCATACAGGAATGTAGCTTTCCTGTAATGAAAGCCTAAGTCTTCAGAATTACTGGGATGAAAACTTTTCACATTATTAGTAGGTGGATTGGTTTTCACTCTGACTTAAATGCCACACTGGCCTTTGAATAAAGCAGTTCCCCTTTCTCTCCTGAAACTGAGACATCAGAAATCCACTTAGCTTTGTATTTCTTGTTTATATTTCAAGTATGGGTTTATCATGATGCCCTGTAAGAGCCTGATGGGAATTTTTGTTGCAGAGCAATGAGATCTGTGCCTTGCAGAGCTGAGGAATAGGAGTTCTGGGAGTACTTCATGAGCAAGTGCTCTCTTGTTTCCTCGTGGGTCAGGGCTGGGCTGAGCAGGTGTATGGGACCAAGGATCACCAGTTCCTGTTGGCTTTTTTCCCCTACCTGGAGACTGAGGCTTCCCAGAAGCTATCACAAGTCCTTTGCTAGCTGTAAAAGGGAGTTGTTTTGGAGTGTGCGTGGCCCAAGAACTGTGGGTTTCCACCTTGTGGTATGAATTCAAGTTGTGTGGTGGATTTTTTTTTCCTTTTTTGCTTTTCCCAATAATTGAGTTAGTCCTGAGTAATAGCCATTTTCCATCTTAGAAACAGTGGCTGCTCAGTAACACAGTACTGCTTAAAGGAAGATGTGAAAGTGCATGTGGAGACTAGAATACAAGATCCAGGACTGGAATTTGGATAACCTGTTGCATTTAAAGCCTTAGTCTTTTGTGAAAAATGACTTAAGACCTTTAAGGATCACACAAGCTTAGGACCATCATTTTATCCCTTGGTAGGAAACTGTATAGTTAGTAATTAAATACATACCTTTCTTACTGTCCAATAGCGAAAAGCTTCTATACAAGAAATGACGAAGTAGATGAGAACTCTTCTGTATGGAAAGCGTGGCTGAGAGGTGTGAAAGTCCATAAAATCATGACTAGCCTGGATAGGTGGATAGGGATAAAAGGAACAGTGATCACATCTGAGAATTCCAGAAGCATCAATGGAAGCTAGCAAGAGGGAAGTACAGAGCAAACTAGAGGAGATGGCTCTTCATGGAGGGCATTGTTACACTGTGGAATATCTTGCTGCAGGATGTCATGGACACCAGAGATTTAGATGGTTCAGGGTGCTACTGGGCAAGTTCACAGGCTGTTAAATAAAAGGACACTAGCACTGGCTCAGGGAGTTTTTCGCTCACAAATTGTTGGGATTTGGGAGAGTATCTTGGGGGTGAATATTGCTTTGTTTGTCCTACTGTTACGTATTTCCTTAGGCACTTGCTTTCCAATTGGAGAAGGGATGTTTGGCTAGATGAATCAAAGGATCTGACCAAGCATCTCTCTTCTTGTGTTCTAATATTATGTTGATAACAGCATCGGTTCCAGCCTCAGAATCCGTTGTCTGGAGCCCAGCAATTCGTGGCAAAGGATCCTCAGGAGGACGACGATTTGAAGCTGTGTTCCCACACTATGATGCTTCCTACACGTGGCCAGTTAGAAGGAAGGATGATTGTAACTGCATATGAGCACGGGCTAGACAATGTCACCGAGGAAGCAGTGACAGCTGTTGTTTACGCTGTGGAGGTGAGACTGGGCTGGGCAGCAGTGGCGTTCCCATTATGCCAGCAACAAAATGCTTTGTGTGCAATATGGAGGTAGTGCCCCTGGGGGGAGGGGGCTGTTTCTCTGATTGCCCAGTTGCCATGGGAGAAATAAGATCAGAATCAAAGGGATTCCAGATGTGTGGCATCACTGATATGCAGTCTTGGATTTGTGCCTGCAAGTGTTAATTTTGAAATATTTGCCTATGAAGAACTCTAGACACACCTGAGAGCCTGGTTTGGAAAATGCTGTTCTTGTCATTTGGAAGCATTATCAGAATGGCAGCTCCAGTTTAAAGAGTTCTATTAAAAAATAATCCATTGTGGGCAAAAATATCTGTCGTGGAAGCAAAGTGGCAGAATTGTGTAATATCTGCAGGTGAAGGGCCTGCTGCTGCTGTGTTTGGCCATCAGTAGTGTGCTTCCTGACATGTCTCAGTTGGGACCATGTGATACCACCACTACTTGGAGCTTTGGCTTGTAGGTGGTTTCCCTGAGTCACAATTTGGAGGCCGACCTGAATTCCTCATCCAGGAATGAGGCTAGGTTAAGAAGCAGTGCCTGTTTTTTTTTTTTTTTTTTTTTCCTCAGAGCACTGCTTCTCCCACAGTTTCAAGGTACCTGCACAGTCTGAAAAAGAGCAATAAGTGGCTTTTTGCTGTAGTTTTATGGCAAGTATTCCAGTGTGAGTGTAACATCTGCTGCTGATAATTAAATTCTTTAACTCTCCTAAAGAGATTTGCAGCTGGGGATTTCCTGGCATTTAAGAGACCTCTCTGACATAGGAAGCAGCACATCACATGTTAAACTACACGTCACAGGCTAATATGCAGTGTCCTCTTTGTCTTTTCTTCTTATAAATAGGATAATGTTTCTGTGTAAAATGGTGTAATGAACTGCTGACTTGACATTTTGCTGGTTTACAAGAATAAAGCAGAAGAAAAAGATAAACTAATGTAATAAGAAATAATTGAAAAATTCCAGTGTTAGAAAGATGATGTTTGTAAAATGAATTGTAAGTTCAAGCACAAAATTGTTGGCTGGAAGAAGGAGCACTGGAGGTCTTTGGTCCCATATCTACTTTGGGGCTGACTATCCTCTGCACTAAATCAGGTTGGCCGTGGCTTTGTCTAGCCATGTCCTGGAAACCTCCAAGGATGGAGATCCCCTACCTGTCCCAGGGTTGTGCCACCCTCCTGGGGAAGAAGCTTATTCTAATGTCTGACCTCAACCTCTACAGATGCAACTTGTGGCCGTTGTCCCTTGTTACATTGCTTGCTGCTGCCGAGAAGAGTTTGGCTGTCATCTTTGTAATTTCAAGTAGTTTGTAGGCCACGGCTAATTCAACTTTTATCTGACTATATTGCTGGTTTGGGAGGTTGCCTTCCCCCTGTGTGCAGCCCCCCCAGATTAAGAAGAAATCTCTGAAATTATCTATCTGGACAGATATATAATGCAGTTCACTGCCTCTTTTATAATCCTTTCTACAAAGAAATGCTAAGTATAGTGAGGAATTCTGAGATGTCATGTCTTCTTTATCCAACTGTATCAGGTAGTTAGAGCGTACTGTATGCTGTCCAGATTTTGGTTCCCTTACATCTTTAGGTCCCTGTGGCTACTACTCGTGGCAGCACTACTTCTGTCTTGCCAATTGGTGATGCACTTGTCACAGCAGTAGCTTGGTAGGATGAGTAAGTCAGTATATGTAACAAAAAGGTTTTTCATTGCAGAACCATCTCAAGGATATTCTGACATCTGTAATATCCAGGAGAAAAGCCTATCGCATGAGAGATGGCCATTTCAAATATGCCTTCGGAAGCAACGTTAACCCTCAGCCATATCTGAAGAACAGTGTTGTTGCTTATAACAATTTAATTGAATGGTAAGGAAGCTCAGCAGGCTGTTAACTTCAAATGTAACTTGCTAGCCCTGAAGCTATTCCATTGTTCAGTTTCTCTTTCTACCTAGCAGCGTCTGTTAGTAATGCTATTTAATTTTCACGCACTAAGAAAGGAGTAGTACAGGGGACTGTACTGCTAAACAGGAGGAAAGATGTGGGGATTTCTCAGCAACAGAGTTTAGGACAATGTTAAGTCTTTCTTCCTTGCCTGCACTTGTCCATCAATTTATGAAGCTGAGCCCTGGCACTCAATGTTTTGTTAATCATGACTTGTTTGGAAGCTGTAGTGAGTACCACAGAAATGCTGCTGGCCTCAGGGAAGCGGTCCTGGGGCAGAAGAGCCCTGCGTTTGGGGGGACACCTCTGTTGTACCATAGGAATGGGGTTTCAGTGAGGTTCTGGAGGACCCTGCCATTCTGTCATTTGCTGCATCCAAATGTATTACAGTTCGTTGGCAGCCCTTTCCATTTAGCAGAGCTCCAAGGTCATCTTGTTTTCCAAAGTGTCAATGTCAAACAGCTTATGCTGTGTATCTGGCAGCATGTGTGTGTTTGTCTATCAGAGTTGCTCTCAGTTGGCAGGAGATCGTGGGTGTGTTAAGAATTGGTTATAGCACTACAAACACTACAGATGCAATCCACTCCAGACAACTCTGTCTAACAGCTCATGTCTTTTAATTTCATGTTGTGGGTGCCTCACTTCTTATGTTGGGTGGAAGCTGGTGGCTGTAAATAAAAGTAACAAAATCAGCATCAGTTATAAAGCAGGTTTGATGTTGGGAATCAATTTGCACTGATTTTGTTAAAACTGGAATTTAAAGATCTTAATTACAGCTGATATAATTTTGTGTAGACAAGGCCTAAATCAACTAACAGAAAAGTAACACAGCAGGGGCTTGGCCCCTGAGCTTCACTTGCAAAGCTAGTGCATTTTTTCTCAACTGAAAAATTTTACTGCCTGTTCTCTCTGCAGCCCTCCAACCTGTGTGGCACCTTCTGCTGGTCAGAGTCTAGCTCCCCAGCCCCCACCCGATGATGCTGAGCAGCAAGCAGCTCTACTGTTAGCGTGCTCTGGAGACACCTTACCAGCTTCTCTCCCTCCGGTGAACATGTATGACCTTTTTGAGGCGTTGCAGGTAACTATTCACATTATGCTGTGTTGTGTCTCAGAGCAGTGCTGTCCTGAATACCAGCTGCCAGTCTCTCAGATCTGGTTTAAATACATGGAGGTCTCCTCCTACAGTCTGTTTCCTTCTTTCCCTCTCAAATTAACAGTTCTGCTCGCAGCCAGTGGCTTTGGCTTGCTCATGCCATTAGCTAAATATTGGTGCACAGTCAGCCCATGCTCTGATGCCTGTTCTGCTCCCCTCTATGAGAGTGTTGGTGAAGAAATCCCTCTCTTTCCTTATGGCTGCCATAGGAAGGGTGAACTCTTCCTCTGTATCAAGACTGCAGTTATCATGCTGGAACTGATCTAGACTGAGATTTTGACAGAAATGCAGCAAAATGATTTGCCTGGCATGTTGCATTTCTCTTCATGTTCCACCTGGGTGCTTAGAGGAGTAATTGGTTCCAGCATGCAGACTGCTGCAGTGAGTTACCTGTGATCACCCCAACCTTGGGTGGGCTGGATGCCCACCAACCTCAGGTAGGCTGGATGACTCTTCTGTAGAGATGGCTTCCTGTCCCTCCTTCCCTCTTCATCAGTCCTAGGGATATGCATACTAATTTAGATGTCTAAGGCTAGCTGCAAGAAATCTTCCCTTGATCTATGCTGTTGTGAACAGGCCTTGGGGCTTTGTCTCAAGGCTGTGGCAGCAGAGTGTTCATTGTAAGAGCTGTGACCTCAAGAATTCATGTCTTATTTTTGGTCAGATAGAGTTGTTTGACCTCAAGATTTTGGAGCAGAATGATTTTTTTTTTTTTTTTTTTTTTTTGCCTTGCCATCTCACCTCCTCACCAAACACTGGAACAAGCATTTGGTCTGTGTGGGTCAGTGTGGCAGTACTGGCAAGTTACAGCTCTCCTTGCGTGTGACATCCTGCATTCTTGCTCTGCAGGCCTGGTTCTCTGCTTATCCTGTAGTAGAGGCTGGTTCTGCCTTGGGCAGTATGGGGAAGTGAGTATGAAAGCATGAAACTTTTTTAACATGTATCTCCAGGTGCACAAAGAAGTTATTCCTGCACACACTGTCTATGCTCTAAACATTGAGAGAATTGTCATGAAACTCTGGCATCCAAACCATGAGGAGCTACAACAAGATAAAATTCATCGCCAGCGTCTAGCAGCAAAAGAGGGTCTCCTGCTCTGCTAGAGCCAGGAGGCACGTCAGGCCTCAGATTGCTACACTGCAGTTCCTTGGACTTGACGCTGGGATGCTTCTTACAAGCCTGTGTCAGCATTTCAAGGAAGACGTAAGTTATGAGTCACCTTTTCCTATGGAAATATGACCGAGTTGTGGTATACACTTTGTCCGCTTAATCAGAGCGGTGTGCTGTGGAGTGCTTGCAGCAATCCCACTGAACTGGAAAGGGGAAATGAGATTTGTTTGTAAAGACTGTTTTTTAGGAAAAATAAATGTGAGGGTGGAAAGAGTTGTTTTTAAAGAAGATGTATTTGTGTTTTCACTTGTGAGTGTGTGGAATCTGTCTCCTCATCTTCCCCTCTCAGGCAGTTTCCCTTCTGAGCACAGTCTCCAGGGGCTTTGTCCAACTTCTGTTGCAGTTGGTGGGATGCTTTCCATTCACTTCCCTGGAAACAGGATGGACTCTTGGGAAGTGAAGATATGTAATTCTGTAAGGTGACATTGGAGGTTCCCCTGGTATAAGAGGAACAATTAGAAAATCTGAGAAAACTAGCTAGAAAGGGACCTTTCCTTTTTTGCCTTGTCTTTTGAACTGCTTTGTATTATTAAACACAAAGATGTACACTGGCTATCATAGGAATCTCTCACCAGTTACCAAAATGTGTGTGTGGGGGAACCCCCCCAGATTTGTGAGTAATGTTTTCCTATCAGCCTGGTCCCTCTCTCTCATCCCTGTCAGGCAGTAGTTGCGATCACATGTTGCAGGAATTTTCTGGACCTGTGTCAAGAGGCAGTCTCTTTGCCCCATCAGCACAGCCAACAGTTTGGCCATCCCAGCAAGCAGCCTGACCATCCCCAAGGGGGGACAGCAACTCCTACATACGTACGCTAAAGCCACCAATTCAATATCCTGGTGTTGCAGAGTCTTTGGGTGAAAGAGAAGCATGTAAAAGATATCTTTTATTACTTAATCAAAAAAAATACAGTCCCATCTGTACATGGGAGCCATGCAGATCTGTGTATAAAAGGGGGAACTCCACCTGCTTTATTTTGGGTACTTTACTGTCTTCATGAGTCAGCTGCGTCCTCCTCAGATGCTGAAGGGAACAGGCTTATTAAGCAGTTTTATAGAATTCTCATATTATAAGTTAATTTCTATATGACCTGTTTTTAACAACAAATATGCAGGTATCTCCCAAAGGATGAGATGGCTTTTTTTTCCTATTGTGCCATGGGGTGGGATCAAGACAGCTTGAAAGGCGAAGCATATGGCTCCCCTCCGTCCTGCTTTTCCTCTGTTTGGGAAGTGTTTGGATGGGAGAGCTGTAATCTTCCCCCTCTTCCTATGCAGTTTCCTCTTCCACATGTGCTGCCCCCCTGTAAGTGAAGAGGGAGCAGGTCCCCTCTAGCTATCTGTCCTTTTTGTAATTTCCTTTGAACCACATGACTAGTGGGTTTTTTGGGGTTTTTTTTTGGTGTTTTTTTTTTTTTTTTTTTTTTTTTGGGGCCAGAGTTGTTGCAAGGGGCTGTGCAGCTGTCACTGTGTTTTTGGTTTTCCTTTACCCTCCTTGAGGGATGTGCTCTGGAGTGAGGCACAGTGAGAGCCAGGGCCCATGCAGATACCGATGGCTGTCTGTGTGAGAAGAACGTTTTAGGATTATGAAGAAGCTGGGGAAGGCGTCAGCGGAGAGCTACCACAGGCCTGGCAGGATGAGAGCAATCGTGCACTGGTAGGTCACGTCTCCTGAAATACGGCAGTGTACGGTTAAGCAGGAGTGGAGCACGAGAGAGGAGACTGAAGATGTCTTGGTCCCCTTCTCCTAGTTGCCATTTTTTATTTATTTAAGCATACCTAACTGTCCAGAGTGAGCCATTAGCTCAGAATTTGACCCCAGTGGCTTTTACATGATGTTTTTTAAAAGCAACGTTGAACCCAGGTAACTGTATGTGGTGAGATCAGCAAGTCACCCAAAGTACGTACTCTGGGGCGTGGGAGGGGGATTTCCCAGATAATTGTTATGCTTCTGGTATAAAATGAAAGCACTAAGTTTGTTTGCTAGAAACTTTGGGGCAGCTCTGAGGATTTCGGGTCTGAGGGAAGCATGCAGCCTCCGACAGTATCAGGAGTGAGTTCTGAAACAAAATACTAAGCACAAGAAGCGCCTTTCTCTTCTGTTTGCATGTGCTAGGAGGAAGGCTCTGCAGACAGAGCCTTCTGCTCTGGAGAGCTGAGTCATCAGTTCCACACTGAAGAAATGGGTTAACCAGGACACCTGCTACACAGCCAAGGCCTGAGTAAGGAAATCCTGTCAGCCCTATTTCACAGATCGGAAAATGGAGTGGCACATGTTCTCAATGCACTTACCCACGAAGTGTGAGATCTGGTGAGAAGTGGTGCTACTTCTCGAGTAAGTTAGTTGGAAGGGGCATCTGGAGGTCATCTTGTCCACCCCCCTTCTCAAAGAAGGGCTAACTTCAAAGTTAGAGCGTGTTACTTATCTCTGAAGATGGATGTGCCACCGCTTCCCTGGTCACTGTTCCAGTGTTTGACTGCCTTTGCAAAGTTTTTCCTTGCTTCTAGCCAGAATTTTTCATGTTGTACCT
Source organism: Dromaius novaehollandiae (assembly GCF_036370855.1). Taxonomy (NCBI): domain Eukaryota; kingdom Metazoa; phylum Chordata; class Aves; order Casuariiformes; family Dromaiidae; genus Dromaius; species Dromaius novaehollandiae. The sequence goes on along the minus strand of NC_088105.1, from coordinate 13,246,533 downwards.
GTGCCTGTTGCCTTTCGATCTTTTCCTGTGCACATCATCTTTGTAAACCCCCATTTGAGAGCTGCAGACAACAATAAGATCTCCCTTTCACCTTCTTTTCAGGCTGAACAAACCTGTCTCTCTCTGCCTTTCCTCCTATGTTGTGTGCTTCAGCCTTGACCACCTTTGTGGCCTCCACAGCACTTGCTCTGATACATTACTGTCCTTGTGCTGGGAGCCCAAACTGGACCCAGCGCTCTGGATGGCCTCACCAGTACTTGGCAGAGGGGCAGGAGCCCTCCCTTTACCCTGCCGGCTGCACCCTTGCTCGGGATGTTAACGGCTATATTGCTGCCGGGGTGCACTGCTGGCTCCTGGGCAACTTGTGCCCCTGGATTCCCAGGCCGAATTCTGCAGAGCTACTTTCTAGCCGGTTGTCCCCAGCCTGTTCTGCTGCAAGGGGTTATTCCATCCCAGGGGCAGGACTGGCGATTTGCCTTTGAACTTCTTAAGGTTTCTCTCAGCCCATTTCTCCAGCCTGTCTAGATCGCTCTGAATAGCAGCCCTGCTCTTCAGTGTGTGAATCGCTCCTCCTAGTTTGCTGTCATCTGCAGACTTCCTGCCTGTATCCTCCATCCCATCATCCAGGTCATTAATAAAATGTTAAACAGCATCAAACCAGTATTGACCCCTGAGTGTTGGCCCCACTATTGAGTGCCACTGGCATCCAGTAGCCAGCTGGACTCTGAACCCCAAGAGTAGTACTCTTGGAGACCTGCACTGAGAGCAGGGTGATGGTATTGATATATAGCCATACCCCTTGTGTGGGGCTTTCCCCCCACTCTGGGAGAGCAGAGAGGGGAAGGCTCTGGGCAATCTGCATTAGGTCAAGGGCTGCTTGAAGTGGTGTGGGAGGTGTGAGCTAGTGTCCTTGAGGGACTTTGCAGTGTCAACTGCCTTGTCTGTGCGTGGAGGCTTTTTGGCTGCCCTAGGGAGTAGGACAGGCAAGAGGGCAATCTGAAAATCTAGTGGACTATGAGAGAAGGAAGAGTTGGTTCTTGTGAGCTGTTGGGCTGATGGCTTTCACTGCGATGTGGTGTATGTGTGTGTTCGCTGCAGTAGTTAGTCCTGTAAAATGAACAAGACTGCTGAATTTCAAAAGGGTGGCTCAAAAGAGCGCTTGCTTAAATTAGGTTTGGAAGTGTCCCTGAAAGATTCATCTTCTGCCCCAAGACCCATCTAGTCCCTTCTCTGCTTCTGGCTCTGTAGCAGACTCGGCTTGACCTAAACTTTTCCTGACGGATGTCACCTTAAAAGCTAATGATGGAAGCTTTCTCAGTTATCTTAAACAATCTGTTCTGCTGTTCAGCTGTCTTATCACTGGACACTTTTCCCATAGTCTTAAACAATCTGTTCTGCTGTTCAGCTGTCTTATCACTGTACACTTTTCCCGTAGTCCTCAGCCTTTCTTTGCATCAAAGTCTGTTGCTCTAGCTTAGACCTAGAACTTCTTGTCCTGTTCACCACAGAGCACTGTATGGAGGGATGGAAGGCAAGAAATGGCACATCATCTGCCACATCTTCAATGGCAAGAGTTGCATCCTACATGCTTAATCCAGTAGGAATCTTGCAATGTGCTGTAAGTCACCACTCTCCCACTGCAAATCCTAAGTCCTCAAGAAGCTGCAAACTACCAGCTGCCACAGGAAGAGGGGGGGAAAAAGTGCTTGAGAGCTCCACCTGACTCCCCTTATGGCCAGAGCTTTGCCTAATCTTAGGAGGTGGCCAATGCCTCTGAGAGAGTGGAAAGCAAAAAGAATCCTGTGTGTTGGGTTTTTTGTTGTTTTGTTTTTTTACAGTTCCAGCTGCCAGACCTGACCTTCAGTCTGACCAAGCCTTTCCAGCTGGATGCTGAGGAGGGTCCTAGAGGCATGAACACATCCCTCTGTAACACCCCAAATGGCCAAACTCTGATGCTCCTGAAACTGGTGACCTGCATCCCTCGTTCTCCAAACCCATGCTGTGCATTGACATAGGGGAAAAACATCTCTTGTTGCTGCTTCAGAGCAGAAATCTGAAGCATGGCACTTGTTATCGAACATGCACTGCAATCCACTGCCTTTTTCTTAGTTTAGCTGTTCCCGTGTCTCCTTCCAGCCTTCAGTCTTCTGCAGCTGAGGTGGGATTTCAGTTGTCACCTCAGTTATTACAGTTGTTTGTCTTCCCTAACAGAACATCTTGCTGCTGTAGAAAGCAGATTTTTCAGCAGAGAAACTTAACTGGTGACTTTGTGCCGCCTTCCTCGTACTGGGATGATCTTTGTGTCTAGGATACCTCTAGCAGAGAGGAAAATGAGGAAATGAGAATGCTTGCATTTAAGAAGAAACCACGAACTCTGCATTTGTGTGTCACTTAACTCTGAACACCAAGGAACCGAAAGCTAGGACTGCGGAAGTGCCCTGCTGTCCAGCAGCGCCAAACTAAACCAAGAAAGGAGACTTTCTCTTGGGCTTCCGGGGGTGGAAGGAAGCATGTGACATATTGCTGCAGTCAGGAGTTGTCAAAGAAAGTCTCCACGAAACAGGGACTCTCTCCTCAGTTCTGAGAAAGCAGCTGCAGAGAGAGGTTTGTGGTGGCTGTTCCCTTTCAGGAACTTGTAGGTGATGATGGATGTGTCTTGCTGGCCTGAAATGACGTGCAGAAGGGTTTGCAGGCAGCGCTGCAGCAACAGCCTGATGCCAGCAAGCTTCCCCCCCCAGCAAGAGGCACAGCTCATGCTGCTGCAGGAGGTGCTTTAGCAGCATAACTTCAGCTGGCACCTAGAAGGAAATCACTTCTGAGAGGTTTGTTTGTGGTGTTACCTTTCTACACCAGTGTGGCTACTGGCATGGTCTGGTTGGCAGGAGGAGAGGAAGAATTCACCAGCCTGCCTTGCAGTTACTGCAGCAAAATTCCTCATGTGCCGCTATAGATCAAAAGCAATCTCTCTCCCTCTCCTTCCCGGCAGGGAGAGGCAGGTTAGAAAAATTTGTTTTAACTGTTCGCCACAGCCCTGGCAAGAGGTGGGTAAGGTCCTGCTGTGAGCTGCTCCATGTGCTTCCCAAGAGCTTATGAAACTGCTGTTGAATGTCACACCCCTCTGGAGGCTGGAAAGCCAGGCGGTATCAGGTAAATGCACCCTTTGCGTCCCTGAGAAGGTCGATATTCTCCACGCCCTGAGCAAGCACAAACATGTGCACCCCAGCAACCACAGGTTTATGGAAATGTCCCCTGCTTGGCACCGCTGAGGACTGCTTGCACAGCAGCTGTGAATTAACAAAGAGCATGAAGCCAGGCCATGGACATTAGTGTCTTCAGCCCTTAGATATCTACCTTCCTCAGGTGTAGAGACCTTAGTTCACACTGCAAGTTGAAGCCAGGGCACTTCAGGTTCTTTTAAGACTTTGCATCTCCTGAGGAATCCTGTTAATTGGCATGGGCATCCTTATGGAGACACGGCTTGAGTGAGGGTGTGTAGCAGTGACACAAATGAGATGCGGATTTCTTCTAGGTCAAACTCAGGCTGCAGGCCACCACTAAGCCGCTTCCATTATCTGCCTTCAGCCCTGGGATTGAGTTTGATTGTGATCAAAGGTACTAATCAAATGCTGAGTTTTCCTTTTTTTCTTCGTAGATAACAAAAGGCCAAGGCAGGATCACGTTATAACTGGGCTTGGACAGAGAGCTTGTATAAAAGAAACTTTTCACTGAAAAGTGTTTCATATAAGTGAAGCTTTTTGTGGTATTTTCAGTTCATTTCTTGCCAGGAAATGAGTTTATATGTCCAGATAACATCTGGCCGATGTGGGTTGTATGGCTGCAGACCATCCCGAGTCTGAGGATGCTCATGTGCAGCACAGGCAAGCCAGACTTGGGCTTTTGTTCTGTCTGAGGGCAGTTTACATTAGGGCAAATGGTTATGCATTTGAGCAGTATGAGCTGTTTCTGGTCCTCTGCTTGGGGGGTTCAGCCTCATGCAATAGTGGGGCTATGGTCTGTGAAAGAATTATAAACCACTGCTGATGGAGCAAGTGTCAGTTCATGGCCCTGTTTCCAGCTCAGGGGCGTGCATGCAGTGGGGCTGTCCCCATTGCACAGCCTGTGAGCAGAGCCCTTCGTCGCACGTCTAGCCCTTACTGTCACCCTGAGGGAACCGCTGCCAGGAGCTGGGGTGGACGTCTGGCTGGCAGGGCGCGTGACAGCTCACTCTCTTCCCTCTGGGTTTCGTAACAGGGTAACCACTGGAGGAATCCTCTCTAAAGAGGTCTCATCAGAAAGATTGCAGACATCAGCTTAACTATTGTCTCTCTGGGTATGTGTTGTAATGGTTGGTTATCATTAAAAAGTATTGTTTCCATTTGAATTTCTGAAACTTCAGTTTCCCGTTGGTGGGTTTTGTTATGTCTTTGAATTTAAAAGCTCCCAGAATCAGATATCTTGTTCTGTGCAATGACACAGCCACTTCTGAAACTTCTTTTTGATAAGAGAGAAGGAGCTGGGTCTGCTTTCATCTTGCCGGAAGGGCTGCTGTCCTCACCACAGAGCAGTCCATAACCTCTTTAAACCCTTTGCAGGTTTTTAGACGTTGTTTTGGAGTGCAGGAGCAATGCTCTTGTACAAGTCCTAGCAGTGGTATGGGTGGTACAGGTAGGCAAAGGCCCACATCCCTTATCCCTCTTAATGCACAGTCGGAGATAGTTTGCTATAGCATCCCATCAGGTGCTATGACTCTGGCCGAGCAGTTTTCCCGAGCAATTCCTGACATTGTCATCATACCACAGGTAATTGTAGAAAATCCTGTTTGCCTTTCAGTTCCATCTCAGGCTGCACAGTAGCAGTAAAGTCCCTTTAGGGAATAGCCTTCCACCTAGTTTTGTTTTTATCTCGGGACTAGATGTTGGTCTCACAGATGTTGCAGGCAGGGTTTGGTGTGGAGCCTCAGCAAGGTGGCTGGCTGTGAGCTGTAGGAGGTCAGCCTGATTCTTTCTTTGAATTGCAGACATGATATTCATATTCTGTTATTAGGCCATTTAAAATGCTGATGGTAGCAGATACTCTGTGCTGCTCTAGGGAAAAGCAAAATTTCAGATGTTTTCCACTGAGACTTTCATTTCTCACCAAAATGCTATTTTCTCACCAGAAAGTGATCACAAGGCAACCTAGCCTGCTTTATTTTCATTTCTGGCCCCAAAACTCCTATTCCAAGTTGTCAAATCTGGTTTTTATTTCTAAAATAAATCCTGATGCTCTTACCGTCTTGCAGCTTATTGCAAAGTAATGCTTATCCACCAGCTTCCCCTCCATCCTCCCCCCTACCTCCCCATCTTGCTCCCTTAAGGCCAAAAAAGGGGATGCAAGAGCATGGCTGTCCTTCAGCCTGGGTGTGCTGGGTGGAGGTGGAGCCCTGTTGTTCTGCATGTGGCCAACAGCTTGCACCAGGGGCTGTGTGGCGAATGCTGCTGCCTACTCCAGGCTGCCTTCTCTGTGGATGCCTATATAGGGAGCACCTTTGGGTCCAAAACCAGCAGCTCGGCCTCCCAGCGCTCATTGTAAAGGCTTGGTTGTTAGATGTAACCTTGCCCTCTGGGGTTTAGCAGATTTTTTGCTTTCTTTTTTTGCTGAAATCCCTTATGCCCTGCAAAACATCTCAGGTACAACCCCTGTGCATGGGCTTCTCTGGAGCTTGTGAGCAAGGGCTGCAGGAGAGTGGGGGTGAGAGTGAAGGGAGCAGAGCCCCTGTGCCTGGCCAGTGCAGGCAGCAAACTGCAGAGCCTGGTGGCTGTTGTCCTGCCAGGTCTGGCTGTGGGGCAAGGAAGGAGGCCACATGTGCACCTCACTCTGTGCCCGGGATGCTGCGTGGGGCTTGCCTTGGCATCCCTGCTGCCTCTAGCAGGCACCCAGAGCTGCCAGGAGCACTGTCCACCCTGCGAGCCATCCAAGGGTGCAGCAGCCACAGTTCAGAGGACTTCTGAGATGTGGCTCTGAAAAAAGGCACCCCCCCAAAAAAAAAAAAAAAATCCTTGGGGGAAAAAAATCAAATGGCTACTCTTCTGTCCAAAACCACTTTTGTGATATGGGGCCTAATTAACGATGTCAGCAGCTAATCAAGTAGCTGCGTCCTCCCTGTGGCAGCGGTCCCCTCCCGGCGCTGCTGGTGGTGCGAGGTGTGGCGAGATCCGGCCAGCTTGCCGAGAGCCGGCGGAGCATCTGCCTCCTGGGCTGCAGAGGGCTGCGGGACGCCTGCGGCGGGGCCTGTTGCCCTGCGCTGCCCCACATTTGAATCTCGAGTGGGTGCCCCCGCCGGTGCCACCGCCCCCACGCGGGGCCGACCGCTGCATCCTGAGGCTGTTCGTGCACCGGCTGCGTTATCCCTCCACTTCGGCTTTCTCAGTTTCGCTCCTGCCGGCTGCGAAAGCCGGAGCCGGTGACGCATTCGAACAGCGCTCACGCAGCACCCGAGATCAGGCATCCTGTTTCCAAAACAGCCAGTGCAGCCCCGCTGCCTTTGGCATCCATGTTCCTAAGGGGAAACGGAGGGAACTTGAGAGCCAGGAGCAAAAGGGGAGGAAATGGGAGGGCAGGAATTTTCTTTCCCCCCCGCCCTTTTTTTTTAAAGAGTATCAAGACGAGACAATGTTGTGAGCAGCAAGGAAGGAAGGGTACAACATGGCCCCAAAACCTGTGAGGATTTGGGGCAGCGCTGGGTCCCCAGGGTGCTGCGTGGAGCAGCCAGGGCTCGGGCTGCAGTGCACAGGCGCAGCATGCGGTTGTGCAGCTTCCCGGCGGTTTCCCGGTGCTGCAAACCCAGCCAAGGGAGGCGACCGCCAGGAAGCCCATCACTGCTACCAGGCGTCCCTCTGTCCCACGCAGGACCCCCTGCCCTTTCCTGGAGCTGCCCAGGGAAATACAAAATGCAGGGCTTGCTTTATGATTTTTGAGCTGAAAGTTCAGCCTTAAAAAATAAACCAGTGTGAGGCAGATGCCAGCCGGGGAGCATTTCATCGGGGCTGGGTGGGATGGGGGTTGCAGCAGAAGCTGTCGCACATCCCTTGCGCAGGCATCGCTGGTGGCGGCAGTGGGCACAAACGCTGCCGGCTGGCATGAGCCACGCGCCCTCCATGCATGGAAACTGCTGCGCGTCTCGCAGGGCAGCGCTGCTCTCCAGCCCCACTTGCTCCGTGTGGTTTAGTGGGCTCCGACGCCCCTCATCCTGCTCGGACAGTGACGGTAGTGCCGACCTTTGTATTACTTGAGGCTTCAGGACGCCTACGGGTGGAAAAAAGCAATGGGGGGGGGGGGGGGTGTGGAACCACCCAGACGCACACACGGTACCCAAGCAGAGCCCTGCTCTCCTTTCCACTGGTTGCTGGCTCGGCAATGACTAACGGCCTGAGCCCAAGCTGGAAACTGCGCTAAAACACGCTGCATCAGAGCCACCAAGAGCCATGGGGGCCACCAGCCCGCGTCCTCGGGGTGCTGGTGGCACAAACTGCCCCGAGCCCGCTCCCCGTGTCCCTCCCCGCCGAGCAGCCCCTGCACCGCTGGGGAAGGAGGATGCATGCGGGGAGGGGGGGGCTGCTGGCACCCTGAAGCCGGGCTTTACCCTGGGCAAGCACCTGTACCGGCCACCCCATGCAGCGGGTGGGCTGAGCTGCGGGGTGCCGGGGCCAGGCAGAGCCGCCGCCGCTGCAGTGGTGGTGGGGCTGTGCCATGCCGAGGTGGGTTGCCAGAGAAAAAGAGCGGCTCTGGGAAGGCACCGCGTTCTGCAGGCAGGGCTGCTCAGCCTGGCTGTAGCCTGCTGAGCATGATGAGTCACCTCACGCTGGTATTTCCAGCGCTCTAGGGCTTGGTTTGCAAGTGGATGCCATGGTTGGTGTGTTCTAAGCTTTGGCATTGTAGAGGCACAGGGAAGATCAAGTCCCAGGTCATTGGAGCACGCCTAGGACACTGATTTACGCAAGTGGAGCTGCTGTCCCCAAACAGCAACTCCTGGTAAAGCTAACCATCCACATCAGCAGCCAAAAAAACCCAAAGACTGACAAGCAGCATTAATACCAGGCTGCATCAGATTGGTCAGCTGGAGGCTGCTGAATACAGCCCTGGCAGCTGGTGGGGCCAGCTTGCTCCTAACGGCAATCGGGGACAACTGAAGTAGGAGGACGAACCCCGGTACCCACGGACTGTGCGGTGCCTGTTGGGGTCAGCCTGGCTCTCGCGCCCTGCCGAAGCGCTGCAGTGGCCTGTGTGCGCCACGGCCACCCGAGGAGCCGGTTGGCCGGTGGCTCCTTCACCCCCCGGCGGCTGCCAGGTGTGGGCAGCCCCAGCGGCTCAGGCTGCTCGTGCAAGCCTGCTGCACCGCGGCTGCAGAGGGACCTGCTGGCCCCGTAGCACATAGGTCCAGCGGGAATGGAGCAGTAAGGTAAGGACGGAGCACCCTGCCCATTGCAAGCAGCGCAGCCACCCGAAGAGGTGCAGGTGCCCTGAAGCCTTCACGGGCTTCCAGGACAGCGACAAGGTGAGTGGGGCTGGGTCTGCGGGCACTGCCGGCTCAGCCAGCTGTGGGGTGAGGATGGGGGGGGCAGTGGGACCCAGCCCCACTGCCCGCAGCAGGGACAAGCCCGGGCAGCTCTGACAGCCACAGCCGTGCTTGCTAGAGGGAAGCGCCAGTGCACCAGTCATCCCAGGGCAAACAGGAGATCCGGGCACCATAACCTCACGTGTGACATCAAAGTGGCTGAGGTAGCACACGATGCAAATGAGCAATACCTCAGAGCTGGTGCCTAACCACAGCACTGCTGCTGCGTGTGCTGTGGGAATAATCTGAAGTTTCCCCTTTCTGAAGCTTCTTGCATGAACCCAGAGGCACTCTTGATTTCTCCCTCTGCTCCCTGCTTGCTCACTTGGTCCTGGTGCTCCTAACTCTTCTGCAGGAATGGCTGTGTGTCCTGTCCCTGTCCCCATCCCCCCCTTCCCCCCCTCCCCCCCAGCTCAGAAGCTGGCAGTTAATGGCTATTAATCACTAACAAGGAGGAATAAATGACAATAAAAGCTACCCACCAGCAGCGCCTTGTGCGGCCGGAGCAGCGGCAGGGCTCTCCCAGCTGCCGTGCGCTCCCTGGCTGCTCTCGTTTCTGAGTTCCTTTAATTATTTATTACTCCGGTACCAAACTTGGAGGAGTCTCAAACAGCGCATTAGTGCTTGTCACAGAGTCATCTTCTTGGCTTTTGCTGCTCTTTCTGGTTTATTCTGCAATGTTTTCCCACAGTGGCAAGTGTGAGAAAAGAAACAGTCCCTGGGCAGCGTCTGAGCTGACGCAGCTGGCTGCCGGGCTGGCCCGGGGCCACGCCAGCCATCGCGGCCTCTGCACACATTTTATAAGGACAAAATGCCCAGTGCCCACCTCAGCGTGCCCGGCAAAAGCCGGCGCGCGCTCAGAAATCCCCGAGCACCTCAGATAAGCTCCTCTCCCCCCCTTTAGCCCGTGGGCGACCCACGCGCGGGGCCGGTGCCCCGCGAGCTCTGCTGCCGGCCCCACAGAGCCGCCGTGCCCCGGCGGGGGGAATTCCTCGGCAGTTTAGCCACATCTTCGCGCTGTCCTTATCTGTGGTTTCTGCTCATTTCAGAAGTGAGCTTTCTATTTAAGGCACCTCCGCTTCAAGTCTAATTCCCTGCTGCCACCGCCAGCCAGGAGCCCACCGCTCCCCATCGCCGCTGCTGCTCCCCAGCTCGGTGCCCGGCCCAGTCCCCTCTCCGAGGGACGCATCCTGCTCGGCATGGGGGTGGCTGCTTTTCCCTTCCTCGTGGGCTACATCCAGCGACGCGCGTGTCCGCAAAAACCCAGGAGGATTTGCTGGTGTCTGGGGAAGCAAGCGCTCGATCTCCGCTTGCTTCTTGCTGCAGTTTTTTTGCAGCCCTTTTGGGCTCGGCCGCATCTCGGTGAGTTAGAGATCTGCAGGACGGCCAAAGAGCAGCGGAAATCTGTCGCCACCATGAATCCTGGCCAAGGACACGTTCAGGTCGTTCAGCTCGTCAGCGCCTCTGCCGTCTCCATTCCCAGCTGGAGCCGAGCCCCGGGGCAGAGGGGCAGGTCCTGCATCCCCTCCGCCCTCGTCCCCCAGCCCGGTGGTGGCCCGGTGACCTCCTGCAGTGGAAACGCTCCTCCAAGGCCTGACTAAGCCGCGAGACAAATGTCATCAAGACCGAGGAGGGAATCCTCCCATCCCGCTCATCCCGCATCGCAAGGCCACCGCCTGTCCCGGGGCCCGCGTTGGGCACCACAGCTGCCCTGGTGTTGGCAGCTAATTTCTTTTTTTTGGGGGGGGGTCTTATTTTGGTTTCGATTTTTTTTTTTTAACATAATTTTTTTAACTACGTAAAGGCTCATTTTCTCGCATCCCAAAGCTAGCTGCAAAGACAGGCTGTGCTGTTTGGCAGGGGGTGTTCCTGGCAAAAGGGGAAAGGAAAGCAACCCAAACAAAAGCCTGACAACAGGCAATGTTTCAACACAGCTCTACGGAGCAGTCTCCAGTCCCACACTGCTGGTTAGGGCCTTGCGACACGTGCAAGTAATCACCACCAATGTGGGAATACGATCCTGCTTTCAGGAACACAGGCAGCGTGTGGGAAGGGGCGGATTTCGCGGCCACACTCGGAGCATCTCCATTAACTTCCATGAAGATGGTCAGTGCAAAATACCACTGACCACACGGATGCCTGACAGAGCAGTTGCCATCAAGCTGCCCCCTCTCCGTGTGCTCATTTCCTGTGGTTTTCCTCCCTTGGACAACTTACACGCGGTAAATGAGAGCATGAGTCTCAGAGACACTCAAGATCCAGTAACTCATGGACTTAATGTTGCAGGAATCCGCAGGAAACCAGAGACATGCAAAGGCATCTCTCTCTGGAGCTGGTGCCAAACGGGCCCTGTGGCCTACCGCCGAGTGACGGCGCATGTACGCCCTGGCGCACAGGCTGCTTCAGCTCTGCTAGCAGCTTGTGCTGTTATTTATTTGAGCTAAATGAGCTGGCTTCCCAAACAGCAATCTCCACACATCCTTACCTCTTCTGCCCCCAGTAGGCTGCAGTCCAGCTCCCAGGAGCTTTAGTCCCACACACCCTCCCACCAAGTCTCCCTGTTGCACTGGAGCAAATCTTGTCAACAACGTGTCCACCAGAAGCACCAGAGTTCAGCCGAGACTGGGATCCCAGTATTTAGCAGCCTGTGCTGCGGCTGATTTCGAGATGGCGAAAGACGCAGGCAGGCAGCCTTACTAGCCCATCCGCCCCCTCTTTGCCAAGGCTTCCCAAAGAGTGGTAACACTGCTGGGGCAAATAGCAGTGATGAAGTTTGGATTAAATGGTGGCCAGGGGATTACCAAGAGACTCTTGACAGAAGAAGGCACCAGCTTGAAAAGAAGTATAAAAATATGTACTTAGGGGGCATCTCTGGATTAGGTCTCAGAAGCTGATGAAATTCCTCCTTGCCTGCTATCATTGTGGCCAGACCTCTCTCCCAGGAAATCAGCTTGGTTTCCTCCCTAGGGCTCAGCAGACCCAGCACAGGGAGAGAGGCACTGGCACTCCTTGCAAATGTGGCCTGAGCGTAAGATTTGCCCAAGAAATTTGGGAGCCACAAGCTGATGGTGGCCCACAGCCTGACCGATCACCAGAGAGCCGTGGCTCTGCTGCTCTCTGCTGATCTGACCCTTCAAGGCAGCTCAGGTTGGGCCTCTTCTGCCCCTTGGGCTCCCTTCTTAGACCTCAGGGGTCTCCCAGGAATGCATAAGCCTCTGGGAGGTTTTTGAAGGAGGGTTACAAAGATCTGGGGATTCAAGCATTGGTTGACCATTAGTTTTTTCACACTGTGCCTTGTGGTTGTCAGCTGCTCTGAGCTGGGCTCCCACAGACACACAGTCCACCCGAAAATTTCCAACCAACTCGAGCACTTTTGTTCTTTCCATCCTATATTCTGCACAAGTCATAGCAGTATTGATGGTATCGCTGCGTGGAGAGACATGACTGCACCCGCTCCCAGCACTACGCAGATGACTCCACCACGTTATCAGCTGAACTTTTCTGGGAATTTTTTTTTTCAGTCACCAAATACCAGAAGTTTTTTTTCCAGCCAAAATGCTGATTTCTCCACAGTTAAACTAACTGCAACAAACTAATACCAAACAAATACTAGAAAGCAAAGAGTGAGTGAATCCAAAGGGAGCTCTTCAAATGTTCCACCTGGCCTGATGAAACACCTCTGGACAGTGCTTTAAAAAGCCCCTTCTCACCCGTGCCACTGTGAGAGTGGCACGGCACAAGAGGGAGGTGAGCGTGTAGCACGGGAAAGCCACGGGTACTTTCTTTTCCAGTGCTAACCAATATCTCTAACCAGATCTACACTGATTTGGCAATAGGGTAGGCAATAACAGCACCAACGGTGCTTCATAAACATAAATATTATTCATCCATAATCGCAATTATTATGGTGCTCAGCTTGCCAGGAAGAACACAACCACAGAGAAATCAATGAAAAACGATTGGGAGAGAGACTTGGCCCTCGAGATGGGAAAAGGGGCCTGAAAAGCAAAGTGCTGCATGAACCATTTGTGATTTGATGGTGGCTTTGATACTGCCAGGCTGGGTCTCTTACAGGAACCCCCATGTCCAGCACCGAAGCAGGATGGGCCATCAGCTTTGAGGTGGCAGCCCGATTCCCCAGTGTGCCCCACTGGCTGGAAAGGGAGGCTCTGCCCTAGCTCCCCGCTAAGCAGCCCAGCCTGGAGAGCCACTGGCTCGCTCCTGATCGCAGCCTGGCCTGGCTTGGGCGGACATCGGGGAGCAAAGCCCCAGGGTTTGCACAGAAATAGATCCAGGTGCAGATGGATCTCCAACCACTCCCATCTTCAGAGCGGGCCTGGAAAATGTCCCAAACTAACTGGAGCTCATCGCCTGTAACAAAAAAGAAACCACCGCTTCCACCACAGCTGCCTTCAGTTGACCTAGTTGAGTCACGGGCAGACGGCGTACAAGCTAGAGACATCCTGCGCGGCGCAGGAGAAAAGGTGCTTCTGGCAGACTCTCCATGGGGCAGCGGCAAACTTGCTGGCTCTTGCCTTGCTTGAGTTTCAAAGGAAAGACATGCGGGTCTCAAGCCACCTCTACAAGTGTCTGAGCTGCCCATTGTCCCTCCGTGCTGCCCGTGTCCCAGCTGGTCCAGGAGCGGTGCAGCAGGACCTGCGGCACAGCCCGTGGGCGTCCAGGCTGAGCTGACCCCAAGCTATGGGGCAGGATGTGCTCGGGCCTCCTCCCGGAGGGTGCAAACCGGGGGCAGGCATGGGAGCGCAGTGCTGCCTGCCAGCAGCTGCCCCCACCAGATGGGCTGCAGCGTAGACAGCCTTTCCTAGGAAAAAATACAGCTCTATTATTATTCTTTGTGTTAAAGGTTGCTAGGAAGTGGGACAGACAGGCAAAAAGTAGGCTTCTTCTTCTGAAAAGTCTTCTTTTGTGTGCAAAGCTTTTTTTTTCAGGGAAGGGGACAAAAAAAAAAAAAAACCCAAAAAACCAAAAAAACCCTCAATGTGGGAGAGCTGGATGTGGTTTTGGTGTGTTGAGGATTAGGAAATAGCACCAGGACTTGACTCTGCAGGGAAGCTGTCCCTGAACGCAAGCCAGCGGGAAGCCAAGGCCTGAGGCAAGGTCTGCAGAGGCTGAGGCCAGGCTCAGCTCGTTATGGCATCGGGAGGAGCATCCCAGGGCCAGCTGGGGCCATCGGGGAGCTACAAAGGGAGCAGGGCCCAGGCTGGGCTTTGATGGGCTCTGCATCCCTGGTGGGGCAGTCTGCTGAGAGTGGTGCTGGGCAGCAAAGCTCTACCGCACCTCTTGGGGTGCCATGAATGGGGTTTTTCTCTGCACTGACTCAGGCTCCATGGCTGCGTCCCGTTGCAGCCATCTGCTTCCATGCAAGGTGCTGGATCTGGCCGCTCGCGGCCCCCTCCCTGCCTGGGGCAGCCGTGTGACCAGTCTGGAAGGGGGAGAAATGCTGCAAGAGCACAAGCTAATTTTGGCCTTTCTTCCCACCCCTGGTCTTGAAGGAGGATGAGCATGTTGGCAGGGAAAAAATAGAGTCTCAGAGCAGCAATTCACTTCACTGCTCAGAGCTGAGTAATGATGTGGTGCATCCGTATTGAAGTTGCAGCCAAAAATGGCCTTGTAAGATGCTAAAAAAGTGCATATTCTAAAAAAAGCAAAGAAACCCTAAGCCCTGGATAAGCAAGAGATGATTTAAAAAGGAAACAATGTCACTAAATCCCCAAGTCATAAATCGCTCTTCTTGCAATCTTGCAGCAAAAATATTTAACAGTCGTTCTATGCAATATTGGTGTGGGAGCCTGTCCTGAGGATTGCAGCTACGTGAAAGAAAAAAACCAAAAAGCAGTAAGCTCTCCTGGTGTCTGTTTAACATCTTTGGGGAAACCAAGGTGGGGTCCTGCTGGGGGTCGGGGTGAGCGAGCGCTCGTGCCCCCCCAGGAGAGCAGTTAGAGCATCCGCCCTGATGAGGAACCGGGAAACACTCCCTGGCCACCTGGCAAGCAAAGCAGGCGATTGCTGAAAGGCATACGGGACTTATTATCGGATGCTGGGAAGAGCATTTTGCGACTGCATGAGACTTATCATGGGATGTCTGGGGGGAAACACCAAAGAGGGGGGAAAGGGAGGGGTTGAGGTGGTTTGGGGAGGAACCACCTTGGGAGAAGAGGGAAAAGGGGACACAAGTAGCCGCTCGGGGCACTTGTCTGGCCATGCCCCATGCCCCATCACCGCTGTGTGTCCTGCCTTCTTATTAAACTCCATCTCTAGCCGTTTTCCTGGGTGAGGAGCTCTCTGTTCTCTGTGCGTGGATGCATATGGAGATCGAGGTGCCAGTCACTGGTGTGGGCCCATAGGCCATGGAGACCTGTGTGCCAGGGTGCCAGCAACTGGAGAAACCGGAGTGGGTGCACAGGTGTGGGCGTGCAGTTGCCAGCAAATATCAAGCCAGACTAGCTAGCGAGTAGGACAAACAAACATCAGTGCAGGTTTCCCTGCTCCCACAGGGACACAGGTATGGAAGCAAAATTGCCCCATGTGCATGAGAAGTCCCCCCCCCCCAAGCTCCCCACCCTGCGGCTGTGGAGGGGCCACCAGCTGCGAGCCAGGGCACGGGGAGCCCAGAGCATGCCCTGAGCTCTGGACACGTTCATGCCCCTATGGGAGAAACCAGGCGTGGCTGTTTATTTCGCATTTAAGCAACAGTGAAAATGGCAAGTGAAGGAGAAAGCAAAAAACAGGGCAACCGCAAATATCCATGACAAAGGGCTGGCTGCGGGTGACACCGAGGGTTTCTCTCTGCTGGATGACCTGCCTTTCCACCACCATCCCTTGACGCCAACAGCATAGCAAAGGTAGGAATTGCCTCCCAGGGATCTGTGGCTGAAGATGGGGACTGTTCACCCCGTCGCCCAGTTTGAAGCCCTGCCAGAGTGCAAGTGCTCCGGCGTGTAATATAGAGAAAACCTCAGCCTGGGGTTAGTCATTTATGGCTCTCGGTGCTGCCTTGCTGCCCTCTGAACCGCTGACACGAGCGGGTGGGAACATTTATATGGAGAGCCCTGATGATACCAAAATCCATCCCTGGCCCGGCGCTCCCAGGCTCCCCTGTCTGGCTTAGGGGCACCCGTGGACTGGTCCATCAAGCACTAGCAGCCTCCTGCCCAGTGTGACGTGGGGCAAGCGGGGCCTGGCCATTTATTCCGTAATTCGAGAAAAATTAGCGAGCAGCCAGGAAGCTGTTCCTGCTCTTGCGCTGTTGCAGACTTGCATCAGAAAGACTGTGCAACCTACATTAGGTATGTTTAAAAATGCAAGGAGGATCTGCTGAGACTGCTGAAGGACTGGGGGAAGGAGCTGACAACTATTTATTTCTGCATGGATATAGGCCTTTTCTCATCTCTCCCAAAAGCAACAGTTTAAACCTATGGAAACACTGTTTTATTAAAAACCTTTCAATCACACTTTCAGGCTGCATTATTTGGCAATTCATTTTGTTGCAAATAAAAAGAAAAAAATAATAAAAAAGACGAAAGAAGAAACCTGAGAACAGGTAGTTTGGGTGTGCCAGGTTCCAGCCGAGCTCAGCGCAAGCCCCCAGCAAACACCCCCGGCCGGGCAGGTGACGTGAGCGGTGCCGCTGCAGGAAACCTCCCTCGGGGAGTCTCTCCGAGGGTCTCGCACAGCTGGAGTGAATAGCAGGAAAGTTTCTAAAGGTTACAGGTGACTATTTCCTAATATGACAGCTGTTGAGCTTGATGCAAGAGGATGCTATATTGGTGCTTTTTATGGTGAGTAAAGATGATTAAATAGCTGAAGAAGTGGCAATTGCACAGGGAGCAGTGACCACGATCTGATTATACTCAGGATGAGCAAACAGAGGACAGTCCCAACCAGTAATATAGGTACTAGATGTTTCAAAAGAGCTAATATAATTGGGGGAAATTATGAGCAAAACTGACCAAATAGAAACAACAATAACTAAATGACTGTCAATGGAAAATTAAGAGCCCTTTAAGAAGTTTAATTTTGTCAGAAGTCTAACCTGACAGCTCTTAAACACAAGGAAAACAATATTCAGAAAATGGGGAGGGGAAAGAGCTCAAAGTGTCCATGAGGGAGAAGCTATGAAGTGCAGAGAATTGCGATGAGAAGCAAAGCACCTAAGAAGGCAAATTCAAATACAGTTAGAAAAGAGAAATCCTCAAAATGGATCTTTCTCTAGGCAGAAAAGGCCTCATGCAGGTCAACACACACTTGTTGGTGCCAGGTCTTGGTTCGTTGTCTGGAATCACATGCTGAATGGATAAATCTGCTGACAGAGCTCATCTTGAGAGACATGTAAAGTGGCATTGTGCATATCCTGTCTAGAAAAGGATGGCTGTGCAGTCCCAATAGAATAGCTAGAAAAGGACACATTATCTCATTTCTAGAGTAGGAAATGGTACCACATGGAGGTCCTTCTCCTTGGGTTTGGCTGGGACAGGAACAAAGTCGAACCCTTCTCCACCTCTGTAATACACCATCTGGAAGTAAAAAAATGTAAGAAAGACCATCACTGCTGACAAAAAGCACAACTGACATCAGGATGGAGGGAAGGAGGGCAGAGGCTGGGCTTGCAGGCAGACAGAGGGCCAGCTGGATGGACGACACCAGAGATAATGGTGTAGGATGAGGAGGAGTCTGCCCTGAAATGGGAGGGTGCAGAGGGAGAGGACAGGCAGCTGACTCTTCTAAAGCACAAGGCAGTGAAGCAAAATGCCTTATTCCACCAAAAACTAAAAACCGTCAACTTGGTAGCAATGTTGGTTTTGTGAAACGATGTCCTCACTGTCCAGCTCCCACCAGCCCTATGCTGTTTCTGCAGACAGTAATCTCCAGCCCTGTCCTAGAAAGGTCACTAACTTTTAGCACCTCTCCCCTTACTGCTCACTCTGCTTGCTGATCTCCCATCTGCCCATGCTTCATTCCAGCTATTTAATTTGGGCTAATAAAAGATAGTTCCTCTGCCTGGAAACCTTCCCTGAAATCCTGCACTCAATTCCTATCATTGTGTTTAAAAGAGATTTCAAAATTCAAGTGAGTAGGCTATAGAACCACAGAATGAGACAAAAACTGAAACAAAACATCTTTTTCAGGAGGGATGATTCTCAGACCATCTACGCTGGCCAACAAACTCCCACAAAGGTGATGAGGGGAAGCAGACAGGCTGGTGATGATGGTGCAGATAGGCAAGAGGAAGCACTCCTTTAACCCTCCTCTGCCTCCCCAGGGGCAGAGCTGGGCCTGGGGCATGACCTGCTTGCATGTCCCTTGTAGAGGTTTCTAATCCCCCAGGAATGACTGGAAACGAAGCTGGCTGGGTGAGCCAGGGCACTCTGCCGGCATTTTTAAATGAGAGCCCTATAATTATTTATTTTCTGACAGACTCTTGTTTCTTTCCAACAGAAAAATGTCAAAAGATGTACTTGATTTTATCTTCCGGTATATTCTGGCATGATGATATATTATGGTGTGATTTCTGACCAAAGCAGCTACTGAGGAAAAGGAAAGGAGCCTGCTATGACTAAGTTCACCTCGACCTTTTAAAGGTGCCACAGTGAGCACTCAGCCCCTTCCCACTCAGCTGACACATGGTAAAAGAAGTCCACCCAGAGGAATATCCACAGGGGCTCACTGCAAAGAGATAACGCTCAGTGCAAAGATCAGTCAGCAACGGAAAATCTCCTGCAGAGCCAAAAAGGGGCTGCAAATGCAGTTAGAGACGTGAAGAGCTTGATAACCGGCAAATCTTTGACAATCCCGTCACTGCCACGCAGCAAGGCTGCACCGACTTCCCCTTGCTCATAGGCTTGCACAGGGCTGTGCCGCGGCTCATCAGCTCCGTTGACCGGGGCCAGTAACCACACAGCTCTTGCCCACAAGCTGGTCCCGTTCACGGACACCGCCTGCCCCGGGGTGCAGCACGGCCGGCTCTCAGTATCAGGCTGTCCCGTGGGAAAAAGCCGTCTCCTGGCCCTGGGACTGCAATGAACCCCTGGCCACAGGACTGGGAAAAATAACTCCGCGCACAGCTTTGCGGAGCCAGCAGCTGCCCTTGGGGTGCCACGGGGATGCTGTCCGCCCCGCGCCCCGCTGCTCCTGTACACACAACAGCCCCTGCAGCAAACCCCGGCTCCTCCTCTCTGCCCTGAGATCAACCTTAAGCCACATGAAGCTTAAAAAAACCCATCCCACTGTGAAGCAGGGTTTGTCTTTGGGATCTCCCCATGAAATCCTGGCTCCACACAAATGATGATATTTTTATTCGTGATTTCACTGCATTTTCACAATGTTCTCATCTATTTTACGCTGCCAGAAGAATCTGGGCTAATTCAATCTTCCTGCTGGCTCAGCGGCTCTGCTGGCAGAAGCCCTCGAAGCACACATGAGGCAAGGAGTGGCCATAAGCCAGGAACAAGAATGGGACACGCAGAAGTGAAATCAGGGGATGAAAAATAGTTAACACAGTTGAGAAACATGGGAGCAGGAGTCCACACACATTTTTTTAATCAAAGTCCAGGAATTTTGTCTAAGAAAAGAGCTCTGCCTCAGTTAGAAAGTACTTTAAATTATTTCTGGAGTGGATCAAAACACTAAGTGGTGGTAGATGGGGCACATGAGGGAACAGCGTACCAGTCCCATAGTGCGAAAGCAAGAGACTCGTACCCTCACAGCCACAGGCTATGGAGTGACGCAGGCTGAAGCTCCTGCACAACATGAAGCCATTCGTGCTCCGGCACGGGAAGGGCAGGAAAGCACGATGGACAGCGCAGTTCATTTTCATCTTTCTACTGTGAAGCTCTTGACGGTGCATAGGAAATTTGAATCAGCTGCTCCCTGCTTACACCGTACTCTCCGCAGATGGGACTCCCATGCTCCAGCTTCGTTGGTAATTCCAGGATGACAGAAATTCAACTATGTCTTTGCCTGAGACTTCGCACTACCTTGGTGAAGAAAATCCTGCCTTTGCTACGTTTTGCGTTTTTCTCTTAGGCGACTGCAAGGCTTCCTTCACCAGTTCCTACCGAATCAAGTGGTACGACTGGTTATTCTCCAGGGAAAGACAGTCTTGGTGGAAAATGTGCAACTCCTCACAAGATGACAGCACAACATTAGGCATAAATCCTACTACTCGTCTGCAGCCATGCAGCCTTCTCTCCCAGAGATTTGTTCCAAGTGGAAGCTGAATTTTTAAATTACAAGCAAAGACTTTCAGGAAGGGCCAAGAGAGGCCAGATCTCACCTGTGAGTGCAGCGCCACTTATCCAACATGTGAGTCCCACCTATCTTTGGGAAATGAGGTTTTCCACTCTCGCCCCACTTTTCAAAGGGATAGGAAGCCCGAGTCCCTGTGCTAGTGCAACCTAGTGCTGCTTCTCTGCACTCCTGGGGGACCACTGCTGGCTTTGCCAGCCCGGCATCCTGGCTCTCAGATAAAAGGAGCGAGCGGGCATGTCCCGGCCTTATACCTCACAGCCAGTGCTCCCCAGCATCTGCTGGAACAAGCTGGCGTCCAGGCTGCTGCCAAGGGACCCCGGGGTAAGACCCTGTCCTCCAAGATAGTTGCAGCCCCACTCCGCACAGTGTCAGCTGTGGATTTCATATGCTGGCTCTCTGCTATCCAAATCACTAGGGGACACTCGGAGCAGCGCTGAGTCCAGGGTCGGAGGACAAGATAAGCCCTTCCATCCTGAGAACCAACCATCAGTAATCACGCAACCAGCTCTGCTTCTGCCTACAAACTATGCTTCATGAACTTTATGAAAAAGAGTCAAAATTCTTACTAAAGACAAGATGTAACACCCAGAGCTACTCCTCTGCCCAAGAGGCTTTCTACCCATCACAAGACAACAATACATTTTGTCCTTGGCAAACCCACACTGCTTGCTATTGGCTGTTTGCTTCCCTGTTCCTTCCACATATTTACAAACTGTTCAATTAGCTGTTCCACTATTCTTCTGAAAAGTGAAGTCAAACTGTCCTATAATTCCCCAATTCCTCCTTTTGGCGGTTAGATAGCTGGTGGTCATCGTACTTTCCTAACAAACGGGAACTGAAGTGAGAAGGTGACCCCAGAGTCTTGCAATCCTTGGACAAGCACCAGCGCTGTGTGACTCCAGCATGCGAGGTGCCCGGTGCTTGCACCACCCTGTGCTGCAGAGCTCAGTGAGGTCCCCAGGGCCGTGCGGCTCTGGCAAAAATGCTCTTTCTGTCGCTCTGCGGGTTGGAAAGCAGCAGCCTCACGGCACGAGGCTCTGCTGGGCCGGGGCTCCGCACCCTAGACGGTACAAAGCTGACACTGCAGCATTTAGCTTGACTGCGAGCAAATATTACTACCATGCTTCAGCTAAGGGTTCTAAACACTCATCTCCGCAATCTGGGAAAGCCCAGAAATGACAAAAAGCAATTTAATGTGAGAGATACAGGACTGTTGCCAAAAAAGAAAAGCCCCAACAAGCCATCCCTCCAGCGAACTCCAGTGCCCTTCAGGCCTCAGGAATAAAGCTGCCACAAGCGTTGCCTGGAGGCATTTCTTGGGGAAACTACCATGATGACCAAGCAACCAGTTTCTGCTGCAGAAAACCAACAGGCTCACGCAGCCCTAAAGCCACCTAAGGCTGCCCTGCTCGCCCGGTAACTAGAACGAAATGTTGGCTGGAGACAAGAGGCTCCAGCTTCAGTGGTCATTGTGGAAGAGAGCTTGTCCCCACCTCCCCCACCAAACAATTTGGGTGAGCGCGGCAAATGGAGGCAACCACTTGGTGCGTGCAGCAAACGACCCAGCAGGGCAATAAAGGCTGGGAAAGGGAAGGTTTCCCGTGGGATGGAGAGCAAGAGCTCTGCCAGCACATGTTTGAAGCCACCAAATCTGCATGAACTTGGGCTTTCATATGCGAGGCAGAGGGACAAGATTAAAACCGTGAAAGATGGTCTGTGCATAGGTGTTCATGATGTGACTGAATTAGTTGTCTTCTTTCCTGTTTCGGACACAATGCCAGATACATTACTTGAAATGTAGCTTTTGATCCTCAGTGCTAGCAGTGTTGTTAACTCAGGCTGAGCGACACTTGCACTGGGGGAGTACAGAAATGACGAGGCAATTTCAGAAATACATATGCACAGCTTCCACCCACATTTTGAGGGTATTTTTTTTTTTTTAAGAAATAAAACCAGTGCAAAATCCAAAGTCGGGGAGGGAGGGGACGGAGATGGGTGAGAGATTGTGTCTGGTTCAGAGGCGCATACTGGAAACATGAGAATTACAGGATCAGACTGGTTTGGACTTCTTAGCTTGGCATCTCTGGCATTTTTGCAGAAAACAACCAGCAACGGCAAAACCAAGTTTCCTTTCCTGGAGGGAGCAGGGAGGGAGAGCGCAGGGCAGAACAGCCCATGCTGCCCGCACTCGGCAGGGCTGCTCTGATGCAGAGCGATGCCTGCTCTTCCAGGAAGGCAGATGTGGCGTGGTGATTGCTGTGATTCCCCACCGAAATGCTCACAAGCTTGCGAGTAGGCTGTGCAAGACCGGCAGCTCTCTGCCTCTGCAGTCGCTCGCCGGTGGCTCACACGGCAGGGACGAATGCAGGGATGGGGGCACGCTTGGCTCCCAAATACTCCCTCCACGCCTGCCCGCTTGTAGGAAGCTGCTGGTCAGGCGGTGGCTGGCAGGTGCTTGTTTGAGGGCTGGTGCTGCCCAGACCTGCTCCCTAGACGGCTGCCAGCAGGTCTGGGTGCCTGTGCTAACCCCAGGCTGATGCTCTGGAAAGCATCTTCTGGAAACCCTTCCCACAGCCTGCCCGGGAGCTGCTGCTTATCCGTGGGGATCGCAAGTGATGGGGGTGTGGGGACAGCAGCCCCGAGACTTCCCCGTGCTGTCCCAGCTGCAGGCATCGCCGGGCACGAGGAGGCACGTGCCAAAACCGCGTGTGGCCAGGACAGCCCCCCGCACGCCTTGCCTTGCCTGCAGGACAGGGGGATCCGGGTGCCGACGACTCGGCCACCCCGCCACCAGTCCGTGCTGCCATCAGCTGGGACCTGCGCCCTGGGGAAGGCCCCGGGGTGGGTTTGTTCCCCACCAGGGAGCTGCTCGGAAGGCAGATTCGAGGCTGCCTCGTCTCCAGAGCCTCCGTGGGCTCCCCCCACGCCACCGAGCCCCTTACGGATGGACACCGGAGTGGCAAGCGGGGAGGGTGGCTTTTTTTGGGGGGGGGGGGGGGATCTCCTCAAGCAGGCACCTAGACACAGCCGGACCTTGCAGATCCGCAGGAGCCAACCAGCCCCCTGTGAGTCCCCGCGGGCCTCCGCGGCACCCCGCGGCAGCGCCTCGCTGCCCTGCGCCGCTCGCCCAAGCCCAGCCGCCAGCCGCGCGGTGCCGATGCCCTTAGCCGGGGGCCCGTCGCGGCTCCCAGGCGCAGTCTGACCACTAGGTGTCAAGATCCTGCCTCAGAACCGACGCTCAAAATCACGGGGAAGCGCTCAGCGGCAGCCCGGAGGCGGAGAGCTCCGCGGCGGCTGCGGAGGAGCCCCCGCCCGGGGCTCAGCTCCAGGCCCCCCGCGGCCAGCGCGCCCGGCAGAGCAGCCGCTAGCGAAAGCCGGACGGCAATTTCCACATGCTCAAGAACCAATGGAAATTTTGAAGGCTGAACATTTTCCAGTAAGTTTCCATGCCCTTTAGTTTGTTCTTAAAAGGACTCGTTGACCACTGCGTATTCGCGACTCGACCCATCAGTTATTGGCAGCTCCGAGGTTATTTTTCAAGAGCAACACCTAATTGTGCGAGGACAGGGGGACCGCACAGCAATTTGTTTACCTAATGGCTGGACTCCCCCCTTCCTTTGATTTATGTTTATAGGAAATATCCTTGCCTAAATGGAAAAACACATGAAAGAACATTACTTCTGCTTCCTCTGCAAGCGGAGTACATGTTTGTCAGGACCTGTGCCTTGTGACAGGTTGAGAGAGAACATTTTGGGGAAGGGAAACTTTCTGACAGCTCATCCCCGAAAGACAAACTCACGATAACAGTCCCAACGGGCCCGATCCTCACTGGGAGGAAGCGGCGCCTGACTTCAGTCATGATATGCTAATTTACAACAGAAAAATCCTGGCTGAAAAAGCAGCGCTGGACTGCCCCAAAAATGGGTGCAAAGCATGTCGCCCAAAATGAGTACAGGTGACAGTCCCTGCTGCGGACCACTGACATCCATCAGCTCATGAGCAAGTATCACGAGGAGACAAAGCGAAAGGGAGGTGGTGGGACAAAAGAGTCATCGGAGAAGCATTTAATACAGGCCTTCGGACATAGAGACATAGCAAGAATTACGTTTGCATCTCCTACGTCCTCACTGCCCTAGAGCCAGGCGGTCCTCCTCGAGGAGGGCAGCCTGAAGGGCGTGCGGAGCACGGCCTCGGGGGTGTCTCCTCCCAGGGCACTCCCTGGACTGCTCGTTGCAGGCTCTGCAAGAAGGGATGTCCCCTGAGCAGGTCTCGGTTGTCTCCCTCTGAAGTTCCCTGCAACATGCCACTGCTTTAAGGCCACAAGAGAAAGGTGAAGAGAAATGCATGCTTTCTCTCCCATCCTTTATGCTGTCCACCTGCATCGCATCCCCTTCTGTTCACCGCTTCTCTACAGAAAAGGGATTTCAGCAGCAGCATATGCTACCAACAAGAGAAGGAGCCAATCCTGTAAACCTCCCACCTGAGGCTCATAGAAAGCTGACAGCTTTTAGGGACAGAAGACTTAGTGAAGAGAGTGAACAGAGTTGACCCGACTGGTAGGTATTGTTTGAAACATCACTTAGCAGGAGATCCACAGCTGTAGCTATGAAAGACATAAACACATCTACTTTCAAAGGCCCTTACTCAAAACTGAACTGGGATGCACTAAATCAGCCCCCACATTCACCAAATAAAAAAGAAAAAAAAAAAGAAAGAAAGAAAGAAAGAAAGAAAGGAAGGAAGGAAGGGGAAATTCAGATTAGTCACAAAGAAGTTCCCCCGCCTGCTTCTCCGTGTGCATAAAGCACTCTCCTGAAGGCACTGTATTCATTTCACCTCTGCTCCTGGGACAGGGCACCACTCGTCCACCCTACCGCTGCTGCAGGCACCCAGGACCCCACTGGGCTCCAGGCCACTTGCCCCAGCGGTTGGTGCAGGGCAGCAGAGATGGACGGACAGTCAGTCGTGGAGCCGAGAAGGCAAGAGCATCAGATGGATCTCGAAAGGGAACCTGCAGAGGATGAGTGGAAGAGCTGGCAGAGGGGCCAGCTGAGGAGGAACACACTGCACCTCGTGTCTGCTGCTGCTCAGTGGATATTACTGTTCGCCTGCTTGATCTACCTTGGTATAGATGCTCTGCAACTCTCAACGGTAAGAGCTTGTGTTCATCCCATTGTCGGCTGGCCTGTAAAACTTTGTATGGGCTTTTTTTAAGAAAAAAAAAAAGCATTTAGGCTCATCCCTAACCAAACCACTAGTTTTTAACCCTTTCCTTAATCATTATCACTCTTTTTTTTCACATCTCCTGCCCTCAAAATAACATCCAGTATCGCCAAGTGCAGGGGTAAGGGGACAGTTTATCGGGAAGGGGGATCATTCCAAGAATACTCTTTGCACAGCAGCGCCGTAGGTGAAGTGGCCTCCCGGTGAGGGAGGTCTGCCTCCCCAGCGATCTGTCCACTACCCCAATCTGCAGCCTTTGGTAGTCACTCATGCATATTGTCATTTGATTAATGGGATCATCTGGGTGAGTGTTTGCTCTCAACGAGTGCTAGATGAAGAATGAGAACCCAGGTTGCTTGTAAACATCTGAACTTTTTTTTAATATGCTATATGTGCAGGCAGATATGCCAGAAAGAAAGCTAACTTGCGCCAACCCAGCAAGCCCCCTGGCACATTTCAATGCACTGGGCTTTGGAAGTAGTCGGCTGTATCTGCAGAGGAAAGTAAGTGTCTCTGTGTGTGCCAACAGGACAGACACTGATTATATGATCAAAGAGTTTCCTTCACATATAACCTTGTTCCAAACTCAATATAAATAACAGAGATGCTTGAGACTCAGAATACTTCAGCAAAACTTGCAGCAAATATATTTTCCTCTTTTGCATGTTTGCAGACCGATGACTTGTCAACAACCTTTCACTGCTGTTTCAGCACTGCTTATGTGCTAGCTACTTCTCCTCCCACATCTTCTCCAGGCACTTTGTAACACTCTTAACATTGTTATGCTTCATCTTAACAGAGTTCATTCCTTCCTCCCACCTAGTCTTGGCAGAGAAGCAACCCAGGCACATAACCATGCAAGAGTTTGATGGCCTAGTGCTCTGGGTCCTCTGCTGCTTAACGGAAACCTGAGCTCTGTGCAAGTTTCCCTGAACTGAGTCTCACAGCAGTTATTAAACTTTTGAATGATATCCCTGACAAAAGATAACTCTTTCCATTTGGTTCAGTCCTCTTGCTTCTCCCTCCACTACTTGGAAGCCAATGGAGAAGGGAAAGCTTTCTTGCTCTGCTCACGATGCAGTAACCTCTCTTGTGTCCCACTCTAGCTGTGACTCCTGGTCTCTTAATATCTCTCAGTTCTGTAAAAATGTCAACTCAAACCCTCTTCCTCTAGAGGAAGGTGGCACTGGCTGGCACTGCTGCATGTGAACCTTCCAAGCCCAAGATGGCAGCAGTTGAGGAGAAGACACGGTGCATGCCTGGAGTTTCCCTTCCTCAATAAAAATGACCGAAACAGGATGCTCAAGGAACAGTTACTGCAGCAGATGAAAAGTCCAGGCTCTGGGAGTCACCAGAGGACCTTTCAGTTTTAAACATTTGCTTAGTGCAGTCTCAAAATTGGTTTCTATTATTTTAAGTATATGACCATAGTCTCCTGTTCTGACTGCACCACACTGGGCAGGAGAAGTCTCACTGGCTGTACACAGGGGGATTTCATCGGACTGGATTCACAGGGCTGTGTAATATAGCTGAGGACCGACCGTATAAAAGCCTAGAGACGAGGCAGCAGTGCTAATCTGACTCGTCTTGTGGTGCAGTTTAGGGAGACAGACTTTATGGGGTTTTCAGAACCGTGGGCACAACACCATCACCATCAGCGTGGCGGGCTTGAAGAGCTAGTCCACAGGAATAACTGAGATGCTGCCCGGCACGGCACTGTCCCTGCTCCCAGGAAGAGTCTCCTTCTGCTTTCCAGCGCTGGAGACTGAAGGAATAGCTTCAATAGCAAGACAGTAGCTGTGTTTTTTAATAGCAAGACTATGTTTGATTAATTTCTATTGTCCTCATGGCTCTTAAAAACCCTGGAGTATTCAGTGAAAATACAGCAGAAGTAACATTACGGCACACGTTTGAGAGATGAACAAGAGCATCTGCAGTCCAGACTGTGCTTAATAAAAACGGGCAGTGATCTGGTTTCCTGTCATGATGCAGCTTGGAGAGCAAGCCTCAGTTGTAATTTCCAAATAAGCAGCAGTGAAAAAAATGCTAGTGATAGCTTTTGCATCTGCAATGCTTATGACTTCCCATGTTTCCTGGGATGACCGCCTCTTGTTGCACCACTTGGGATGTAAGACCAAGGACAGGCCACTCAGATGAAGTCAGAGGGCTTGAAACTCCGTAATGACAAATAAATATGAGGTAAAAGCCTCTAGCAAGTCTGGGAATTTAAAGGCTCCTAATGATCTGTTGCAAGAGGGATTTGCCCGAGAAGAGCAGTAAAGGTGCAGGAGGAGTAATTTGCAGAGGTTTAACATAGATAAGGAGGATGCGGCCATAATCCTAGTATCTCCTGCTGCGGAGAAGGTACGAGCCACTTGCACGGCATGGTAGTCTGCAATCTGTATGATACAAGAAGTCAGGCACACGATCGCAATGGCCCTCTCAGTCAATGCATCTTGTTACGGTCCCCTGAGATTTGCACCTTCTGCAATACAAACCTATTCCTGAAACTTCTGCCTCCTGACACTGCTCTAGAAACTGCAGGACAATAATAAGTAAGAGGTCTTTGGGAACCACTTCACCAAATCTCGTGTTGGGGGATCCTGAACAGGCAAAAATGGTGTGGTAACTGTGTGTAAATGACACAGGAAAATCTGAAGCAGTTGCTAAGGAGTCCCGCTCTGTCCTGGGACCCTCCTGGCATCCTTTCCTGCACACCATGCGAAGGCAGAACAGTGCAATAGGGATGATGAACTTTGTTACTAGCTCACCAGTTCCCTCTCACTGCTATGGGTGAGTTCTTCCCTCTGCAAAATCTATTAGTAGATAGTTGTAAAGTACTTTGTGATCATGCGATATCCAGAATAGAGATATAAAACAGGTAACATGCATCAGTAATGACAGGGCTGATGTTCTTACAGTTGCAAGTTTGTCACCTAACCAGTCCATGTTTAATACAGCCTGCTGTCTACTGGTGGCCAGGCAGGACAGGCTGTAAGGCATGTTTTTTGACCTCTGAAGCTCAGTGGTCCTGTGCTTAGCTATCGTCTTGTTGGGAAACTACCTGGAAATCCCAGCTGCCTGAGTGAAGGAGTCAAACGCTTGTGCACGGAGGCTCATAGAAACGGAGCAAGTGTAAGGCTCGAGCTGCTGGACAGGATCAGTAACTGAGGGGGAGAGAGTCCCCCTGGAATCGATGGGTGACCATGCAATAAGAACCTGCATTTGGTAGTCGAGCCAGCCTTGCCTGTGGAAAAAGCAGCAAAGCCTCAGCTCCAGCAGCGCTAGAGGGTGCCAGAGGAGGCCTTTCCCGCTGCCCGCAGCCGGCACCCACCTCGCGCCCGGCACAAGCAGCCGCTCGGCTCCATCGCCGCCCGCTCGCCTCGGCCAGGGCACAGCGCTGAGCCTGCAAGCTGCGTCTCGGGACTCATGCTGCAGTCTGCTGCTTCCAGTGCTCCTCCTGCGCCCAGAGCGGACAGGCTGCTCTGGTCCTGTATCAAATGAGGCTAAATATATAAAAATCAGCCCAACGTGAATCTGACTAGCCCATTTTCCCCTTAGGACACCTATGGCATAAATAAAGAAAAGAAAACGCAGCAGCATGCCTAACCTTTCACTCTTTAATCAGGCAAAACGCTGAGGACTTGTGGTTGTGAAGCGACTGCAGATTTGGGCCTCCTGTGGTTAAGATGAGAGATGGGTTTGAGATGCAAAGTTCAGATTTTAAAATCTAATATAGAAGCTTGGTGTTTTGCATATCTGATCAGTAAGATACACGCTTCTGTATTCGCGTTCACTTTTTCTATTATACTCATAAAATGCAAGCCAACTTTAAGGGCATCTTAAAGCACTTTTAACTGAGCCATCGAGAGACGCACATCCTGTAACAGCCTGATCCAACGCGCAGGAAAGTAAGCAAGGCAGCTCAGCGTGCACCTGCGAAGCCAGGCGTACCTCTCCGCGCGCTGCAGGACGAGGGTGAGACAGCGAAGCAGCGCATCTGGGGCTCGGCTCTGCAAACAGCTTCGGGGCGCCTTGCAGGTGGGCTCCCCGCCCCGAGCGCCAGGCCTGCCTCACCGGACCACTCGATTACATTTACCGGGATGATTCTCTAAACAGGACCAAAACTACTTGGTAGGCTCCGGAGGGCTCAGCACCGGGCTGAGAGTCGGTCTGGCAAGGAACTACCGTAAAATCGTATTTAATAATGACAATAATAACAAGAAAAGCAAGTAAAGAGTGCGGCTGGTTAGCAGCACACGTGTGTGGCCGTGCTGGCCCCGCGGCACCCCGCGCCCGGCCGGGCCGGCGGGGAGGCTCTGGCCGCTCCGCAGCCCCGGTGCCCGCCCGGTGCCGCCGGGAAGCGAAAGCGAAAGCGCCGGCGAGCCCGCCCCGGTGCGTGGCCCCACTCTGCCGGGTCGTTAACGCGGATTTCTCTTGTTTTTTCAGTCTCAGAGCGACGAAGTCCCGTGGACCTACATCCAGTACACAGGTTGGTGGGCGCCCGGTTCCTTCCCCGCGTGTCTGCACCCCGCGGCGGCTCCCGGGGGGGCGCTCCCCCACCCCGGTTCTCGGACGGCCCCGGTATGCCGGGGCGCTCCCCCGGTTCCCGGACGGCTGCCGGCGCGCTGCCCCCGGCCCCCCGGCCGGCCCCCGGCCCCGCTCTCCGGTAGCCCCGCGGCGGCAGCCGGTGGCCCCCAAAACGCCAGAGGTTGTTAAACGCTTCGTGTCATGATCCTGCGTGTTTCTTCCGACGGAGGAAGAGGCCGGGAGAGCTGTCTGGTGGGAAGAAGTGCGAAATCCGTCCCAGCGAGTTGGCTAAACCAAACAAATGGGCTTTCCCGGCGTGGGGGAAAAACGCAGTTTTGGGTGGATCTCTGCAAGAGCTGCATACTAAAACAAGCCTTCACTCTGGAAGAATATGAAATGTGCTTTCGAGAGCTGATTATGTGCATACAATATGCTTTTGGGGGTATTTTTGAAACCAGTGAATGAGTTCCTGATTTATGAAAAATGTCAATGATTTCCTGGGGAACAGCAAACGTAGCAGAAAGGGCAGTGCTCTGCACACCAAGCTACATTGCACATTTTGCCCCATGACATACCTCAATAATAGGAGAAAGTATTAAAATATGTAAATCATACTTAAAACATTGTTGACAGTTACACTTTCAGTGAAGATTATGTAGGTAGCAGTGAGTGTAACCTAATTTTATACAGAAAAAAACATTTTTCTAGAGAAAAAGCTTGAGAAAATTGGCATCAGCCAGGAGGGGCTGTGTTGCCTGACAGGAGACCTCTGACAAAGTCTTTGCATCAGCATCCCCGGGGGCTCCGCCAGTGCGCTGGAAACGCAGGAGCACAGCAGGGAAACATTTCCAGCGTAGTTCACAGTACTGTCACTGCTCGTTCCAAGAGAAAACCTCTCACACTACAGTCTTGTTTTAATTTCTCCTGGCTCTGCTCTGTCTTAATATGTTCCTTCCTCTTCACTCTCTAAGCTGCTCTTTTATTTTGTCTTACCTAAAAAAACCCAAACCCCAAGGCATAGACTTGTTTTATCAGCATCTCTAGAGGAAGCTCTTTTTCTCTTCCTTTCAGCTCTGGTCACTTTTCCATCTTCTTGTTTACTGTTTTTATTTTCTGTTCTTTTTAGGTACCTGTGCTTCCTAAACTCAGAGGGATGCTATACTTACATGTCTGTATTTTAAGAATGAAATACAGGAAATAGTGCATAAACAGAAGCTCAGGGGGATAATCCATATAAACTGAAGCTGTAGTCCAAAAGGCACAGCTTGCTCAGGAACAGTAACCTGGAAATTTGCACTGCAGATCTCCTTTCTCTCTGGTTCCTTGATGTCTGAAACGGATCCTATTCTAGATCTCTTCTGCTCTATTCTCTATTTCACACTCTTCCTTTACTATATTTCTACCCTTCCTGCAGTCAGTCTGTATAAAATCACCCTCTTCCAAGAAGTCATTTGCCTTCATAGGACTGTCTTTGCTTTCTTCCATTCCAGGTGAAAGTGTCGAAGGAACTGCCATGAATCTCAGTGCTGAGACAGGCTCTATTCATATCAGAAATGGTTCCCTCATGATCACGTGCGATGGCCTCTACCTAGTGTCCTTGAAGGGTCTTATCAGTTTTCCTGATCTGGAGAGAAACGACTCACTGAAGCTGATACTGGGGAAGAAAGATAACAAAACCAGCAAGACCCTCTGGGAGCAAACTCTCGAGGACAATGGCAAGACAGTAGATCTCATCACGATGCTGTACTTGTTTGCTCAAGATAACGTTGCCCTGTGGACCAACACAAATGCTACTGTCAAGGGTTTGTCATTTAGCCTTGTGTTACTAAGTCCCATCTTCTACTGCTTGCTGTAGAAGATGACATGTTAAAAATGTAACGTGTAAAGTAAGGCCTTTCCTACCAACACCAAACTAGAGCCAGCTACCAATACATCCATTTGTGGGAGGCTTGTTCTTACAAGCTGTGCTTGTACTGGAAGACCACTCTAACCTCCTGCCTTGGGGCTATGGAAAGTCTCAGATGGGGTGAGATAAATCACAGTGCAAATGGGCTTTATATAGTGCATGCCATGTTTATCTCTTTGGAGCTCTACGCACCTATTTTGCTGTCTCGGATGGATCTTCCTAACACTGGAGAAAACACTGGATGCAAGGAGCCCTTGAGGAGAACAAAAACAAAAGCCAAAGTCACTCAGCTTTGCTCAGATTCAGAGAAGCCCTGTGTTTCTCTATTTATTTGACAGTATCTGTATATAGTAAAAATGTGCTGTATATTCGCTAAAATAAAAGTCTGTTAACTCAGGAAGATACCTCAAGTGTCTTGAAGCCATTTGGAGAATGAAGAGAACAGATCCGCTAAACAGCGCAAGGCAGAAGAAAGTGAGGGGGCAGCAAGAAACTTCTTTTGGACTGATTCTGGTAAATGCTGTCTGACAGGTAAAGGCAATGAAAGACAGACAGCATTTGGAAAGGAGATAACAAGACTGCACTGGACAGCAGAATTACTGGCCTTTCAATGACTATGGAGTTTTTAGGAGCAAACTTAGATGAAAAGAACTGGCTGTTCTAGCTGGTTGCAGACTGCTGAAGCCTGAGCCAAGGGGACATCTGTTGGGGCGTTTACATCTTGACACCAGCTCTCAGAGGCGTTAAGCTGACAGGGAAGCCCCCTCAAGCATGCACACCCAGACTCAGAATTGGCTTGACTCAAAAATAAGATCCAGGCACGTAAAGTGTGGAAAAACACAAAGACTCTGGTTTTGGTGGGTTCTCTGTAATGGACCAAGTGCGACCTCCAGGTCTACACCTCCTTTCTGCTGGGATGGTTCAGATAAGTTCTATGAGCCTCCTAGAAGACTTAGCCAAACACGCGCATCCCGGAGAGCTTCACGGGCCTGACCTCCATGATGTGCCTGTGCGCCCGTACGCAACCTGCCCTTGCTCCCATTGCAGTCAAGAGACAGACAGCTCTCGATGGCTCGTGGCTGCGCGTCCCTCTTCTCTTTACAGCTTGCGGCTGCTGAGGATGAGGACTGCCTTTCCCAGGCTGATGGCAACACGTGATCTGAGCACACAGGAACCTACCATGGACACAAACCCTCCTTATTTTGGGCTTGCTGTGGGGAGCAGAGCTGCTGATGCCAAGGGGCTTCGGTCTCGGCTGGGGCCAGGAGCTGCAGTTCACACTGCCCTGGTTGAGAGGAGTTGCTCTCCCCAGAGAGACAGCTTGCTTGGTGGCATGTACAGCCAACGACTGTCACATCTTCAGTTGAAGAGGGGCAGATTTCAAGGACAGATTGACAACCTTGCTCCCAATGAACTCCAGCAGCATTTCAGCATCTCACTGCTGACTGTACACTCCAAAGTGGTTGTTAAAAGTATTTATGTATTTATACTATAGGCGTAAGAACATTATTTGACATTTCTTAGAAACACTGGGAAGGCTTCAGACTTCAGGTTGTCAGTACTAAGCTCTTTGCAGATGCTCTCAAGTTCCTGGAGGTTTCCTGTCACACGGTAGCAGGTGGCAGGCACCATGCTGCTGCCCACCTCGGCTCCCCAGCTCCTCGCCAAGCGCACCACAGGGCTCAGGTGCCAAAGGGAGCTTAGGAAACCTTCCAGACTTTGGGGAGTTTTTCCATGTGCTTTCCACTGTTGTTGGCAGGTTTGATGCACCTCCCTCCCCAGAGGCTTGCGGGAAGCCTCCATGCTGAAGCTGTTATTCGTTCGGTGCTGGGAAGCAGCTTTTTCCTATCTTGGGACTGAAAAGCCCTGGGCTGACTTGTACCTCCGGGAGCTGCTGCCTAGCTGCAACCACTGGCTACCCGACTGCTACTCTGCCTGCTACCGAGACCAAAAGCAGCTGCCACCCTGACCCAAAGCTGTGCGCTGTCCTGCAGTTTGGCTGAAATAAGAATGTTTTCTTTCCTAAAAGTTAATAAAACTTTCTTTTGTAAAGTTTGGGCTTGCAGTGTCCCTTTGGAGGGGGGACCCTGGTTAGTTATGCGTTTAACTGTATTTGAGTAGATATCTAACTGTATTTGAGTAGATATCTTTTCCAGTATGAAAAGTATATGAAATTTTCATGTACTTTTGCTTTTACAGATCAGCTTCAGTTTCAGCTCACCCCAAGGATATGCAAGTCAGGTCCTTCACAGGCTTGTTCACAGCTTCGGCCAACATAGGCCAGATCACACCATCAATATGAAGAGGTGCACAGGCTACAGCAAAGCTTAAGCTTAAAGGGCTATTGGATTTGTACCTCAGAAAGGACCAACCTTTCTCCTTGTTTAGAGTAGGAGAAGGTATTTCACCCAGTGATTCCTCTATACTTTGAGGCTGACCTAGGAGATGTATATATACATATAGGTGTATATATAGACACACTTCTTGTCTTGAAATAAAGCTTGAAATAATTCATTTCCAGAGGTTAACTGCTTGAGGGGCTAACTATCCTCACCACTAAGTTTCTGTACTGCCAGTGTCTGTTTGTATCTTGTAACACCTTCTTCCACAAAGTTAAAAGCCTCTTCATTATGAGGCAGGTTAATTTTTGTTAATGGAGTAGTTATGGTCTTGTAGGAGCTTGTGGATGGTGCTGAAGTCATGTCTTACAGCTCTGTTTGGCCAGGTCAGTCCATTGAGCTTTTAGGTCAGCCCTCACAGATCATTACAGCTTGGGGTTTGGAAGTGCAGGGCCTGGACTACGCAGTCTCCAGCCACGGTCCCTAACTCTCCCTGGAGGGAGAGTGCATTCTGCCAGTTTCTGCTTACCATGTCTCTGCTCACACAGTCATAAATTGAAACAGGCCTCCCTGACACTTGGGGACCTCAAGGTCTGTCCCTCGCAGGTCTTTCCATGAGACCCATTTCACAGAATACAGTTATCAAGCAGTGATTACTGACTCATCCCCTATTTTAAAGCAGTCTCCACTTACGCTATGTCTTATGTCCAACGCACACATGCTGTATAAACTACAGAGGTTCCCCTCTCTCTCCCCTTTCCCACCTCCCCGCATGTGTAAAGTGAAGGAGAGCATGACAAAGCTGATGTAAGAGCCACAGTCACCCCCCGGGAAGGTGCTGGCCCCTTTGCACCTATCAGACCAACAGGGCTCCCACTCCCCGGCTATGCACAGAGACGGATCCAGGTTACTGAGAGCAAACAGCCTTCCCCACTGGTACCCCGGACATGTGAGGGTCATAGGAAAGTATTCATTGATACCTGCTTCAGTGACTAAGGTTCAGACCCCAGAAGAGGAAAGCTGGTGGTAGCTCGAGCTATTTTTGATCTTTTCTCACTGTTTCATGCATCAGTCTGAGTAAATGTGCTGTTTTATTGCCAGTCCCAGGACACAGACCTTGAGGCTGTGGGAGAATTGTTCGCTAGGTTTGTGCATCCCACCATGAGGGCTGGATGCAGCAGCAGTGGTCACTGCAGAAAAAACTGTAGACAAGAGCACAGGGCACAATGGGCTAGAAGCTGTTTAAGTTGGTACAAGAGTCAATGAATAACGAATAGAAACATTTAAGCTCCTTTCATGTCCCTTTACAAGTCATCTCCTTTGCTACCACAAACTTTTACCAATAATGGTGGATAATAAGCTTGTGGTTTTTAGACACCACTTACATTTCATCATTGCACATGAGTCACAGTTATTGCCTGTCTGCCTCGTTAGCAAGAATGAGCTGGAATGTGTTTGGCAAAGTGCAATCGATCCAACTGCTGTAACGCTAGCACTTTCCAACAGAGACAGCAGAAAGCAGAGGAAGCTAGTTTCCATATTCAAGTATCAACATGGATAAGTCATATGAAATCCAACAGTTTCCTGCAGTAACTGGTTAGGAAAACATGACTTACTGGACTTTTCTCAGCAATATCCAAAACGCCGGTCAGTAGACCTGCTCTGACAGGCAGCCCCTAGCTGGTGGTTCTTGTTTTCAACGGGATCCAGACCAGCCCTAGGAATGCTCACTTCCAGAAGTGCAAGAGTGCTAAAAGCAAAATGACAAACAGTACCTAAATGCTCACTGGGGACTGGCAGAAGGGGAATGGGGACCAGGACAGAACTACAGAGTGGCAAGAGAGCTGCAGAAGGATTTATTGTTTGCCATGTCCAGGCTTGTGAACCCAAAAGCCGGGGACGATCACAGTGTTCATTTGCTCACTTCTCCAAGCTGATGAGGAAGGCTGGGAAGGGCTAAAAACCTGGGAAAGCAGAACAGAGACTGAAGGTACGTCTCCACATGAAGGTGCTAAGCAGTGGGCTCACAGGCTAGCAGCCATCTGGCATCCTGGAGCAAAACATATTCTGGCAACACCCTACGTGGCACGCATGCAGAGACTCCCTGAGCTCGTCACACCAGGAAGCAGGAGCCTGAGGTCTGGAAAACCCTGCAGACCAAGGGAGAAGGAGGCTGCTGGGCTGACTGACCTGCCCTGGGAGAGGGGGACGCTGGGCAGAGAGACAGAGTGAGTGCAGGGAAGGAGAGCTCTGGAGACACATGATGCTGGGAGCAGGGCTGTGATCGTGTTTGCGACTTTTCAGGACCACGGGGTAGGAGACAGGTCTAGAGGGGTTTTTCCCCATGAGCCCATGCTCGGTGAACCATGCCTCAGCAAACGGCTAAATGCACTGCTGCCTCCTCAAGCACCTACTTTCTCCTCTGAATGCAAGGGCCTTGCACAATTACCTGTTAAGTATGAGAGCAAATAGCTCTCTAATACTTCTTTTCTCTTAATGAAGCAAGGTTGCCTCAAGGGAAAGAGCATCTGTGTCTTTACAAGCTAGAGCTGCTCACAAGCATAAACATGGGCTCGTGGTCATGCCCTCACACTTTCTCTTGTCTCTGTGGTTTGCCAGGGTAGGTGGCCCATGCTGCTCCTCAGTGGCCAGCCAAGGCACCGGGGTGTGGAGCCAGGCCTCCAGCCAAGGCAGCTGGATGCTCCATCAATGTTTCTTCAGATAATAAATAGAACAAGCTTTGCGACAAGTCAAAACTTGATGTGAGCTGAACTGTGCTTTCCTCATAATTACTCTCATTATTGGCTTTAAGTCAACATTCATACCTGTTTACTGGCAATCCAGAGACCTGTTTGCTTTACATATGAAGAAGAAACTGGCATTGAATATACCTCAGAGGATGAACAAATATTTATCCTAGCATAGGATGTGGTTCATAAAATAAACAGCAACCTTATAATTTCACCATCGAGTAGATACCTGAGACAACAAATTATGCATATTATCTCATGGAGGTCAAAGGCCTCACTGTCCTGAATTTCAGGTTTCTATTACTGCTAATGTCTGATATTGGGTTTACCATCACCAGCACAGAAACATTAGCAGGGCACATACATCCAATTGGGACAAATGGATGAGATTTGGTTTCAGACATCACTTGGGATTATGTGCAGCAATTTGAAATACTGGTTGATCTGCTTCTCCATCCATCACTTCCCATAAAAGCCAGAAGAAACTTCTTTTACTGGTACAAATAGCACATTTTTGACAACATGAAGGGTAATTTTGGTGGCTGCTCATCAGCTCTGAAAAGCCTCCAGCTCAGATTAAATATTGTCTCCAGCAGTATCCACCCTTTACAAGAAAAGATTTGCTCCAGCTTGCACAAGCAAGATCCTGCTGTCTCCCAGTTAGCTGCAATAACTTGAGTCACCTCCCAGCTACACCTGAAGTTAGGCTCAACTCCCTGTCTGAGAACTGCCCTTTCCAGAAGCAGGGCAGGCTCAGTGCTCCTGCTCCAGAGCTGCACGGCCCAGGCACCGGCCCCGACAGTTATGCCGACTGCATTTTCATAGACACAGCCAGAGACCTCAGCTGCCTCGTACGAGGCAGGAACCAGGACTCTCTTCCCTGCTACTGCATGTACAGTCACATTCAGCCTTGCCTCTTGCCTGGGTTACTGAGAACAGCAGCAATAACAGGAATAGCAGATGGAGAGAGCTAACCCCCATCGACCCTTCAGACTTTCCCAGATACATGTATGCGGTTGGGGCCAAACTGCAACATCAGCAAGGACAACGCTGCAGGAGGGAGTGGGATGAGTTGAACACCAGAGTCACTAGTGAACAGTCCCGAGAAGCAAGCTACCGATCCTCCCAGATTTCAGCGCTGCGCGAGGCTGAGGTGTAAAGAAAGCTGTGTCAGAATGAGAGAAGAAGCTGAATCACTACCTAAAACCTGAGCACAGTGGAAACAACCTCTTCTGGGTAATTAATAACTACTCCACCCTTGCCATGCTTCATATCGTGAACACAGCCGATCATAAAAGCGGAGACAGACGAAACCACCAAAAACCAGCTCCAAAGCCGCAGTCAGGTGCAGAGGTAGACAAACCATATGTAGAGAGACCGAAGGCGGGAGAGCTGCCTGCTGCTAAAGACCATTCATAAATATCTCAAAGAAGGTATCGTGCCAGCATTTAAATGGATAAAGGGAACCTAGTGGGAAAAGGCTGGAAGGCTCTTCCATGCAGATGGCTTCACAGCGGGATAGCCAGCACCTCTGCGCGAGGAGCAGGGTGAAAACCTCGACCTGCGATGGGAGCTCCCACGGCGGCTGGGAGCAGCCTGCTTGCTGGCACAAGGCCGGCTCACCCCTGGACGGCACTGCTCGCTGTACACAAACTCTAGGATAGCACATTTCGAAACCCAGGGAAGCCACAAACACAGACCATATATGATAAGACCAGCGAGTACTGCTTTTGGCTTGTTAGCGCTACGACAGGGCATATCGAGGAGCGTGATGAAAAGGCTACAACCTTCATTAGGAATGGATTCAGAAGATCTTACCTTTCTAGGCACAAAAAAAAAAAAAAATTTGCTATTACAGGTGCTGGTTGTTCACATGGTGAGAGAGGCAGAGAGAGAGGCAGAAAGCTCTCCAGCTTTCGAGCTTTACGATTGAAGCTGGGAAGAGGGTGGAAGAAAGTGCTCAGCAGCACCAGCTGCGACCGGTACGGTAGGGTCTCTGCCCAGGAAGGTGCAGGGGACAGACAACCCAGCGGTGCTCGGGGTCCTGCAGGCTGCCAGAGGATCTCAGGCCAAGTGAAAAACTGCTAATTCATACAGTGCCAGGAGTGACTGTGCTACAAATTGCTACAAATTACTACAAATTATATCAGGCTGTAAAATCACATGGTTTTAAATAAGAATTAGTTTGGTTAAAAAAAACAACTTAAAAGGTTAGATTACTCAGAGGATACAGCTCACTCATAGTGAAAGAATACAGTTATCTCTTAAGTAATAAGAGATGCCCAGATAGTTATCTGTTGAGGGTCATTGGCATAAGCACATTGATTAACCTGCTTTGCTCAGCGCTGATGCCTATCAAACGTCTCGCTTATTGTGTGCCTTTTTCTTGTGCCTAAGGCTGTATTATAGTCCCACTCCGAGGCAATGATTTTCTGGCCTTGTAATTCTGTAGTGTAACTCTGAACGTCCTAGAAAGGCTGGGACCATCTGGTCACCAGAGCTCGGAAAAGCAGTGGGATGTGAAAGCAATGTGTTTTTTCTTCTTTGCCCTGTTTCTCAACCTCCAGTCCTAGATCAAGCACAGTGGGTCAGACCTTGGGATGCAAAGCTTTGTCTTTCTCCTTTCCTTGCCCAGCGTCATCAACAGCACAATTATTGAGCATGCTGGAGAGCTTCAAATGCACACACATTCAGTATCACTCCGGCAATACAGCCATTTCTACCATATCCAGGAAATTGCGACAACTAATTAAGTGGAGACTGTGGTTACAGATATTGTGCCACTAGTGTCTGAGCACTGCAGATACTTGGGAGCATTCACCTCAGCTTGGCTGTGTCTAAATCTGTTTTGCAATGCTTGCATCCCCTGATCCATCCTCAAAAGCACTCGTCTTGCAGACAAATCAATTACTTCCCACAGTTCCTGTAATACTCACTTTTGCAAAGGGCAAGGCATACGAATTCAGGAATATGGTGAGAAATGAACCTCAGGCCCAGGAAGATGAGGGGCCAGTTTTGTCTGAAATGCATCTGAATGCCTTCCACAGCCTGAAATGCCAGACTAGCCATGGGGTCTTGCAGGACATGCTATGCCACTGCTCAAAAAACGGGGAGTTCCATTCTCTTCTGCTCAGGTTCCAGCCAGCCCAGAGATTAACGTGGCAAGAGGTAAGATAGAAAGTCACCCTCAGGAAGGCTGTTAAAGCAGACCTCCATCAACTCAAGCACTATTTGAGACAGATGAATAGAGCTTTAAAAGCCCGTATTAGCACCAGTGCTCCTGAGTAATGTGTTGGGGGAGCCACGGTGGCTGGCGGGAAACTTGTCATGTTTTGGGCCAGCTTT
Organism: Dromaius novaehollandiae; assembly: GCF_036370855.1. Lineage (NCBI taxonomy): Eukaryota > Metazoa > Chordata > Aves > Casuariiformes > Dromaiidae > Dromaius > Dromaius novaehollandiae. The sequence goes on along the minus strand of NC_088105.1, from coordinate 13,206,579 downwards.
CGCCCCCTCCCCACCAGGCCTATCACCAGCCAGTCCTGGCTGGGCTGTGGCTAAAGCAACGTGCATCACGGCTGGAAACCTCGCCTGCCGCAGAGCCTTGTGACAGCACAGATTGCTCCTCAAGGTGTGATTCTGCCTGGAAAAAGTGACTTCCCCACAACGAACTGTTGTGCTGCGTATGCAGAATTGGCTACGCCTCCTCTGACTAGGCAGTTGGTGGTCATTAACATAACCGCCTGCTGTGGCTGTGGCAGGATGCACTGGATGGCTGCCTAACTTGGGCACTCCCAACAGAGCAGGCAACCGCAGAGCCCAGCCCCTTCGCCGTGTCCCAAAAGCTGCCCCAAGCGCAAGGCCCCTGGCCCCAAGAGGGCAATCTTGCTCACCCTCCGCAAGTGACAGAGAGGTACGTGCCTACGAAGCCCTGCAGAGGGCAACCCAGGCTGCCTCACTTTCAGACCTCCTTCTCAGGAGGCTGGAGCAGGCCAGGGGGAAGCCATGGGCTACTCTTCCCCTCCACAGGCAGCCTCTGGCATCTCCGCTGGCCACATGGGACTCCCAGTGCCTGCCCTTTGCATGCCAACCCTGCCAGAGACCAGCATTTGGGTCCTGCTAAGTTGGAGGCCAGTTGTCTCCAGCCACCAAGCCATGGGATACTGCAGGCAAAGCCATGTTGAAGCCTTTCTGTTGTAACCTGGCATGCTGGTGTAGCCCTAAGCCAAGAGCCATGAGCGTAGAAAGGCTGGGGCTGGAGATCTCTTCTCTGTTCCTGGCCATGGTTTGGGTTTTTAATCTAAAACAGGGCCTAATACAGAGTTTGCAATGGATATCCCACCCTTCTGGCTGGACTTGGGTTCCTCCTGGCTTATTCTGCTTCCTATTCCATCACTTTTGCATGGTGGCTCAAACTCCAGAGAAAGGCTGGAGCTGGCGCTCATGTAGCAATGAGAGACCTCATTCTGGGTGTGAGTTTCCTCTCAGGCTGAATGAAGCCTGCCACCCATCTCTCACGTTGGGCATGAATCACCAAGTGAAAGCAGGCCACGGCTGTCCCTAGCTGAATCCTGGTCTTCATCTGATTTTTCAAGGTTCCCTGGGGTGGGGGGGTTAGGTGATTTCTTGCATCCATCTGAATTGCAACAGGACTTGAGCAGGAAGAGAAGCAGCTGGCATTTTCGGAGAACATGTATATTGGGTCATGTTGAGGTGGCAAAATCAGTTGCCCAGAGAGCTTCAGGCTGAACAGAGAGGCTCCTAATTACCATAGATTCCTATGAGCTCAGACAGCCTTGAGAAGAATAGGCCAGGAGAGGCTGCAGAGGATGTCCCTAGATCTGAACCCTGAATGCCACCCAGCCCGCTGGCAGGTGGCGTAAACAAAGTGAATGCCAGCTAGGGGGTGTGGGCGAAACATCTGGCTCTCTGTAAGCAAGAAAGCACTAGGTGGATCCCAGTGCTGCGGAGGTGGAAGCTCCCAAAGGATTGCATCATAGCGGGTGTGAGGGGGTTGGTTTTGGCCCAGCGAGGCTGCCCTCTCATCACAAGAACTTCCTGGCATCATTTTCCTGGGATGCCCTGAAGTCAAAGTGCTTGCAAACAAAATACGCCCCCTTTCCTGCTGCACCTTGCCTGCCTCCTCCTCCTCCTCCTTTCTCCTCACCCTGGGAAGTGCACCACGCTAAATGAGATCATCCAGCCACATGTCTGGTGGGCAGCAAGATCTGTCAGCAACTTGCCAGCTTCTGCAGGTTCAGCACTTTTGCCTCTCTTAGCCAAGAACAGCAGTAAAAGAAGTTGCTTTGCTTTTGCCAGGTGGAAGACTGATGGGAGAGGCTTCCCCAGGGTTTAATAATTAAACAGGGGAGCAACAGATGCCAACGGGTAATGTGAAATCACCGGTTCCTGGGCTGGGCAGAAAACTTCATTAAGGCTACAAAACTCACTGAGGTTTCTTTTCTTTCCACTGAGTCTTCTTCGACATTTCTTTCTAGAAGTAGAGAGGGAAGATAAGTCAAAAGAGAGGGCCGTCTTTCACTTCCAGCCATCCATGCACTGCCAGGGTGTGCAACATCTGCTAAACTGCACTTCAGCCACTTGCTATATTCCCTCTTGGGGCTGAGCTTGAGGGAACCACCTTGCCTTCCCAGCTCGTGACTTCCAAATGAGCTCACTCTTGGCATGTGTCATGGTATGGGCAAGAAGCTGAACATGGACTGCTGTGACTCTACTGTCATAGGGGGAAATGGATGATTAAGTTCAAGTAATTTTCCATTCAACATGCCCAACACATAACCTCGGCACCATTCTCTCCTACCAACAAAACATCTGAAGGCTAAAACCTGATACCTATCAAATCAAAGCCTCTGGGAACGAGGCTGTGCATTTCCTGATGGTGAACTTTAGGAGAACGCTGCTACCGTCACACACGTGTTGCAGCTCGGCAATGCTAACAGAGTGAAAACATTGGTCTTCTGATAGCCACGTGTTGCATAGCTGCTCTGGGCACACACAGGTAACAATTAATTCAAACATTTAAATCCCCTCTGGAGTCCTGCAGGCATCAGCAACACACTGCAATAGCAAAGCTAGAGAACTGAGTAGCAGGGAGGGGTTTTCAGAGGGGAAAATAAGCAGGAATAGAGCGATAGATGAACAGAGCACACATAAGTCGCAGGGAGTGAGGCCTGGGTCTTGGCAGAGGATGAGGGGATGTGCTTAGGGCCAGGGAGCCGGTTGGTAGGACGGGCTGCAAGGCCTCCGAACATGAGCTGCAATACAGGTTTGAGCATACAGGAAGCAATAGCTCTAGAGGGTCTCCCTCAAGCACAGTCCCTTTGAAACGTCCACTCTCAGATTAGATTTTAGGTAAAGGCTTGCGACTGCTCTTAATTGGAGCAAACGTACTGGATTTGGGTCAAAATCTCAAAGTGGCCTTTGAGCCCACTTGGCTTGTCCGCTGTTACACAAAGTTGAATACAAAGGTAAATAGTTGGGAGAAAAGTCAGGTCCCCGGTCCCCAAAGCCGGGTACCCAAAGTCACAAGATTGGCAGCTCAGACTGACTCCCTTTGCCCCCACGTCCCTGCTGGGCAGTGCTGCTGCGGGGTGCTGCCTGGGCAGCCTCATCGCAGCGTGCCGGGGCGCAAGCCGCAGCGTGGGAGTGCCTGACGGAGCCCTGCCGGGGGTGAGTCTGGCAGCGTGGGGACATGGGGTGGGCGCCGTGCAGTGCGGAGCTACGCAAAGCCTAACTGGGAGGGTTTAGCTTTCCCCCGAGTGAGCCCAGGCCAGCCAGTGCCCTGGGAGAGAGGAAATCCCCTCTTATGAAGCGCATGTAATCAAGGCGCGGGGTTGCGCAAGCTGGGGTGCGGGAGTGCATTCAGGACACTCGCACAACTCTGGCCCTAGCGTTTCCAAATGCTGACTTGCTAGTAAGGTAGTCGTTGTTCAAATGCACGAAAGAAATAAAATCACCATCTGACCATCCAGTGCAAAGGGAGCCTGGTGAGAAGAAATGATCAAACATCTGCAGACCAGGCTATGGGTATGCGATTCACCCGGCCGCCCTGGAGCAAAGTCATGCAGGGAGCAGGGACAGACCTGCACCAGCCTGGGACGTCACATGCCGCTGGGCCACCCACCCAGTGCAGCTTGTGCTATGCTTCTGCCGCCAAGATAACGGGAAGCATGGTGCTGCTGAGGATTTCTCTCTTGGCAGGCCGGCCAGGAACACGCGCGTGGCTCTGAGCGGGGCCATGTGCAACAGCGGGGCTCCGGTTTCATTTTGCCAGCGAGGGCAGAGGCGGAGGGAGGCAGGCTGCCAGACGCTGATGCAATGGAAGACGCTCATTTGTGATGCTTTCGGAATGATTAGAAGAAGAAGGATTTCAGTGGCTGGGATCGGGTGATGCAAGTGTGTCAGCTCCGGGCTGGGGAAGAACCGTGCCAACATTTCGCAGCTTTCAGGAGGATTTCTTCTTTCACATCTCAGCGAGCTGGGATCTCTGCCAGACGAGGAGTAGGACGGATGAGTAAACAAACAGCGCTTCACTTTCTTAAAGCAATTAGGAAGGAAAGTGAAAGAGCTGAATGAGATAACATGGCAACTGCTCTTTTTCCCTCTCTTGGCTCCTTGCTGCCACACGCTCCGGGTACAGGGCATGCCCTGTGTCGGCATGCTCTGGTATGCCCTGGGATGACTCCGCACGCTCCACGGCATGCCTGAGGGCCCTGTGATTTCACACGAAAAACTTTTCCCTAAGCAAACCCCCACACCATTAGGAAGGACATTGCTCCATGCTCTTCCCACGCGAGGAATGTCTGGATTTTACACAGAGGAGCCAAGTTGTGCTGTTTCGCAGACAGCAAGCAAGAAGAGAAGAAACCAGAAGATCAGGGCATGTCTGCAACTGAAGTAAACCCACCTAAACCAGTCAGCTGATCTCTTGCTAGCTAAAATCTCTGCAGCTCCACTAGCAGCTGTGGGCCAAGCTGACATGACTTAGCTTAAGCCACACTGGAGCCAAGGTGAACACTTTCCTACCATGAGACCCTGTGATTGACTCCGAATACTGTGCTATGGTGAAGAGCTAGATATAAAAGACCATATGCAGGTTCTCAAGCCTGGACGCCAAAGCAGAAGTGTTACTGAAGGGCAAGGTTAGAGTTCAAACGGTCTGGGAACCTGGAGAAAGGATCTGAAAAAATGAGAAGCAATTCAGAAAGGAGAAAATGCAAATTTATACTCTTCCAAAGTGGGAATAATCTAATATAAAATACAATAAGAAACCAATGGTTTGGTAAAGATTTGGTAGAAAAGCACCTGAGGACTACACTGTGCTGGGACCACACTGAAGATGAGACTTGGGTCTTTAAGAGCAGTTTAGACAAACCCCTTCTAGGTACCATGCATGTACCAGTGACCAGTGTCTTGGGATGAGGAGAGGAGGCAGAGAGCCTCCCCGGGGGGTGCTGCACCCACAGGCAGCGGTGAGGCACAGGTGGAAGCAGCAGAAGGAGAGAACAAGCACCAGCTTTCTGGCGCAGCTTCACCGAAACAGATGCAGCTTTGGAAACTCAGTCCTCCACCTTCCTGCAAAAGGACCGAGTCAAACAGGCTTCCCAAGGCCCGTGCAGGAGCGCCGTGACGCTCTGGCTAACCTGAGGCCACTGGTGCTCAGTGAGTGAGGAGAGCACAACACGAGACCGGCGACTTCCCTATTTGGCCTCTTCAGAAGAGTTTCTGCTGTAACAAGAACTTACTCACCGTGTCCCTTTCACTCTCTATCTGCTAATGCTCATGCTCTCGCACCACAGCTCTCCAGTCTTCAAGTTAGCAGCCCACCTCTATGAGCACCGCCAGCTTAAATGGACCCGTCCCCCTCCGAGGGCCTGAAGCGGGTGTCCCCACAAGTGCCACAAAAGGTTGGACCTGGATCCCTGACGCAAAGGCAGCCCTAAGCCGTTTCTAACCGCTGGGCCCACACAGAGAACACATTCAAAGATTATTGTTTTATGGTTTCCTTGTGTTTTACTCCTTTTTATTAGGCTTTGTGACCAAGACAGTGGAGCCTTGTCACAATATGGCTATATGCAAACCACACAGTGCTGACACTGCCTTTGTGCTGCTTCCTTTGGCTAGATTTCTTCCTGTTATGGTTTCTGATAGCTTGAAGATGGGCTTCTTTTACAGTTAGTGTTTATAGGCATTGCCACTGAAGGAAACAGAAGAGTTAACTAGAGAACATGGAAAAGAAAGTAGCTAAATATAACTCAATCATTCAAATCATGTCTGACACATCCTCCTTCACAGGAAAGAAACAGGAGAATGCAACATGCATAAAACGAGGCAATCGCTGCTCTTCTTCCTACTGAACAGAAACTGTTCAGAATTATGGCTTGAACTCCCTTCTGCTTCCTAAAATGCATCTTTTATCTCACTGCTGGGGACATTCTCGGTTGCTGCCCAATTCCACAATAGCAGCCCACTTGCCGAGGGCTGCAGAAGGCTGGAGGGGGATAAAAGCCCAGGCAGAGGGAGGCAGGTCCCCAGAAAGCTGCTCCTACCGTGCAGGGGAAATGGTGAGCTCAGCCCAGGCACCAGGACAGACCTGTCCGTACTTAATCTGTTGCAAAGTGTCCCTTCATACATACCCAGTGCCGCTCTTTTTCTGACATCAGCCAATATCTTTTTATTTGCCTCAGCCAGTTCCACAGAAGCCAGTGATTTTTTGGCCTGGTACAACCTGCCCTTTTTTCCACGTCATCTGTCTCTTGCCGGCTCCCCCCCAGACTGCCTCTCAGAGCACAGGCAGCGAGCTCCTGTTTCGGCTCCCCCACAGCCGCCTTCGCTCTGGTGCTCAGCAAAGTGGGAACCGGAGCTGGGAATATCAGACCAACGCCGGCAGGGGCAGGAGAGGCAACAGCAGAACGCTGTCACTCCAAGAGAAAGGCTTTACAGCCCAGAGGCTGTTGGTAAAAGCATCATTGCTGGACGGTGTCCAGCTTGTCACAACATGCGAGGCATAATGTCATCGCATACTAGGAAAAATGTGATTCTAAACTTCTGTGGGAAAAAAAGATTCCAGGAAAGACTCAGCATGGCCAAGATTTTCCAGTGGTCCTCAGATTACTCTTATTTTACTGTTTTAGATTTTTCAACCTAGGACATCAAAAACAGGCCTAATTTTCAAATGAGTTTCTAAGTTGTCAGCCACTAATTTTTAACCACAATATTCAAAAACATGCACACTACAGCTAAGAAACACACGATTAAGCCCAACACGCCTCTTACACAGAGACCCAACTGACTCTGCACTTGCATACAATGCGATTCTGCAGCATTGCATATGATACCACAGCACTGCAGAAGTTTTTGGAAAAACTTCCATAATAAATTCCAGCAAAAAGCCCTGTGTTCCAAAATGCTTAGTCAAATCCTGAAATATTTCTGCTCCAGGACAGTCAAGTGTGGCACTATCTCCCCACTCCCCAAAGGGGATGGCGAAAGGGCTGGTGGCAGTTGCACTCCCTCCCTCATCTCTGGCTGGAGCTTTTCTCCTCTTCCCAGCAAAACGCTGCTGCTGGATGGAGCCGCGGTGCGGGAAGGTTGTGAACAGGGCTGTGTGCTGAAGGCTCATGGCTGCCAGTCGTGAGGAGGAGGAGACAGGTGTTGCCTTGCTCTTCAGCCCCCAGCCTGCGATGCAAGTCCCCAGGGAGAGCTCCAGGGTCCCCAGAAAGGGCTCAGCGAAAGCCACATTTGTGCCCGACAGTACCGGGGCTGCCTGTCTCTGCACTCGCGGGGTCCTCCCCGAGCTGCACAACAGCAGGCTACAGGCTTTGGGCAGAGTTTTTTGGAAAACAAGGTGTTTTCACGAAACACAGTGAGAGAGTGTTTCTCATCCCTGGCATTGGGTAATTTAACTCTGCAGCTTCAGCTCCTGAATAGCACTTGCAGAGATCACAATAGTCACCCTGGAAGAGCTTCTTAAAATCTCTTCTCAACTGGTGCATCAGGAGAGTCAGCTACCAGCATTTAGGTCATTTTTATTATAGCTTTGAGGGGAGCAAACAGAAAGGCAAGTAATAAACCTGGAGACCTACTAGGACACTTCCAAAGGGAGCTTGGTTTAAGCCTGGAGGGAATCTGGTGAGGATGCTAGAGACGAGACAGGAGCCTCTCAAGCATCTCTGTCTTTCACCTTGTCATTGCAACCTCTAAACTGGGGGGAAAGTAGAAGAAATCCTCGTGTCTGTGGTCACAAAGAAGCCTCAGCGATGAATGGAGGTGAGTTTGGCAGTGGCTCTGAGCAGGGCGACCTGCCCCGAACCTTCCCTGTGAGGCCAGGATCAAGGCTTCACACTGATCATTGCACCAGTGGCAGCAACCCACCTCTGGACGAAGAGGAGCTGCAGGGCTACTATTCTGTGCAGTTGGATTTGGGTGATGCCAATAAATCTCAGGGACCCCAAAGGCTGGGCCCAGGCTTTGACGGCGGTATACAGCAAGGCTTGCTTCTCCTCACTCTTTGGTGGAGTAAAGCCTATGGCAGTATGGAGCAGGCCAAGCCTGCGGCCCTGCTGTTTGCCCTAAATGTATTGCTGCAGAAACCCCCCCCAAGATGTTGTGCAGATCTGAGGTCTCTTGTGGGTTTTTCTGCATGTTCACTTCCACCTAAAAGAGCAATCACAGCGGCTGAGACATGTGGCCCAGCAAAAGCATGTGACCTGTCAAAACACATGCTGTGTAACGGCTCGGGAGAAGCAGCAGGAATGGACACAGAGGGCTGGCACAACATCTGCCAGAGCAAAAAAAACCTTGCATGCTTTGGAGACAACCTCACTGCACCAGCACAAGTGGTGACAACCAGCAAACAGGCCAGACGCACTCGCAGACGCACAGAGCTGGCTAGACAGCCTCATCCTGTTTGCACCTCTTCTAGCAGGGACAGAAAACAACGTGAAGGAAAATCTTATCTCCAAGAGTACTTCTTTCCTGTTAGCCATATCATCCACAAATCAAGACCATAGCTAGACTGCAAAATGCCATATCAAATGTATATACAGACACTCTTCTGAGGTTCATCAAGTAGCACTTTACTTGCCCATTAAACCCACACCAGCTTTTAAGCAGGGGTTGACTTTCTGAGAAATCTCATGCTATTTGCACTTCGTCTCTTTGGAACAACGCACCAGCTCTTGCGATCGCTCCATTTAATGTTACTTGTCCAGCAAAGCAGAGGTTTGCAGCAGAGGCACAGTCTGCCACAGTTTCTGCAGGGAAAGAGATGCTGCTACATAGTCTAAGGAGCCAGAGCACGATCACCGAGGACTCTGGGCAGCTCGGCAAACAGCATGTGATTCAGAAGAAATCCCTAATGCTCCTTGATGGCTCCTGGAGGGCTACTAGGCACCTGGCTAGGCCCAGATGGAAACCTTGGAGTGGAAGTGGCAAGCAAGACAGGTAGGGAGGCTTGCCCCGAGACAACGCTGACATCTGAGAGCAGGCAGACTGCTCTGGCTGCGGATGAAATACAGAACATGGACTTCCTTTCTACTTGGTGAAAGTCCCCCTGAGAAACCCCATGTTAATGGACTACCTATATCGCACAAAAGTTTGTCCTGGTAGCTCTGTTAGCTGCATCGAGGGATAGCATAGGTGGTTAACTGAAGTGTAGCACCAGCATCGGATCTGGCTCTCATAGTGCTAAAGGCCCTGAAACCTCCGCACTCACAAAGGGAAAAAACAAAATGGAAAACTGTTTGGGAGGAAAGCAGAGGAAAGCTGGCACAAGGAAAGGAAGAGAAGGGTAGAGGATGCGTCAACAGCTGTGTTTACATACGACAACACCATCCTACATGGCTGATGATTAAGGAAGACAAAGAGGAAGTGAGCATTAACTCATTAAGAGTTACAGTGCTGAGAGCAGAGACCGAAAGCAAAGGAGAACTAGTGGAGAGAGATGATGAGTGTAGGAGCAGAGGGCTCAGCTCAGACTGAGAGCCCTGTTTTGCAGGCTGGCCCACTTGATGCTCCAGAACTAGCATCAGTGAAAAGAAATGATGGGAAGAGAGAAAACAGGGGACAAGTGAACTGCATGAAGCTTGGAGACTGCAACAGCTCATTCCCTTACACAAAGAAATGTAGCACCTCTGAGGCAAGCAAAATGCTTTCCCCTCTCTCTTTTCCACCATCCCAATGTGTTGCCCCTTGGAAATTTTGTCATATATCCAAATGCCAGCAGGTGGGAGAGAGGGTGAGTTTGGCTGTAGTGTCCCTATTCTTCAGCAGCAATTGTAGAGGAAATACAGAGTGCAGACATTTGTTCAGCCCCAAGGTAAAGGAAAAGGTGGCCTAGGGGCTAGCCATGAGCTTAACTCTTGGAAGACCCAAGTTTAAAGCTCTGCTCTGCTGCAGTCTTCCTTCCTGCAAAAGCACTGAAGGATCACCTGGGCTCTGGCTGCTGCAGCCGCACAGGCTGGGACACAGCGAGGTCTCCGTGAGAGTGCAGGGGCCCATGCAGGCAGCATGGGCAGGGCATGCCCATCTTGCTCGCTCTGCAGCAGGGAGATGCTTCACTTCATGCAAAATGGCAGCAGGGACCACTATGCCTTTCCCCCTGCCTTCTCTGGAGCTGATGATGAACACTGATGGCTTTGCCATCCTGTGCTCAACATGCAGCCTGAACCGACAGCCTACCTCTGCCTTAGCCCTGCTCACACCAAGGGCTGGGCCAGCAGCAGAGTGAGACAGCGAGTTCATCGTGGCCGGGGAGCAGGAAGAAAGGCACAGTGCCATGCCATGCTGGCCACTGGGGCTCTGCCTTGCAGCAAGTGGGGAGATGCCTGCAACCCTGCCCCAGCTCTGTGGGAAGGGGTAGGGACCAGGCTGATAAGGGTCATCAGATATGATAGTTTTTGACCTCAGACTAAATGCTCTTAGTGGGAATAAGCATTCACAGCTTTTTGAGTACTGAAACCAGAAGTGTCTCTTGAGCAATGGAACACTTTTTCACACATTTCCAAAGAAACAATATCCATCTGTGTAAGTAGGTCTCCTAGAGCTATGAGATGCTGCTGCAGATGCCAGGTGGGAACTGAGCTGGTCCTCTCTTCCCACCCCTCCCGTTTCCTGCAGGTCTAGTTGGAAGAGGATGTGCCCTCAGGTCACCACATTGTGCAGAGGCTGCACCCAGCTTCTCTAAAAGAGCTGCTAGTTTTGATAGGTTAAGGCTCCAGTCATGGGTCATCAAGATCAACGACACACAGGGCAGCTTCCCCTCCAGGGTCCCATTTATAATGCAGCCTACCCACCCCGGAAACGACCACTGAAGAAGTTGCCATTCATATCATACTGCTCACCAACTTGGCAGCCAGAGGCTGAATGAAACACAGTGAATGGAAAGTGAAGGCAGACAGTGCATGAGATGCAAGTCTTGAACACTGTGAGAGCTTTGGCGTAGGAAAATTTAGGTAGGAATGTCATGAATTTGGCAGAGCCCATAGCCCTCAAATCAGGCACAGACATCTTTCTAAGAGCAGTGCTCTGGCAGAAGCACATGTGCCTGGGCTCCTTCCAGGATCCCCCAGGTGGAAGTTGCTGCCTGTGCTCTGCGCACAGGAGCCGGAGCCGGAGCTGCAGCGCACTGTGGTAATGGTCTGCAGAGGGTTCAGTCAAGCCGCAAATCTGGAAAGTGCTGCTGCTTTGCTGACAGTTTAAGACAAAAGCAGAGCAGCTGGAAAAGCTTAGGAGAAGGCTGTGCCCCAGGGAGACCGCAAAGAGAGTTTAAGGAGGGAGATTTTGCTAAGCTGACAATTTGTCTTTGTACTTGGGTAAAGAACCAGCTCTTGAAAAATACTGCAATGGGAAATGCATTGGCTGCAAGCATGCAGGGCTTTTCTGAAAACTGCTGCTGTACTCCTCATCCCAGCTCGGCCCTTTGTTCAAGACAGACTGACACGAAGCACCTTTTGCACCAATCGCCCCCACTTCCCACTCAGCTCTTCTGTCTTGCAGCCCTGCGCAAAGCTACACTGGGTAGATTTGGGCTGTCTTCTGTGTGGCCCAGGTCTGAAACACGCTGTCCAGAGTAGCAAGCACCCCAAGTAACTTCTACAGACCCTAGCCTGGACCTTCAGTGCAGCCTAACCAAAACCAGACATTTTCACCGGTAAGTGTGAAATTGCCAATGTTTAGGCTATTGAGCAAATAAAGCCTGCTTCAGAGAGAGGCATTAGGCATTTGCAGCAGCTCTTCAACACCAGAGATTTCACTGCAGATTGCTCACATTTTAAAAGAGCAGGCTCTACCCATGGTGATCATAGATACCAGAAAGAAATGCATGCCATGCCATTCAGGCTTTCTAGCGAGCTTCAGCAGGAGCTGCATGCACTGATGTTCGGCCTGGCTGCCAGGATATGGTGCCAGTGGGGTCACACCGCTTCCTTCGCACGTCATGCCAATGATTCCTGCTGAGCAAATCGCCACCGTGGTCCCAGCTCCTGCGCCCTGCCGGCCGCAGAGCCCCACGGCGCAGGCAGCCCCGAGGCACGGGGTCCACAGGCTGTCCCGGCGAGGCACCTGGCCACAGCTGTGTGCTGCCATTTTCCCACTAGCAGCCAATTTTTCCAATTTTGCCAGTTTGTTTTTTTGTGCCTCAAAGCACGCAGTTTGAGGGAAATGAGGATAGCAGTAACACTGGGATGCATGGTGCAACAGAGCAGATCTGAAATTCAGGACCTCTCAGATGCACCGACCTCTTTTTTTTTTTTTCCTCACTCCTACAGCCTGCGACTGAGACTTCACTAGGGCTTTTCTGTGTTTCTTAAGTCTCTCCCAAATCCTTGGAAAGCTTTGACACCTGAAAACATGCCAGTCTTCCCACAAGCACATGTAAAGATAGGCTGCACTACCAGGAAAGGATGGAGCAACCGATGTCGTCACTGAAAACTAGCTGGAAAGCTTACCCTGGAGTTAAACAAACTTCATGCTCATTCTGGGTGGTGACATATCTGATGATGAAAAGCGTACCGGCTCCTGCACCTGCTGAGGCTGCCTGGGCTGCGGAGCACGGTCCACACACAAAAACACGCTCACTCTTCCGCTCGCGACTGATGCCAAGCGGGTAACGGAGAGGTCCCCACTCAGCACGCAGCTACAGGGCGGCGGGTCCACAAGTGCCACTCCACGCCTGGCCCAGGAGATTGCTGCGGCCCCGGGGCTGTGCTCCAGCACGGGAAACGAGGCCGGCAGAACGGCCAGGTGCGTGGAATTCCCGCTCGCCTTTAATCCCCCAAGCAGATACTGCACATTCAAAAATTGGCCAAGAGTCAAGTTTCTGCACCCACATATGCCAAAACACTGGAAGTTCAAATGCTGGAGATTCACTTCATGCCTTCTGAGCTGTGGCATTGCTAAAAGAAATTGCTAAAAGAGGCGAAGAGAGAGAAGAGAAGAGAAGAAGGGAGGTGGCTCATCCTGCTCCTTTCTATGGAAGGCACCCATTTCTCCACTGAATTTATTTCCATCCGTTCCTGACAGGCTGTGAGAGAAAGAGTGGGAAGGATGAGGCTGGCCTATGGCAGGTGCCACACTGCTCAATGGGCCTGTTGCAAACCTGTATTCTGATGAAAAGCAGCCAAAGCTGCTTTTGAGAAGTGCAAAGAAATGAGGAAGAAAATGAGCCCAAACGGTGTGGCACTTGGTGTCCTCTCTTCCGCTGGGCTTAGTTTTCGTTGGGTTTTCAACTAGGAGTAAACCCCCTGGGCAGCAGCATGTCCCTACGGCACTGGCACCGCTCTCCCCATCGCACACCAGGCAACTTATCTATGGGCAATCCGGTGGAAAGACAGATTTATAATCCCTGGCTGCAGTCCTTCAGTGCATGCAACCTACTGCGTTCACACTTGGGTTTCTGCACGATGAGCGTGAAAGGATGATAAGAACAACTGAAAATATTACTGCTAGCTGGGCTCCACCTCCACTGAGCACAATGTCTATATACATATGGTCTGTGGATATCTACAGCTCCAGGGCCAGCAGGAGAGAGAAAGTTGGTGGGTAGGACAGCCCTCACCCCTTTACTGAAGCTGCATGATCCTTCCCATTTTAACCTTGTTTTCAACTAGGTATTTGGCAAATTTTGAGTGCTGGGACTGACATTTTCTGCCCTTGAGCTCTATACACAGTGGCACTAGTAATTTTGTTTTTGTTGTTTGCACAAACCCCATGCAGTTGTTTTCCAAGAAACAAAAAAGTTGTTCTTGGTAAATCTTCTTTTCTGTTGTTGGGATATTTTCGTGGTTTTGTTTTCCTTTACATACTTCTTTTCACATTCTTGGAACTAATTTTTATTACACATGACTATTTTTGACCCTGGTGCCAGAGCCAGGCAGGGTAAATAATTCATGAACCGAGGCCATGGCGCACGCTAGCGGCTATTGGCTCGTGGGGAGCAAACAGATTCCCGTTTGCCCTGGTTGCTCAACTCCTGATCTCACGAAGGCCTGGCCCTTCGCTGCCTCTGCGCTGCCTGGGATGTCACAGAAAGTCTCATTTGCATGTTTTAAAACAAAGCTTGTTTTGGTCTTTTTTTTGTGGTCAAAGCCGGGAGTTTAGCAAGTGGTGACCTTAGTGTCCAGGCTGCATGATCTGCAGGCTGATGGTGTTTTCTGGTCAAAGCAGAGTTTCTAAAGTGGCCTGAAGGATGCAGGCTCTGTGCCCTAATACCGCCCAGACCACAGGTCCCCATTTGCAGTTGGTGGCATGTATTTGCCATCCCGCTGGTCCAACCTTTCGGCAGGACCACCACGTTTGGCTGGGCTCGGAGGGACAGCTCGCATGTCGGCCGCTCTCCTGGGCATGGCTCCCAAGGGCTGTTTGTTTAAGAAAGAGAGGAAAGGGCTGGTGCAGGGATGGTCATTCCCACTTCCCTCCTATCACCCCGGCCCGGGTGCAGCAGGAGGCTCATGTTACAGAGGCTAAAGGTGAACAGCTCTCTCCTTACAGGCTGCCAGTAGCATGTCAGCCAAGTCCTTAATTGCTTTTTCTAGGAAGGACTCTGCAGAAACTGCCCCGGCTCCCTGACATCAGCCACGCCATGCCTCCACTCAGGCGTGCAGCCTGCGCGGCTGCAGCGGGCACGGCCAAGTCACCAGGAGCAAACCCGGAGGATCGCCCCAAGCCTGCCTGGAAGTGTGCCTGGAGCGGCCAACGGCACTGTCTCGGGCCGGCACTGAGCGCCCAGCCCTTGCCACCTCCACGCTATCGCCCTTCCAAGTTTGGCCTTTCCTGCGAGGAAAACTCATTTATGTCACGCCTGCAAATGAGAGCTCAGTCATCAGCTGCCACTTAGCAGTAACTTTATCTCTAGAAAGATCTTGCCAAGGAAGGGTTCTCACGCAGGGAAATAAATGGAAGTATGCTCTTATTTACTCTGCCAGATGAAAATACATTGCTGCTAAGCTGGTCATAGTAAGAATCATGCATTCGCTTTCCAAAAAGCTTCCTTGATACAGAAAAAGCCAAGTAACATTGATAGATTCAACGATACACTCGAGTAACTCCCTCATACTCTTTCTCCCGAGAAGCACCCGGCTTCATCCTTCCTTAGTGCCTCAGCCCCTTCCCCAGGCTGCACTTCCAGACTGCTGGGGGCTGAAACCCTGTCCTGAGCTCTCCAACTCCCCTATGAAGACACAGCAAACTTACTGACACAGTAATGATGAACAACAGACAAGGGATGGTCCTCAGGGATTATTCTGTGCCCAGAATATTTCAAATGATTAAAAAAAACCCCATGTATACACACAGACACACACACATATATATACACACACTGGGGTGTGTGAATATATTCAGCAGCATGGCTAGGACCTCCCAAGCTAGCTGTCTAGAGGCAGCACCATCAGGTTTCTCTCATCCTCATCCTGAATGAAACAGAAGTTAAGGACCTGGTATACTGCTAAGTAAGACTGCAGGAGGCAAAACAGAGTATTAACATGATAGTGTGGTGGTGGGGTTTTAGGTTTGTTCTTGCACTCCTTGCAAATTTGTATTTCCATTCCAACTCCATGCCATATAGAGATATCTAGCTAAGTTTTGTTCTGTGCCACTAGTAGAGTTAAAGCTTCTTCTGCAAGTTGGGAAGAAGAGGGGAAGATCAAAAGCAAAAGACTATGTATACATATATAGTCTCTCTCTCTCTCTCTCTCTCTCTCTCTCTCTCTCTAATCTGTATAAAGGACATTTTCCATGAACCCCATGCATTAGCAAGAGACTGCAGCAGAGCTGGCAGAGATCTATAGGTGAGGTCTTTGTGTATCAGAACATTTTTAAATAAGCACCAACCAAGAATACTTCTTTCTGTTGAAATAAAATTCAAAAGATCTTGCAAAATCTAAGACTAGAAACTACTTCTAAGATTAACAATTAAAGTTATTTTCATTTTGGTCTTTGTTTGATTTTCCTTTTTTTCTTTTCCTTCTCATGCCCATTTGCCTTTTTTTTTGCCTCCCGCAAGCAATTACTAACTCACGATTTTGTTCTCATAGTAAGGCATTTTAACAGTAAGAAAAAATAGAAAGGGCAAAGCATAAAAACTATTTTATGATGACTTTGACAACAAACTGGCTCATTTCAAACTCAGTAGTTTGAAATAGTAGTTGCACACGCAAGTTTCCATCTGCTCCGAAGCTTCGTTTGCAGCTGCCACAGCAATGTTACCTTGTAGTCATATTTTAACATGTGTCTGATTTGGAATCTCAAGTAGTTTCACTTTTACTGCATGAATCATGTCCTCAGAGAACTGCAGAAATGCCCTTCCGTCACCAAGGCTCAGATCTCCCGTGTCAAAATGAGAAACAGATTTAGTCCGGTGCCCATTCTCTGGCCATGAGAAACAGTTACCTCCGGAGACATAAGCAGGTCACATGCAACAATCGGAAACATCTGCGCCTAGCACCTTGTCCTTTTGCTTTGTGTTTCAGGGGGACTTTGTAAAATTGGATCCTTGCATGAGAAAGTCTGGGGTGCTTTTCTAAGCTGTTGCAGCGTGCTTGCTGCCTGAGTTTCATTTCGGTCATTCTGGGCTGGAAGCCAAAAGAAAGTTCTCTGCCTTGGTATCACGAGGAAACACTACCTCACTGCCTTCTAGCCCCAGCTAGTGATGAAACACCCCGTGGCTCCTCCTCTTGGCTTTATTAGCATGGGGACACCTCCAGCATATAATCGTCTCCATGCTCTGTCTTGATAATCGGGAGCTCAGGAATTCTGGCAGCTCCTTTTTTTCACCTTCTTGCTGTTTGTTTCCTCACCTCTGGCTGTCTCGAGGATAAGCATCATGGAAGCACCAAACTTGCTAGAAAATGGAACTATTGCACAGAAAAGGAAGTTCTCCTGCAGTCAAGTGGCTTTTTATGCATCAGCATTTCTCTCAACTCTGATTTCTGTCCTGGTTCCTATAGTCTTCTGTATGCTCCGTCATAAGCAGGTAAGGACAAAGCAAAATTCCTAAGTCTAGAGTATTCGGAACATGTTAATCATAATGATCAATACTGCCGTGTTTATACTGTGAGCTAACTGCAACGTAGTCATTCTTTCTCTTTTGCGACAGCCAGTGCTTTTATTTTCTGAGGTTTCAGCTGATGGCATTTCCACCAGTCCTTTGGGGAAATGTCTTCAGTATTTTGGTTTCATTTCCATGAGATAAGAAATCAGTTTTCATTCCGTTCTCTTTTGTTTCCTCTCCTGTACCAATGACATTAGTTGTCCCGATGCAGTATGAACGAGTGATGCCCTATGAGGACAGGCAGGGCTTAGGAGTCCGTCATTTCAGCAGGCACGAAGCCTTCTCGCTCTTGATCTTACCAAGTGTTAACATACTGTAGCCCAAATAGCGGTCACTGAGTCAAGTTGTCTTCTGCATTTCATTAGCTGATTTCAATGTTTTTGTTTCTTTCTTCCCCTCCCTTTCTGTATCTGTATGTACGCTAACAGCCAGAAATATAGGCATGAGCCAAGAGATTGGTTCACTGAGGCCTGAGGTTTTACTTTCTAGTTTCCCGACTGTGAATTAGTCTGCTGGAGGATCCGAGTGCTAGTCTGGGATGCTGGTTTACCTATCCCGCTGTGATGTAGCTCCTTGCAATTCCTGTTCAAGGGAGGAAGAGGACATGGAAAAAGTCCCCCTTGGTTAAGAGACAGGATGGCTTGCTCTCATGGGCTGGCAGATCTTGGTGGCATGATGGCACCATGGATCCCTCTGAAGACTGATCCGATAAGGCACTATTTTTTTTAATAAAATACCAAGACTGCTAAATTCCCACCAGAGGGGAGCCTGATTTGCACCTTGCAGCACTATCACATAGTAAACAGTTAAAAAAAAATTTCTATTAAGTGCTTTGCTACTTTTAGCAGCCCTCCCACACCCTTTCCCATCTGTACTGGAGCTATGAAGCAGAAGGTCTGCAACCTGCAACCACAACTGCATTCCTGTGATGGCAAGATCACATGGTGATGAGCACAAAGATGCACACAGCACTTCACACATATTCCACTCCTCCCCCTCTTTATTTTTTTCCATATTGCAGAAAAACATTTTTTCAGTAAGTGAAAGAACAGCCCTTAGCCCTTTAGGTTCATATTAATTAGGGAAGGCCAGGCCAGGCAATGAAAATCGTTCCTTGCTAGGAACTGCCAACATCCCCAGCACGCAGGACAGCAGCTTCCTAAGGAGGAGATGAGGCACCGTTTCATAGTGATTCAGACGTTTCGGAGCTTGCATCCCACTGGATGTGAGAAAGAACTGGGTTCCTACGCCTGTAATCTGATCCCAGATTTGCTTTTTTGGCCTCTGGCCAGTCAGTGAACATAGCTCCAAACTCGCTGTGAGGGAGGGAGCATGACCTCCGTAAGCAAACACTGAGCTATGACTCACAGGAATATACCGAAATCTATTGCCATTGACAATTTATCACCTGGGCTTCCGTGAAGCCTCCTCCTTCCCTAGGCTGAAAGGGTGCTAGAAAGCAGTGCTCAGTAGGGGACCAGAAAGCACTGTGACCGTCACCCTGAGCGCCCAAAGGGCTGAGCATGGTTTAGCAGTTAAAGAGAAGTCGGCTAAAGAGTCTGAAGCTGTCGTCCTGAATCTGCCGACAGTATCAGGTGCAACCTTGGGAAAATCCCTTGAGGCCTCCATATGTCCATCTCCCTCTCTGCATAGTGGGTGCAGAGGCCCAGAGTGACCTCAAAAAAGCAGCAACTGGTGCCAACACGTTAGCCGCTCTCCATGCAGAAAGTGCCACAGAGGAGCGACGCATTCGAACGCTGCTGTGCGTGCTGGCCCGGGCCGCTCTGGCACAGGCTGAACTGATGGCTAACTGATGTCAAACCATGATGCACAGCAGGAAAGGTTCATGGTTTTAATGCAGGTGAGTTAGTATGACACTTCAAAGCTCCTGGTGTGGAGGCACTGGCTTTAAGCTGAGCCCATCTCCAGAGAGACATCACTTGTGGCAGTCTGTGAGAGCTGAATCCAGGGACAGAAGCAAAATCCTGCCACGTAGCATTGATACGTAGGAGGGCCTCCTCTAGGCAATGCCAACGGTTGTCTTTTTATTTGGTGGAAATACCACCAAAGCAGATATTAAGAATGCTGATATATTTTAAACATTTAAAACTTTACTGAAGCACAACTGATTTTCCATAGCAAATCGTCACTCATATTTGAAAGCCGCAACTGTTTGTAATTACAGATAAAAGGTTTATTTCCCTTCCTGGGAGAATGCTCTTTGTGCACCTATAATAACAAAGCTCCTCTGCTGAGCTCCCTGATCGACTCAGAGTCACAGCAGAAAACAATGACCAAGCTCTGCTTCTTCCCACAGGCACCAGGGACGTGCTGGGCCCATGGGTCTTGTAAGTATTGAGATACTAGAACTGCTTTATGATTTTGTTAAACTCACACTGTGGTAGTGTAATCCTCATGCTTGGCTACACCTTGCCCATAGATAGGCAGAAATTCTGAACACAGAAATACAGAGCCCATATAGTACTGTGGCTAGGACAGCTTTCCTCAGCTCTGGACGTAAGGCTGTCAGCCAGTGACCGTCTGTCTCGGCCTAAATCAACCAAGTGCATCTCTCTGAAAAGGCTCAGTACAATCAGGATCACGAGGGGTCAGATTTATTGCCTCTCAGTGACTGTGGATCAAATTCTTTCAGAAAACAGGCATCCCTTCTCCCAAGTGTTAGT
Organism: Dromaius novaehollandiae; assembly: GCF_036370855.1. Taxonomy (NCBI): domain Eukaryota; kingdom Metazoa; phylum Chordata; class Aves; order Casuariiformes; family Dromaiidae; genus Dromaius; species Dromaius novaehollandiae. The sequence goes on along the minus strand of NC_088105.1, from coordinate 13,186,833 downwards.
TCTCTGAGGTCAGTGTAAAGCAGTCCTAAGGTAACATCGAACACGCCAGCTTAGATGCTCAGAGAGGTTTAATTAAATCAGTGCAAAACTTCTGCTTGCATAAAACTTCCAGCAATGACTGTTGACTGTGCAAGACCCTAACAGGATGGGAGTCCCCTCCGACACACACAGTGGTGTTCGGTAACTCAAGGTGCCGGCCAGCACTGTGGTATGAGCCTGGTATCCTCACACGGGGTTTAATCCACTCCACAGCAAGGCCCCACTGCATTAGGTCCTGCAGAAACACCCACCCTCAGGGTATGCACTTGAAGACTCAGGCTCCTTCCTAGCCCTTCTGAAGTTCAAGAAAATCCCAAACAGTAATAATGATAATAAGCTAACAGATAATGTCAGGAAGGTAGTCGAGAGAGATGTGTAATGGAAAACAGTAACAAAGCATGCTTACATAGAGAATAAGGTTGTCCTTAAATATAATTAATCACCATATCCTTTTTGTCTGTTTTTCTCAGTGAAAGTCACCTCTACATCTGTCATGACCTGGGAGTGGAACTTAACACACTGCGATGGATTTGTGGAGAAGGATCCTATATACCTGACAATCACGAAGAGCGGCAACTACTTCATCTATGCTCAGTTCAACCGCAAAAAAGATACAAATGAGTCTTTTACAGTGGTACTGAACAAAGAGCCAGGCATCCTTCTCAACAAGGTTGTGGGACCAAACATGGGAGATAAGGCTACAGTAAATTTTGGGAGACCTTTCTCCCTGCACAAGGGAGATAAGCTGCGCTGTTGGATTAATTTTAAGCTTGACTACATTCTGGCAGAGAATCAGACTTACTGGGGCCTGTATAAAATATAGCAGGATTCTGCTCTGAGTTAACTCCTCCCTTACTCCTTCCAGGAAACCTTAGGGCACTTATCATCATGGCTGAAGAGTTTCTGATTTCTCTTTGAATGAAATTCAAGTTGATGGAGTAAACATCATAGTCAGGCTAGTATCCTGCAGTGACGGACTAAGATGCAGAACTAAGTGAATAGGAAACTTTGGTAATAATGGATATCAACTGACTGTCATGAGGTATGAGAGAAAGATGCTTCTGTGGGGAAAAGACCTTAAAGCTTTTACAGGGGATGACCCTAAGATCCTGGAAAAATGAGTTATTATATTCAACCTATGCTGAGCTGGGGAGGAGTTCTGCTGTGTAGCTGGTTGCATTTCAGAGCTGGGTGCATGTCAGTACCTGGGGGTCCCTTCTAATGAAAGGTGCTATGTAAAGATAAGGTATTCTATATCATTCCTGCACAGCCTGCCCATGAAGCAATGTGTCTAACGCACAGGGACAGAACAGTTCAGAGACAGTCTGTGATGGAAGGAAAGCTTCTCACCTCCATCTACAGCTTTGCCCTCTCTATGCCATCAGCAAGGGAAATTCCACATCAGAGTTTCCCCAGGAAAGCTCCATCTTTTTGGGTAGTTCAGAGCACAAGAACCTTTTTGTTCAAGCACAAGCAGCAGTGCGCCTCTATGAATTCATGTCAGTTCACTCACTGGGTCCAGAGGCACACAACACACTGAGCTCGCCCTTCCAGTCAATGCGGCCGCTTGCATCCGGCTGCCATACAGGGTGCATCTATGCTGGCTGAGTAGCCTAGAAATACAGTGGTGCAATATGCAAGCAGATACTGTAGAGAAGAAATAACGATAGAAAGACATGTATGGGAAGAGCAGGCATGGATCAGAGAGCAGAGCATGGAGGATCTGAACACTGTTACTGGCTATTTTTTTCTACTTCTCTGTGTATCCTGGGTTGCAATCAGGGCAGGGCAGAACAGACACAGTCCTGACAAGAAACAGGGAAGGGTTGAACATCCCTCCTACTATCCACCCCATGCAAACACAGCCTTGGCATCCGGGACAAAACAAAAGTCAGGCCGGTATCGCAGCAGGGAGGTGGGAAACATGAGCTAAGAGTGGAGCAGCACACCTTCACCTGCTTGGAGGAACCGGTGGGTGTTGAGATGCTGCTTGATTCGAGGCCTTGGCCACATGCTGTGCTCCCTGGGATGAGCGTCAAATCATCTGCACATCACATGAAAGTCTCAAAGTCTCAGCAAAGGCAGAGTGCTCTCAGGAAACCAGTCTGCTGTGGCTCTGTGATGGCCGAGCAGCCCCACGGCATGGTGTCTGCACCTTGCTGGGCAGGCTTTCCCAGGGGCTATGTGCTTGCTTTCCTACCACCTAGACCCTCATGGGTAAAAACTGCTCTACCGTTCCTCAGAACATGTCTCAGCCTTGTGGTTTTGCAGGGCAAAGCAAAGCAACTGAGAAGCTGGTTGGAAATAAACAGTGATTTGGGGTGGTTTGGGGCAGTTAGAGGCGCTGGTAGCTCTAACAATTTTATATGCTATGCATTGCAACTCTAAAGAACTAAGAGCCAACTTTTTACAGAGATGTCTGCAGTCTTGTGTTTTGTTTCATGCAAGCGTTACTGATGAAAGAAATGTCCTATTCTAACTTTGCTTTGTTAATTTCCTTTAGTTTAAAATAAAAATCTTACAAACTGCAAATGTATCTCACTTCTTTGATACGGACAGGGAAGATAACTAACAGACACTTCTCTCTACCATTTGTCTGCTTTCACTGAGCTGCCTAAGCTAGATCTTCTGCCCCGAGAGGATGGCACTGTCAGTACGGTGTAAGATCAGTTTGAGCTGCACAGTCCTGGGGCACTCCAAACACGGTCCTCCTCCCAGTGTGCAGGGGAACTGTGTATGGCCTAACCCTCCTAGGCTAGGAAGAGAGGAGGATGTCTATACCCACACACCTATGGAAACACGGAGCCAAAGCGCATTAATGCTTATCTGAGCTTGTTCATGGAAAGTTAATGCTAACATAGTACATATAGCTGTCATCTTTCAGCCCCTATCAACTTCAGCAGGAATCAGAAAACACATTTTTATTGCAGAGGTGATCAGTAAATTAGCCAAGGCAGGACAAGTGAGAAACCGCATCATGATGACTTCTGACTGCTTCTACCTGCCTCTTAGACGCTGCTTTGAAGGTCACTTGCAGCATGGGAAGGTCCTGAGGGACAGACACGGCGAGTGTTATGTTCCAGGACCCTCCTGCATGCTGTAACTTAAACTCTGCAGTAAATGGCACATCTGAGAAAAGCCCTCTGCTGTGTACACCGGGAAGATCACAAGATTCAACCTTGCTTTTCTTTTAGCTTCTTAGTGAAATGACAGAGCAGCTAGACTGCACATTGGACACACAGCCCAGCTGCAGGCAGGCAGGAGACAGGTAGGAGAAGCAAGTGATAAGGCTTCAGCATTTGGCAGAAGCTATCATGTCAAGACATCCCCAAGGTTAATTTCTGAGAGACAAAGCAAATCCAGAAGGGTCCATCAGGGATGAGGGACTCCTTGTTCCACACGTCAGACCAGCATAATCCAGGACCCTACAACCCCTGGGCCTGAAGATGTGACAGGCTAGACCCAGCCACCAAAGCAGAGATGACAGCAGAAGGCAGATGCTGAAACGCCAGCATCTTGCCCTGTGGGTGTTTCAGCATGCTCACCCGAGCTGAAGAGCAGGATGGTCGAAACACTGCTTTCACACTTGCGTGTCATCTGTGTCTGCTAAGGCTTCCTATGGCTTCATAAGCAAGCTATTTGACCTCTTGTCTCTGCTCCTCATTTAGGGAATAAATGGGGAAATCTGCCTGTTCTCTGTTTCTTTCTCTTTGACTCAGGCTCTATCCATGATATGCATTTAAAGATCTTAGCACTATGGCACTCAGATTCAATGGAACCTACATCGTGAATGTCAAAAAATAAAAAAACTGCTCCAGCAGTTCAGACTCAATGCAAATTTAAATGTCTCTTTGGATTGTCCCTAGCAGTGGAGATTACATAGCAGACAAGAAAGACAAAGATCCCCAAATGCTTCAGGTTAGAAATCCTGCCTCTCAGAAAACGGCTACACCTAAGTAATCATCAAATCAATGTAGTGTCAAAAAGTCATTCATGTAGAAAACTTTCTTCTTTGACAATCTGAAATTATCATTTGCCACTTGGAGAGTGTGTTTTCACTAGGATGTGGGGTCACGAAACAGTAATATATTTCTCTATAGTATAGAACGCCTTTTAATAATACACTCTTTCTAATCTATGGGAAGTACGATTTAAAGAAGAGTAAATGTATCATGAGATTGATGGTATAAATAGTCACATGCCCTTCAACCAAGAAAAAATGTATTCTGAGATTTATTTTTATTACTGGACTCCCCCTAAGTTTCTGCTTTCCCAGAAGCTTACTGCACTGCACAGCCCCCAGCAAGACCAAAGGCAGAAAGGGCCCTTGCCATATATAGAGTTCTGTCTTCAGAAACTAGCCACAATGTGGTCCTACAAAGGGAATGATAAGAATTTTTTAACTAAATGCTTGAATATAAATAATCACAATATATTCAGCAATAATCAGATATGTTTATTGAACAGCCAGTTCAATAAACAGCCATGAGCCACGTATTACCATCATACCCCAATACACTCTCTCTCTATGGTCAATAGGAGTTGCATATTTTTCATTACCATGTGATTCAAAAATTTAATGCAGCCTTTCAGGCAACATGTACCACACAGCACATCAAAACAAGTATGTCCTTTCCTCTAAGCAGGCACAGAGGCACTTCTAACAGTCCATGAATACACATCTTTTAGAAAAACATCATTATAGGGGCTTCTCAGGCTGCTCCTGCGCTCAGGCAGCCACCACTGATGCCGGCCAGTCAGCTGGAGTATGTCAGCAGATCTTGTGACAAAGCAGCTCTATTTCTGAACTGCCCAAAAACATGGCAGTTTTTGCCTAAGCTGCCAATGCACTGAAAACATGTTAAGTCTAGAACTATCGCTGGCTCTCTGAGGACAGGCAAGTAAAATAACATGCAGCAATATCGCCCTAAAACCTGTACCAGAACAACTCCCACATGCTATCTGCTCGTACAGGTTAGCAAGCATATTGTCCATTGAGAGTTTCCAGGTGATGACTGCCCACATTTCTGAATGCCTCTGGTAGCAGGCACTGGGGGAGGTCCCCACACACCTCCAGCACGTGACATTTGTTAGTCTAAAGTCCTCCAGTTGACCAGTAAACCATCAGTCAACACCACGGATGAGAGTGCTATTTGGGGGTTTTCAGAGTGTAACTTGCTATCAAGTTGTTCTTACTAAATTTTTCCCTTGCCCCAGAAACAAGCCCACAACACGCGAAGCCAGCAGCAGCAAAAGGAAGTGTGGAACAACTCAGAAAGCTGAATGCTTCACCCCAAGGAACCAGTAGCTCACAGTGAGGTGGGAACCTGCTGTTCAAATGGGAGCAACTCTTTCAGATCAGTTAGCACAAAGCAGCTACTCTAAAAAACTCATGTGTTGTTGCAAATCCCTTGGGTAGGCAAGGTCTTAGTGATGCAGAAGGTCATATCTCACCTTTGATGCAGCTTGAACACTTGTTCCCAGAACTTCCCAAAAGCCGGTGGGATTCAGGTACCAAAGTGCCAGAGTCACTTTTGAAAATGGGACTCTGGCTCCAAAAATTACTTTAGTGCTTTGAAATTTCTACCCCAAGTGGTTTTCTTGCAGAAGCCCCACTGAAAGCTGTGGAGACATATTTAAGTCATGCACCTGCTTGTGAAAATCCCACCCTCTGCTGCTTGAGCACAGAGGAGTCATTAGGAAGCATCTACAGGCTTTCAGTCCAAGCGAGTATCTCTGAATGCGTTCTGCTTGCCTTGCTACAATTGAGTCTTGCTCCTTTCTTGAGACTTTGTGACAAAAGCAGAACTAGAAAGCACATTCATTCATTCCACTCACAATTTGAAACAAGAAAACTTCTGAGCGGTGAGGCAAGCCCCCAATGAGCACCTGGAGCATAGGTTCACCATAGGCTATTTCCACGGCAGTAACTGGGTGACTGATAACAGGGGAGAAGCTGTACTCCAGTTCATCCCACTAAAGCGTAGCTGGATTTCCCCACTCCCCAACTTATCCGGAAACTTCCTCTTTTTACAGCATGTTGCAAGTTACGCTTCTAGTTTTGGGAAATGTTTTCAAAAATATGAGATCTCTTGCTCCCTACTGGAATAGAGAATGCCACACGTTGTAACGCTCTGGTCGCGCAACTTCTGTGATGGTCTGCTTCAGAAGAGCAGCCATCCACCCTGCAAACCAGAATAAACTTCAGTAGTAGGGCTATGCGCTCTCTGTGATCGCAGAGATAGTAAGTGCCACAGAGTAGTGCAGAAGCATTTATCTCAAAAGAGCACCATTTTTCTGGCCTGCATGGAAACTCACAGGATTTCATTCAGCGAAGAAGAAATTTCTGTGGCTGAGCAAAAGAGAATGGGTTCAGCTACTGAAGTTATCTGCAGCATGCTTGTCAAGGCTGTGGATCTACTATAATTTATCAGAGTATGGTGGTCAATGTAGGGAACAAGAAGACGGGAAGGTAAGAGGCTGGAGGGATGAAGTGAAGCACTGTGAGGCTGAAGACCAAAATGGAGTTTTAAACTTCAAGAAATCTCAAAATTGTATCTGCTATGGAACAGGGAATCTGCTCTTAGTTATCTGCATCCAGCGTCACATCCCAGAACAAGTCTGGCAGAAAAAGGGAACAGCGGAGAAACTCAAGCAATGCAGTTCAGGAAATTAGTTACAGCTGTTAAGCAGTTTCCATTAGTCTCGTACAACTCCCCATGCTTGGTTCACACCTGAACCATACTTCCCCCTTTGTAATGGGAAAATCTACACTTATTTTTTAAATCAAATGCAAAACTTGATTGAAACTTGACAGGAACTTAGCCATCACAGCCTCTTCTTTAAAGTGCAAGTGACAGTAAAAAACAATTCTGTGCTTGTAGTTTTATTCAGAGTAATAAAGCTGCAGGGATTTGCCAACATGGTTTGCACTAAAACTTCTGTGAGGGCCAACACCTGGGCAACTGGATCTATCACGGGATTAACAGTTAAGGCAATGACAAAACATCTTGTATGGAGAAAGGTGTGTGTGCATGCACTTCTACATACTGATTAACAATTAATTGAAGGGAGTTAATATTCTGTTTTACTGGTGAAGATAAGAACTAGAAAAGTGTTGTATTGTTTAACAAAATAAGAAGTGTTGAGCTTTTCTGTTCTGTTTGGATGGCTGGCATATCAGAGCAGATGTGAGAGCTGGATACAGCCATGGATCACTCTACATCTACATTACATCTACATCAAGTCACTCCTTGCTGCTGGTGGGTGTGACTTAAGTTGTTCCTGTACTCAGAACTGCAAAAGCAGTATCCAAAAAGCGAGATGTAACTTTATTTGTTATATTGGACAGTTTTATTGGATTCTACTAATGTTTAAATGTTACATATTCTTAAGTATTAATGTTCAGTGGCTGTATAGTCATCATTATAAAGCCTTTTTGTACCTCTGCTAGACTGTTTGAATGTAAAATACTTTCCCAGCATGTTACAATGCAATCAACTTCTGCTCTACCATGAAAACCTAGAGGCAATCAAGCTACTGTGACCATCCATACTGGTAAGTGAGGTCTGTACAGGTGAACATGGGAAGTTATCAGGATACCCTTCTGCTTTGGTCAATTTGGAGGTTGCCTAGAGGCCAAATCCTCCATTTTCCAGAAAAAAATTCAGCCTGGCACAAAAGCCCTGCACTGGCAATTTCAGCCCTGAAGATTACTGTTCAAGAAATTTTAAACTGCTGAAAATAGTCTGCCAAGAGAACCGATATTATTGTTATTCCTGTCCTTAGAGAGTGAGAATTGTTTTTATAGTTATTTTTTCCATAAATCCTCTTATTGAGACAGGGTCTTGTGGTGGTCTTACTCTATTGTTTCTCAGCTGGGTGGAGATTTAATGGTGCAACCCAAGAGGCCTTCACCCCAGGCTTCTCCTCCTGCTTGGCACTGGTGACAAGTCACATGTCCTGGCTGGGGGGGCAGCACTCTGGTTTCGTGCTCTCTTCTCCAAAGTTAGAGAAGGGTTTGCTTCGTGCCCAGCCTCTTCCTCTCCCAGGCATACCACAGGCTGTCCCACCATGTGAGGTGGCATCGGCTCACATTTAGAGGGAACACCAGCACTTTGCAGATAGGGAAGAAAGGCATAACAAGATGATGTGATTTCCCTAAGGTCACCAGAAGTCTGGACAAGCATAAATAAGAAATGTAACCATGCTACAGAGCATGGCAGTGTCAGGAGGCTGGCCAGCATACTACTCACCCACAACTTCCTCTGGCTTCCTTGGGCACCCAGCTGCATTGTGATTCCCTGGGCTTTAGTTAGCTGGGAAGCAGGGTCTTGTTTCTGCTTCTGTTCTTTCAAAATAGGATTTTATGTTGAATGGCCCTCCCAGGGGAAAAGTGGCCCATCCCACCTTTCATCTCACTTGAGAAAGAAAGAACCCAATAGCATTTCTTTTTCTTTGAAATACAGCATTTTATGTGGGAGAGAAAATCTGATTTCATCCCAGACCTACGCAGAAAGACCTCTTAGCACCTCAGCTCCCATCGCCAGCAGAGCCATCACTGGGTGCCGCTAGCATAAGTTCTACACGCACCGCAGACAACACATCTACTTTTGGACCCTTTGGTAAACAGCACAAGGGCTTAGAAATAGAGCGATGTTGGGGGAGCCGCCTCTCAGGATGGCTTAGCTGCTGCAGAAGACATCTGCTGACATGGGCCAGCACCCTGCCTACTCCTCTGGCAAACCTCTGAAGTGGTGGGAACAATTTGGAGGCAACGTACACTGTCCTTGCAAATTCACAGAAGAGCGGCTGAAGGGAAGTCACAGGGGTTTGACTCACTCTGGGTATAGCATCACAACATATTTCCTTATATGACAGCATAACAGGCAAGGACTGGGTGCCATTACACCCTGTGATCTCAAACTCACTACTTGCTATTGCAGGCAATGCTTCTCCCAGCTCCACCCTTGTAGGCCCCCTTACACTCATCGTTCCTAATGGAAGGCTCTGGATCATCCCAGCCCTTGAGATATTTCCAAACTTAAATAAGGTCTGGCTGGTTGATGCAGTCTTCACCACGTGCAAGGATTTTACTCCCACTGCTCCCTTCCCTCTCTCATCTTAACTCTCCCACAGTGCTGAAAGCTGCTACCGCCCCTCCTCGAACTGTGCAACAAAACTGAAGATGAAGCTTTCATTACGAGACTTGCCAGTGGCTTTCCCACAGCACCATATACTGGAAGTGCAGATTTCAGTTAAAGAATTTACTCTTTCCTCAGAGGTTTTGCAGAAAAGGTGAAAAAAAGGAAAACAAAGGTATCAAAAAGCTCCAGAATCCCAGACACTTAACATTTTACTTCTTTCAATTTTCAGATTTTAGAGCCAGTTTTACAGTTTTTCAGGTCTCAGTCATGATTTTGAATATGAGAGACTAGCAATAATGAAAGATTAAGCAAAGCATCCTAAAAATACTAATTGGAACAACTGTATGGGAAATGTTATGGGATTGTCAGCTAGCCATAGTTTGCTTATGATATCCAACAGATAGCATTATGTGCTTTAGGAGGTGCTATGAGACTTAATTTAGGAAAACTTATATAGTCTTTTGAGATACGTGGAAAAACAGTGTCACAATTTGGGGCATTTCCAAGGTCATCTCAGCAGCGCATGAATTCACAGAGAAGGACTCATTTCTTGTTCATCACCAACATTTCTCTCAAATTTTTTCAGATATGAGTCAAAACTGTGTGGCTGGATCTGAACTCTGGGGAGAGCTTTTGAACTCAAGATGCAAATATTGTTCCCAAGATTGCAGCTCAAAAGCAGGATATTTAATATCACTGGCTTTTGATGACCCTCAGATTCAAATTTTAACAAAGGTTTCAGCTCAAATCATTTGTATGTATGACTATGCTGAGCACAACTTCTCCTGAAGGGCTAGTCCAAACAAAAAAGGCAAAATTTCTCTCAAGAAATAAATGCTCTTAAGAAAGGAAAGGCAGGGACTTCTTTAGATATTCCCTTTACATATAGCAATTCTACACCCATGATAAGTGAGGTGGAGGAGGGCCAGCTACTCTCAGATATGAGAGGGAAACATCAAATTATGAGGGAGACCAAAAACTTGAGCAGCCTCTGAGCTGTGAGTAAAGAAAAGGCATCTGAATGGACAAGGAAGTGAACTTATATCAGTGAATCCTGATGGGGCCCTGTAGTCCTCTTTAAAAATAGGCTTTCTTGGAATACTTAAGCCTTTAACCTTAGAAAGAGAGTGGGAGCAACAATGTCCCTAATGATTCTTTAAATTCTCCCTTTCTGCACATCTACAGTCCAACTCCTTTTTGCACCTTTTTCTTTCTTCCTTCATTAGGCAGATCAGGGGATCAGGGATGTAAGCGGAAGCATGGCTCACAGCAGCCTGATGGGCTAGTTGTGTGCTTGAATAGCTGCCTAACTTTAAGCTAGAGAGGACACTTCAGCAGAGCTTAAATTTAGGCCGTGTGTTTGAATACTTTTTGAATAGGGACTATGGGAAAACTCTAGTGAGGATGTGAAGTAAGGGTTAATCCATGACACTAAATGCTTCTTGGCATGGCCCTTGTTGGGAAAACTTGGAAAATCTCACACTGTGTCCTGAGGGACTGGAGATGGCCAAATCCTTTCCATTTGGGATATGGTGGAAGCTTTGGACTATGCCAGCTGCAGCTTGAATCTCCCCTTTCAGTATTTACTCTTCAAGAGAAGGAATAGTTAAAAAGAACTTTCTTCCCCTGTATTCCCAGTATTTACAGCCCTCATTGGATGGATGTAGCCATGTACCTTAGAAAGCAGCCAAATGAACAAAGCTTGCTTCTTCCATAAACTTGCATTTTGTGCTTGGATTATCTAGTGCTGAAAATGGATACAGCTCTGATAAAAACGTTTCCAGCACTTGGAGCTTGCATAAGAGCACAGCCCTGTGTGATTCTTTGATGTCCAATAAATGGTTGAGTCCAACCATGTCCTGTTCTCTCTCCTCTAGCAATTGTCCTACCGCTGGGAAGTGGCAACAATTTGGGACAATGATTATCTTTTCATATTTGGCTGAAACTGGATGTGCAAAATGGGTGGAGGTGTTTGTGCTGAGGATACTGAAAGAGAGGTATACAGAGAAATGGCATTACCACATAAGTGTTTCCTAAACCTAATGAATTAACCTCAGCAGCCTTTTTACATAACTGGTGTTGAAATCTTTCCTGGAAGCTTGACACTTTAAAATCTTTTCATTCTCAGCATACACATGCCTGATTTGATGTTCCCCTTTATACTGGAAAGATGACAATTTATAGCAGCTTAGTCTTCAGGCTGACCATGAAGTAACGCATCACAAGATCAAATGTTTGGTGGTCTAGAACAATATTTACTAGAAGCTATGATACAGCCACATGCTTTATGATGAGCTTTTCTCTTTGTTCTGTTTTGTTTTTTTGTAATGGATTTTGTTTTACTTTTCAAGCAAAACCGTTTCTGGCAAACCGAGCGGAAAGTAATCATCTCTATACTGTATGTCAGAATAACCTCTCAAGGCAACAGCAGAAAAATTTCAGCCACTGATGAAAGGTATCAGATCTTTACTACATTTAAGAATAACGCACAGGGTCACATACCGGTAGGGCTAGAAAATATCTGTGTATTGTTAAATACTACACTCAGTAAAGCCTGCATTACAATCTGAAGCCTGATGGCAGTTAACAGCAAAGTTCACACCAATTTCAGCGGTAACCCCTTGATGCTCCGTGTCCGTGACAGAAAGCCTGCAAGGAGCTGCTGTCTCAGCCCACTGCAGGAGCTGCGTGCTGCCAGCCAGGCTTCAGACAAGCTGTGGCCACACTGCTCCGGCCCAGCCACTAGCATCATACTTATATTCCCCAAGCCCAGCCCGTTCATCAGCGTCCTACCTCCCTAGCGAATGGCCACCCACGTGCCATGGAGTTGGTGTGTGCCATCCCTGCTTGTTACAGAGCCACTGGGTGCAATTCTGGCTTGGAAGGACTGCTGTGATCCCTGACAAACGCTGGATCTAGGGACACCAGGTAACGGCCACTTTCGCTCTCCTCTCACTGTGAATAATTGCCTAAATCAGAATTCAGGCTGGAAATTGGACCGGGACGCAGAACTGAAAGCCCTCCACTGGTGACCCTTTGCTGCCACTGGATCAAGAACAGATTTCGTTTCTCTCCCACCCGATGGATCTCAACGCTGTACATAAGGTGCTGTGGTGTTGCCTGGCAGTTGTAGCAAATACCCAGGAGACCATGGTAAAAATGCTTGTGTCCTCTCTTGAAGGACCAACCCAATGTTCAGGGATGAGAAACCACACTTTGGTTCTCATCCCTCATTCAGGGCATTCTACAAAGAAAGGTTTTCCCTTTGGTTCAGTATGACACCTAGATGAAGCCACCGCATCAGACAACAGAGGTACAAACCATTTGATGACACCCAAAAGGGATCACAGTCCTGCTTATCACTTGTTTTGATGAAGCCTCTGCCACCAAGATGGGCCAATGCCTGTACAAGATCAGCTGAGGAAGGACATGCTCCACTTGCAAACAGAGACAACAAAGGCAACAGAAGATCATTTTGAAGAAAGTACTGGGAGAAAATACCCAGGGAACATGACTACAGCAGAGTTTGATCCAAACGTCTATGATTTTTGTACATTATGAACACACATCTGCTTCCAGATGCCATGGGCTTGCAAGGCTTTCTGTCTCTGGCCACAGGAAGGACCAACCCTACTGGGCTAAACCTAGCCAGATACAGACCTCAAATCCAACTCACAGTTGAGCTACTAAGGAGGAAAGGGAAGTTATCAAGAAAACAGGACCATATACAATAATTATGAAAAGATAACATACACATTCTCCTGGTTTGTCGTGTAAAGAAGTCTTAAATTTCACACAAATTTTATGCTAACACTTTTTTCCAAGGCTGACTATCTCCCAGCTTTTAAAACCTGTTTCTGCCCCTATTTATTCATACCTATCTATTTTGCAATATTTTCCCTATGTACTTATCTTATTATGCAGGAAAGAGAAGATAACGTACAAATAATAGAAGAGTTTAAAAGATTTAAAACTAAAACAACACAAAACTATATATTTCATTACATGAACTAGGAGATTTTTCTTCCTATGTGATGCTAGTTACACTGTTGCTGCTGCTATTTAAAATAATCTTAATTCAAAGCCTCAAAAAGGAAAAAGAAAGCATTTAAGGATGTGAAGGGAAATTAGCAGGCATGAATGACAGAGCCCACTTCACTTCTCACACCAAAGCCAGCCTGGGTGGAGAAAGAAGGGGAGTAATTGATCTAGGGAGACCCATGTGATTGCTCCAGCCCAAACCTATTCACATTCACCCGTGTAAGAAATGCCACGTGTGAATGCAATTGTGACTATCATTTATGCAGCAAAATCCTAGCCACAGACCAGAAAGCAGTGAGCTGCTAAATCAATACAGAACAAGTTTTCTACCCTCAGCGGTTCATAGCTTATATTGGCTGTTGGGCAGCCTTTTTGCTACTGCACAAACATTAAATTAAAACAGCCTCCAGACTGAAGCAATCTGATCAAGTGAAACTATACTGATTGCATCTGCAGTAACAACAATCAAGATTAAAATGTTGTGTTCAATCATTCAACAACACTTCTGAACTTGTACAGTTGTTCCAAGTTTATAGCTTGGGATATTTTGCTATCCATGATGCTTCACAGGATTGTGAAAATTTTGAAACAAGCCATGTAGGGCTGCCTGCACATTAACTTCCTGCAACAAGTGCACTGATAGGACACAGCTACTGCACGCCAGCTTGTAAAATCACTTATCATTGGTACAACTCAAATAACTTCCTTTCACTGTTGATAAAAAGATATCGGGATATTATCAAGGAAATGTTTCCCTGGCTGTTAACATGCTTATTATGTATGCTTTTTAAATATTATTATGTGCTTAAATTCAGACAGTTGCACAACAGCCTCGGCAGTCAAAACACAAAGCCAGTTACGCTCAGATATGATTTGGAAGGGAAATCATACAAACAGTTTATGTTTAGCTGTTTATAATAACTCTTCCTTTAGTGTAGGAGACTGAGGACATCAATCCAACACGAGAGCACGTCCTGTTTAATCATCTGTCCTGTTAATATGTGGGGGCTGAGGGGAGCTAAGCTCTGTGCTGACAACTTGATTTGGATATTTTTACGATGAGCAGGGTTTTACGTAGGCCTCTAAGGGCAAGGGCTAGACTCATCATTTACTAGTATATCACTGTGAATTAGATTAGCAGAGAAACGCGGTCCAGATTATTTTTGTTATTTGCTGGGATCCTATTGGAGTCCTGCAGCCCTGCAGGACTCCTGAAACACGGGACAAAAGTGCCGCCAGGGCTCCTCCCAGAAGAATGTGGACAGATGATTTTAGTATCAGTGGCATGGAGACCCAGGAGACATTTTTTCAAAAAGTGCTCAAAAAACTATTATTCCATCTCTGGAATTCAGCTACATCTAGTTTTAGGCGCATGGTCCTTGTGGAGCCTGCTTTGCTGGCAGCCTTTGCATTGCCTAGCACTCATGAAACCACTCGGGTATTCTGCCATTAATTTTTTTATGAATACAACTTGAGTGAAAGGCCTATGGTATCTGGGACTGCAGAAATATGCATTTCATGCCCCAAATTGCTTCAAGTATGAAAAAAAGGAGAATTCACAATTCCAGCTCGTAGGGAACTGAAGGGCAAAGTGATTGCCGCAAAGTCAGGCAAGTCTGGGAGAGATCTGGAATTATGGTACCTCTATACCGACTCCTAAACCTAGAGTTAAATGATATGGTGATGGTTTTTCACCCTCTGTTCAACTTTCCCTCAAAGATCTGGAGAACACGATCGTTTATGTTGCTTGTTTGGAGACCGAGAGAAATCTGGGCCCCCGCAAAGAACTTGGATATCCAGTTTCCAGTAGTAGCCAAGAATATGCAGAAGCTGTGATCCCTGCAGCACCATGCTGCAGAGCTTGCAGGACATTTAGCCTAGCCTCAGCCTTTTGGATGAGCACTGAGCAACATGAGCCACATCTTCCATGAACCATGACTTCCCTGCTATGGCACTCTAGACCAGGAGACTGTGAATTTCAAGCTGCTTTGAGAAGACCAGAATCTCTTGTAACAAAAGCTCTCAGATCCCTTGTCCCTTTGGAACAGTGTTTGGATCTCCTTTTTTATCCTTATGTTATGATTTTGAAGCTGTTCTGGCTGTTGCATGGTCTCAGGCCATGTGTTTGCAGTACGAAGTCGTAATTTCCCAGTTTTTCCTCCTGCTTAAGGATATATTTGGGCTTGTTTCTGGTTGGGTGAACTATATGATCAAAGCACATACACAAGAACTTCTGTAAGTCTATCTCACACTTTTTCCTAGGAAAGTTATTTAAAGCAGATAAATCATTTCTTCTGAATGTCTGTGGTGTTCTGCATTAGCAGCAAAAATGCCCACAGAGGAGGAAAACATGCTGAACTGGAGACGTGCCTTCATGGGGACTTCCTCTTCACCTTTTGCCATGGGTTACGATGGTCACAGCGCGCCTTTTCCAGGGAGTAGGTGACAGCATGACAGTGCCGCTGCTGTCTTCTATCGCAGGTAGAGTTAGCTGGCTGCTATCTTCAGTTGGCCAAAATTTTCTTCTTATAAGATCCTGAAAATATTTACTGGATGAAGTCCTTTTGAGAAACCAGCATCCAGAAACCAGCCATTTCTCTTCCCGGAGCTGCTGGGGAGCTCTGCAGCACCGTGCTAAGTGCTTAATGGACCAGATCACTCTGGGCATGGACCCAAGCAGAGCTTGGGGCATCTCCAGTTTGGATACTGGAGACAGGCATGGGCAGAATCTCCCTGCCCACAGTGCAGAGGGCAGCACAAGAAGAGTTTCAGGGGTCTACTTTGGGATTTTGACACCTACTTTCTCAGTAAGTAATGCCTCAGGCCCCGAGCCCTGTTTTGCCTCTCATCCTTCGCCAGCAACAGAGAGGCACAAAAAAATCATTTTAAAAGACAGCACTTTCCTGCCATCAGCTCAAGTATTCAAAAGTTAGGAAATTTCAGAATTGCAAACTACTTGTGTGCATATACACTAAGATATACTAGGGCACAGCCAAATATATCCCACAGCATCCTGTCTCAATTTCTGCACAGTGAATACATCCTTTAGGGGTGAATCTGATTCTGTAAAAAAAAGATCTAGTCTGTTGGAGCTCTGTTGTATTTGCTGCAGAAATTGGGATGCTTACTGGGCACGGAACAGGGGACTGCAAGCTGACAGACAGTAACCTCACTGATAAGATGACTTAAGGATGATCTCAAAAATTAAATTTTGTCCCTGCTTCTGCCAAAAGCATATTTGTGTGATATTAGGCAAATAGCATAAATCAAACCTTTTAAAAGTGGCCACTCATTCTCTGAATGTCCAACTTGAGATACTAGACTCACTCGTAGAGCTACAAGGATTCTTAGCTGCAGGTTAAATCAATAGGTCATTTTGCACCTCTCCCCTTGTTTATGATGCTAAGCACTCTAAAATACATTTTGGAGCATCATCATCCTTGCCCTGATGAAGGTAAGGGTCCTGGAGCATGCAGCTGTGGAATGAGAATATGATCACTGAATAAAAGCCTGCCCAGATTTATAAACACAGGGGACCAAATCAAAGGTACAGAGGCAGCTCTAAGGCAGAGCTCCCTGCCTTATGAATGCTCAGCTAATCAACTCTGACAGTAATTTAACAATGTGGGTGCAATCTGAAATCTTTAAAAATTTCTGCCTTGCTTTTGGTGTATGCCTGGAGGCCATCACCACCATAGAGCCATCGCTACACGCTTAATTTTCATTTCTCTTGCAGTACAGTATAGCTGATGTAAATATTCATTTCATATATTTTACAAGTAGACTCTTATTGTGGACAAAGGCTACGTGATTATTCAGCATTTATACACAAGAGAAGAATCAATAGTTCTGATTCTTTTTCAGTAGTCTGCTCCTATATTGAGCAGGAAAGAGATTTTCTATAGGAGATGGATATGGTAACAATTTAATTATTGTGTCCAAGAATTTCTCTGCATTGTGCTTATTTCCCTCTGAACCACACATCTGTTACCAGTTGTGAGTTAGTCTAAGTCTGCTAAGGAATGCTGTTTCACCAGAAGCCTAGTTCCCCTAGTTTCCCATAGTTCTATGTCATAGCCAGGGCTTCCAGCTACTGTGCTTGGACCATTTGCAGGTCTGGGCTGTCAGCTGTGTATAAGGTGGTTTCTTTCTAAAACAATCATACTTGTACTCCTCCTAGCTGTTAACCTCTAAACACACACATTAAAGCATACACAAAGGAAAGACCCAGTCTTACAGCCTATTTTCTGCTAAAGTCATGATTTTCAGGCATCTAAAACTAGACTAAATTTTAAGTCAAAATGATTAACAAAAGAAAATCCAAAGATGACAAGCAAACCCCTTTTTTGAGTTTTGGGTTGAAAACTGAAGAGAAGCTGGGGACAAGAAGCCCCAGCTTCTCTTTAATTTTCAGAGGAACTAATCTCCCACCATCCCTGATGGTGCACAGCACCACAGTTGCAGTATTCAAATGCCACCTAATTGATAGGGTACTTTCAAGAGAAAACTGTTACCTGCAGTTTACAGGGAGGAAGGAAGACTGGCAGGGCATAAATGATTTTTCCAGGGTTACAAAATAGCTATGCCACACGTTCTTCTGCCTCTCAGAGCAGTACCTGGTCAGAGCAAAACTCCATCTAGCCCACCAGTGACCAAAAGCAGCAACCTAAGGGAGGGAAAGGGCAGGACAAGCATGCCTGTCTGAGTTTCTTAAAATCTTGCTGGTGAGGGCCTCTTTCAAAGCTATATGTGGTGTATCATCAGCATCTCCTTTATCCACAGGAATGCTCACCTTGCCAGACATCTCCAACAGGTCTGAGAAGCAGAATTTCCTTTTACAAAAGCCACATTTACTTTCCCCAGAGTATCTGTGCTGCTGCCCGCTAATTCTGTTCTTTGCCTTAGCTTTGCCACACAATGTGTTTAGCTTCTCTGCTGTGACTTTATCTGTCTGTGTGCTTCTCTGGTATCTATCAGCTCTGCAGACCTGGCAGGCTTCCTGCCCTAGAAGTGTTTAAAAAAACCCTCAGTCCTATGATTGTTCCTTGGAATGTTTTTTTGACTTGTCTTGCTGTATTGTACAAGTAACCTGCCAGAGCTTAAGAACCTGTCCATTTTCCTCATTTGAACTTGACTTCAGCTTTTTGAAGAATGCCCTGTTTCTGACGATAACAGCCCTTGCCTGGCTGTTCAGCTGGCTGGCTTCCTGCTGCCCCTTCTCAGCTGTGGCCAGGCACACGCCAGCTTGGAGTGTCCGATCTGGGGTCCTTATGTCTGTGCTGCCTTACTGCCCCTTTTATAGCTGCTTTCCAATAAGGTTCCTCATTCTGATGTAGTTTCCCATTTTGGAGCTGGCAGCTTTTGCAAGTTTGTCTTTCATCACTCCTGCAAGGATGCTGACTCTAAGTGTGCTGTGACTGCTGTTACAGAGCAGCTCTTCAGTTACAGCCTTGAGAACCGTGTCTGATGTTTGAGGATAAAGAAGCGACCCTACCCCTTCTCATGGGCTCCCTGGCCAGCCCCCCTAGGAGGCTATCACTCATCGCATTTCAAAGTTTCTTTACTTTGTGTCTTGATGGGACATTTGACTGATCTATGAGTGTGGACAGAGGGAAGAGGTAGTGGAAGTGTCCCATTACTACCGCATTTCCTGCCCTTGTAGGCTCCCTGACCTTGGTCAGTATATCACAGTTGGTGTTGTCATCCTGGTCAGATGTTCATTAATGCAGACCCTAAACTATACTTTTTCTATCTGGGCCTGGAATTTTAATCCATGGAATTCTGTGGTACTACTGAGATCACTAGCTCATTCACCTGGCTTGACTCAAAGTTTTCTTTTACATACATTTTAAAGACATATATATATTCTTTAATATATAATGTACATATATCTATCTCACTTCGTCCTCAGCAGCATATCCTGCTCCACCTTTCCTCTCTACTTTCTGTTCTGGTATTAAGGCGTTCCATTGACCATCTTCCTCCCACCAACTTTATGCTATGCCAAGTATGACCATGGCAGGTGTAGAAATGTTTGTACCATTGTTTTGGTTTTCTTTCAGTGTCTTGTTTAAATAGACCTTGACTGGTTCTGCCTGTTCACCTTTTCCTGTTTGACTGCCCTCTGCCCTCTCCTCACCAACGGAGAATTTCTGTGGCTTTGTCAGTAGCGGCTGCATCATTTTGAAACTCGCGTGCTTTGCTACCTGGGAATTTTCCCCTGCTCTTCGGTTCAAAAGGCTCACTGGTAACCTCTTTCTGGATTTGCAGCAGCAGCAGCCTGTTTCACCTGTGGTTTAAATAGAGTCTGTCCTTTTTGCATAGACTGCCTCTAGTCCAGAAGTACCCCCGCACTCTGAGCAAGCAGGGTCCTTCCTCCTCAGACCATTTTCTCTGCCAGCTATCAAAATTTCACCTCCCTCTCCTTGCCTGGACCATGCTTATGAGGAACATTTCAGAGCATGCTGCCACAGAGGAACAAATCTGAAAAATAATTCCACTGATCATTCTTTACGATAGGACAACCTGGGGGATAATATTAATTTTCTGCAATAAAGCAGGACTGTAGCAATTTGAAACAAGTGAGTAGAGTGTGGTTGTACAACACCTGATGACTAGGAATCACAAACATGGTCCTGCAGTGCCAAAAGGGATAACATTTTGAGCATGGCTGCCAAAGGTAACAGGTACTGGATTTCTGACCTCAGAGATTCCTGCTATTGCTGTGGTCTCACCAGGGGTGGAAAGGGCGCACACGGGGCACAGAGGAATTGCTCCTGCTGGGAGGCTTTTTCACTTGTTCTAGCCTCTCGTCTGCATGAGTGTTAGCACAGATATCCTTTCAATTGGCCGTGTTTCCTTTATCTCAGAGTTCTTGTTAGGAGAATAGTTTTACTGTTTAAGGCACACAGAAAAATTAGCAACTTCAGCAAAATGCCCTATGTGGATCCCCTTTCAGATCCTGTTGAGAAAGGATTTGTTACGTTCCTCCTTTCACTACCACATGGCTTCTCTGAAACTGCACTTCAGAATCAGTGACCACCAAAACCTCATAAATGATCAGTCCTTTTGTATATGAAAGTCTGTGACCGAAACAGATAACAGGATCAAAACAGTGTAACAAGAGCCAGTGAGACAAGAGAACAGGACTGAGAGATAAAAACATACTACACTTTAGTTAAAATAGAAAGGTTTCTATGTTTAAAGCTCAGATCTAGGTTTATCGAGCATGGACTTGGAAAATGTCTCAGATACTTCATATACCACTATATAATGACGAAGGCTATGATTGCAGGACAGCACATGGAAAAGATGGAATAAAAATGCTGTGAACAAAACTGAAGCCTACAGGAAATTACCTTGTACTTTTAAATCTTTTCAGAGCATTTGTTTGGTTTTGTATTGTTTTAAAAAGAGGCTGGTGGCTCTCAAGCAACACCAAGTAAACATGACCAAAGTTAGAGTTCCACTCTGCCTTTTATAATCCAAATCCACCCATACAAATTACAAAAGCTAAGATAAAGTTTTAAAGCTGTTAAAGCTTAGATGAGCTTTTGTTTTAGGCATGGCCTATTAGTAGTAGGAAACCATTTCCTGAAAAGTAATTTTGGCTAATAATAAAAGTAGCCTCAAGGAGATACAGCAGATCCTAATAGAACAACAATGGTTTTATTTATCCCTGCTCTTGGGCTTATGGGAGTCAGCAAGAAACTTGTCCCAGGAACAGTTTATGGCATCTTTGTCCTGCGTGTGGCTTAAAGATTTCCTCCTGGTACTGCCGGCCACAGATAGAGAGAGGATACTGGACCAGAGACCATCAGCCAGATGGTAGGAAAAGTCCTGTTTCTAGCTGATAAGCGCAACAACACTCTTCAAGAAAGATTTGGATGAGAAAAAAACCCAAAGCTTTTAACATATAAGACCAGGTCCTAACACAAGAGCCTCAGCAGAGCTGTAATAACTGACACCAGCTGACATCCGGTTGATTTAGAAAACTGTCATATGAATGCAGGAAAATGTCATCCCCAGCAGTTGAAGGTCGCTGAGGGATTTACTGGTTATGTCTATGCAGCCGGTTGCAGATGTTTACATGTCTGCTCGTTTTCCTCAGTCCCCCACCATATGAACTAGCTCCAGCTTGGAAATAAAGCAGCTGTCTACATCAGGCCGGCACCATCCCCAGCGCTGCAAGGCAGCGCACAGGGTGTCTGACCAGCTGCAGGCCTGCATGAAGCAAACGGGGGACTGTCAGCACCAGTTCACATAGACAAGCCCTCAGCAACCTCTCCAGCAGCACTAAGCAATTCATCTGGCAGCAGATGCATTTCATTTTCAGTCATTTTCATCATTCCTTCACTCAGCTCTCCCACACCTGTGTATTGCCACAGTCTCCCCAGGTTTCTAGCAGACTTTGCTAGCTGGGACCATCTGATGCTGGAGCAGATATCAGTAAGCATGTCTGCCTGTGATTTAGGGTGCCCCAGGGCAAGAAGAAGAGATGTTGGGAAGGAGAGCAGCAGGAATAGCTTGTAGGAGGGAACAGGCAGTAGACTTGGGTGTCTCTTCAGGATGGGAACAGGGAAGAGTCTTTTTTCCCCTTAAAATAGAGAAGGAAAAGCTCAGGCAGTTGGGACAGGGTTGGTGAGGGCCTTCCTCAGGACACTCTGGTTGATTAGTATACCAGACTTCAGAAATAAGGCTTAACAGAGTGCATGTCTTTTAGCGTGGTTAATAGTTTTTTACAGTTGCAGCGTATTATATAACAAAGATCCCAGCAACAAAACTGTAACAGCTACTGAGGTTTGGACATTTTCGTTGCATAAGAGACTCTACAGTAAATCTCTTTTAGTGGAAGTGCTATGGTAGGAGTTAGCAAGCCCTGGTTCAATTCCTGGGTTTGCTTCAGCTGTTCTGTGGTTTGGGGCTTGACACAATCTCTCTGTACCTCTCCGGGCTGAATCCTCAGCTGTGTCGTACCTTACATAATCAGTAAAATGAGCACAAATCCTTAATCAAAACAGCAGAGTTTTCCCTGATTTGAACAATGATATGTTTCAAGTCACAGAGAAATCAGGCCCTCTCCATTTTTGTTTTTCTCTTTGCATCTGAGAGAGACTTCTCTTTCACTTCAGGGTATGGAAAGGCCAGATCCATGGGGATGAGCCAAAAGAGAAATATTGTTAAAAAAAAATTTAGCAGCATCTTGATAAAAGCCTAGAGAAGGGTAGAATATTCTGTGTCCGCTCATGCCTTATTGCACAACAGTCCTGCACAATTTGTTATGATTATTTTTATTCTCTGTGCCAACAATTTCACATACTGCAATAAGGGAATTAGTCATAGGAGGCACATAAAAATAGACTTCACAAGTATGCACACAAAGATACAGGGACAATAATTCAGGGCTAGTCTTAATCATCTGCTTAAGATGACTGAGGCTGAGGCCCCCCTTCCTGAAATATTTCTTTTCTTCTGAAGTCTGTATCCAACAGGTTAGCAATCTGCTTCATTGGGGGAAGCCCTGAGGACGACTGAAAATCTCTAGGATAGTGATGCATTTCCTCAAAGCATAATTTAATTTAATTTCTACCATGTAAAATAAGTCAACTGGACAGGGGTTTATAAATAATGACAAAATAGAAGTGTACATTACATTACAACACTGCCCCGATATTATCTTTTTCTTAGGAAACAGAGATTAGGAAAGGGAAAATGGTAAAAACAACAACTGATAAAAGCTTTCTTGCAAGGTAGAAACAACCCAAAACATAGAGTTCAGATCCAGATATTTTAGATGTAAACTTGTCACTCTGGACGTAAGGCCCAAAGTTCAAGGCGTGTGCAGAAGCTGTTAAAACTGAGTAAGCTCCATCCAAACAGATGTTGCTTCACCCCAGTGTTGGGTAGCAGTTCCAGAACTATACTGTTCTACACTTCTTTACCCGTGCTTCCAAACTGAACACACTCATTTTCAATTTCTACCCATTTCTATCTCAGTCAATTCCTCCAGCTCTTCACTCCCCTGTTTACTTGTAGAGGGTGTCTGTAAGCCCTCTTGCTCCCTTCCACCCTGCATTTAGCTATATAACCTTGTGTATAATATCCTGATGAGGCTGTACCAACATTTTATCCAATTACAACAACATTTCCCCATCTCAGCTGGAAAGATGGCAGCTGACAGGGCCAGGAACCGAATGTGCTTCCTGTGCAGTTGCATCACACCTTTACCAGACTGAAGATTATGAAGTGTCTAAGTCCCATCCCCTTCCACCACTTCCTGCTGATGAGTTTCCAGGCAACAGCAGCAGCTCCTGGTTTTGGGCCCCAAAACAGTGGCCTTGTACTTTGTGTTACTGAATTTCATTCTAAGTCACCATGCCCAGTTCCCAATCTTGTAAGCAAATGTTTAAAAACAAAAAATTGTTTTCTATTTGCTCAGCAACAGAAGGAAATTTGTTAGGGGAAACTCCCTGCTGGTGGTGGGAAGGAGGCTATGCTCCACACCACAGTCCCTGCCAGCCTCATCAGAGAAAATGTTTCTCCCTGCTCCCGAATCTGGCCATCCGCTTGGCCAGAGGCTTGGGAGTAAGGCAGACCACTGAGCACCAGAGGATCTAATATTAGCTGAAGAGCCAGCACACCTCACACACTCTCCTGACTTCACTTGTCACCCGTATCTGATGCTTCAGAGAAAGGCAAAAACCGAAAATGCTGAATTCAACTTGGTCCACGGAGAAAACAAAAAAATCTTGACCTTGGTAGATGACAAGCAGAATCCCAAAGCAGCAACAGAGTATAAATATGACAAAAGATTAACAGCTGTGAAATCCCTTCCATCACTTTCTTACCAGGACCAACAATACTCATTATCCAAGGACTCATACTATCAAAATTCCCTTAATTCTAAGATTACCCTCAAATAATCTCCTCCTCAAACTCCATCTAAAAATAATCCCACCGGCCACCCAGAAGGCCGTTCAGAACTCTGTTTCTCAGATAGCTAAAAGCTTTCTGCAATTTTCAGCTTAATTTATTCATGACTAAATAGTCTTGGACTCAATTATCCTTAAAACTGAAGTAGTTTCCCTCTTCATTACTTACCTGTCCATGTATTTATACAAAAATATGGTATCTTCTCTAAACTTACCCTCTACTAGACTAAACAACAAACTGTCCCCTCTCTTTTTATAGAAAAGAATCTCCCAGGGCTGACCTGGCCATCCTAAAAGTCCTTCTTCTCCTTTCCCAGTTTATTTTTTTGTTTTAAACATAGGGAATCAAAACCTTACTCAATACTCTAAATTCCTAGTAGAGACAAAAAAGCATTAGTGCAATCATAGAAGTTGTTTTTAAGACCCCCACATTAAAGTCTGATGCATCCTACAGCCTTATTAGGCTTTCTTACAGCTGAGTCACATTGGCAATACATCATTTTCTGTCCTTCTCCACCCTCTCTCATGAACAACTTTGCAGGCTATTGCAAAAGTTCTTGCTCCTTTTCTCTTGACAAGCAACTTTGCACTTCATGCTACTGCTTTCAGTCCTCATTTCAAAAGACCACCCATTTTTTTTCCTACATGAGAAACCAGTCCTCCACACTAACAGCATTAGTCCTAGCTTTATGTCATCTGCAAACTTCATGACCAAATATCTATATAACCAATGAATACATTAAATAGGGCCAGTCATAAGAACGATACCATTTTCCATCTGAAAATAATCCTGGCACCTCTCCTCTACAGCTTAGTCCCACTCTACCTTATAATTTCCACTATCATTTCCACCTTAAAAAAGAAAGTTCTTATGGGGTTATGGATTGGTGTTTTACTTGATTATGTCCATGGCATTGCTCGTCTTAGAAATCAGTTATCTTCTACCAAAAGACATTAAACTACTCCTGCAATGAGTAGCCTTTGATAAAAGTGCTGTATTTTATCCCCTTTCCACTGTCTTCCCACCCTTAGCTGTCTTTCCCCTTGTGTTTTAAGACTCCATATTTTTGGTGGCAAACTAGGAGGTATGTACATTTTTGGATTTCTTTCTTCTTGTTTTTGAAGGTAGGTACTGTTTTTGTTACTCCTCTGTCCCCAAATTAACAGATTAATCGAAACTCATTACAACTAAATCTACAATTTCATGCACCAATTCTTTCAATAGCCAAGGAAAAGGGTTACTCAAGCACCATGGTATTTTCACACTGAGTAGCTGAAATTTTGTTTCCACTCCAGATGTTGGATTTTCCTTGCCACTTTAATATTAGTATTTTAGCATTTATCAACTAGCATTGAGTAATTACTATTTTTACAGATCCTGGCATTAACCTTACACATCTTGTCATTCTTAGTGAAAATTGAGATAAAGCATTAATTCAGTATTTGGTTCATACCTCAACCTACACAACTTCCTTCGTGTAAGTATCCTCACTTCCTCACTATCTCTTCTCCTTCTGTTTATGAGGCTGAAGAACCTTTCTCCCTCTACTTGTTTTCTTTCCATTTCTCACTTCAACTTTTTATGCATGATGAGGCTTGAGGAAACAGGCTTCCTGGCTATTCATGCTTTCTTTCCATTCAGTGTAGTTTCTAGATTTACTCTTGCTTGAGGTGTTTACTCACCTGGGGAGATCTGTTACCATTCTTTATGGCAATTCCCACTTTCTGGAAATGAAGGTCAAGCTTCATGTAGCCCCCTCTGCAGTCAGACACTATGATTTCAGTTTCAAGGTCAGTCAGATCTTTCTCTATGCCATCCCAACTTCTTTTGTACTGACAATACTTCCTAGTTGTGCCATTGGCAAATTTGATCTCTGCTACTGCACCACAATTTTCCTTGGCCAGCCTTCAGAGTCTTTCTGGAATTTGCATGGGCAGTTGATCTAGGTTAGACTAAATTTTTTACGATTAGACAAAGGCAATATCAACCTCACTCTGGTTACTCCCAGTAGGTCACCTCTTCTGCTTAAGACAAACAGCTCTTTCTCGCAAGTAAATACAATGGTGTCAATCAGTTCTGTATGAGCAGGTCTGATCTAGATCTCAGTGCATCCAAGAGAAACAATGCAGTTCGTATTGTACAGTCTGAAGGTACATCAGGATCCAAAAATAGTTTGGAATTAATGTTTCATAGATCTTGGCTAAAACTAACATCTCTCTTAAATCAGGGCTCATCCTTAACTCATTTGTGCTTTTCCTGAGTTTGAGATTCCTAACATTACTCTAAAAGAATTGATTAAAGGGTAGCGTATAAGATAATAAAGAAACTAGGTAATTTTGCAGCCCTAGTATCTAGCTAACAGGATGATAAACCACAAAACAGTCACTTCTACAGATGAAGCACTCTTCTCCTTCCTTTACAACACTGCTCAATTCAGTACAGCATTGTTTTCTGCCTCCTGCTTCCAGAACAGCCTGAACAAGATTAGCTCTCCACGTTCAGTGGTACGACTGTGGTCAGTGCATGGGTTACCCAGCTCTCATTGCCTCACCTGATAAACCATTCAATGAATCACCCACTTTTTGTTTGCAAAATGGGGAAGTTTAGCTACATTTTTATCCTTTGCATCACGGATCTCAGCAGAGGCCGTGGAAGGTCTTAGGCTGCTCAGCCAAGGCTCTGAGCGCCCGCAATACACACAATCCTCCATACACCCCTCCGTGGGCATGGCAGGCCACAGCTCACAGCAGCATCCTTGATAAGAGAAGGGTAACAAGGACTTTAACAACAGGCCAATGCAGACTGTCTGCTGGCATGTACAGACATGGTTTCAGTATAGTGCTGTGACTCCCTAGAGTTCAGATATTGACCACACTGCACAGAAACAGTCTGGAGAATGTGATACCATGCAGGCAGACTACTGGAAATAAAGCTGTTCTGGGAGGGAGAACCCTGGATATTTTCTCTTGTCTTGAAGGCTGAAGTGAAATGGGGATGTGAAGAACAACTATCCTGGGTGGGAAGATATACATCATGTCTATGATATTCCAGTTATGCCTACACAAAGAGAGAAAAATTGGCAGCAATTTATGAAGAAGAAACACAAGGAATTGTTAGCTTTGAAGCTATCTCATTCTGGCTGTGGGAATTCACAAGGGTAAAGAAAGAAACTTTATGTAACCACCCCTCTCAGGTTGGCTCCCTCAGGAAGAAGGTCAGATCAAGATCTCCCACCTCCTGACAATCTCTCTGGGTGGCTCTGCAATGGGTCAGTGCTGTGCTGTGGGTCCTGAGCGGACAAAAAAAATCTCTGGGCTTTCCTGCACTGCCTTTCACCCAGCGGCAGCAGTTTCCCAGGGAGCATGCAGCTTCACAAGGTCTCGAGATGTCTTTGCCTCATGAAGAGCAAGATCTCTGCCCCATTTCCCTCAATCACCTTGCTGGTTTTGCACAGCCACCTTTCAGGCCTGCGGCTCACCCTTTGGAAGGATGTATGGTCACTCTGATGCCTCCATCAGCCTGTCCATATTTTAGCTACCCATCTTTAACAGTCCCCTGCTCTATGCCAGTTTGTGCACCTCAGGACTCAGATCTGTGCAGGACTTTTGTTTACTTCACACCTGTGGCAGGATACTTCACAGCATCTTGTGCAGGGTCCCAACCTCAGCCAGGCCATCTGGGCATCACTGCAGTTTGATTAATACTGGTAAATTCCTCCTTCAAAATACCTGTTTTGCAGTGCTGGCAAGACAGTGAGGCAAAGCAGTGTGGCTGAAGTCTATGCTGCCCTGCTCTACACGGAGCTGATGAAGTCTGGTATCCTACCCTAATGTTCTGTATATTCATCTCTGCAACTTGACCTAGAATGATTTTCCCATCTGCTGTATTGCCAGGGAATTTCATTACATCTTTTCCCTGGACTGCAACTGCTGCCTTACTCTCCTGGCTTCTCTCAATCCCTTTTAGATATATAAACTTCTCATTTAACTTGTCTCCCCCTTTCTGTCCCCCCCCCATTCTCACATAATCTTTTCCAAAGTACTATGGAAACATCAATTCATTCTTGTATTCTCACCTCCCTCTTTACAAAGGGCAACCATGATATCTCCAGCTTCTTTGATCTAACCATTGATAGATGCTGCCACTGAAATCAGGATGGCGGAAGAAAAATAACTGTATATAGGCAGGTAACATAGAGAAGCTGAAAAGGGCCCTGTCCCTTTGGAGAGGAAGAGCCTTCCTCTGGCAGGCTACGTCCCTAAAGTCAGTGGGGTTCTGCTTTGTGATCCCAAGCCGCACTTGCTGTGTTGACAAGGGGGTGAAAGACTCTTTTTCCCTAGAAAGTCTGTGCCTCAGCCGATACTATAGGGTTTATGCTTCCCTTCAGTCCCAGGAAACTTCTCAGGGTGAATGGAGACTGAGTTATTAGGTTTGTCTGGAGAAGTGACTCAGGATGACATCACCAACTTATGTCCCCAATGCTTGATGCTCTAGCACTGTGCTGGGGAAATCCCTTTGCATAGGACTGGGAAAATGCTAAGGCTAACTAATCTTCTGACTCCTTTCCATTCACTTGGCCGTTTGCTCTCGCCATCTGTATTTGTAATGCTCACAGCCAGAGACAGCTACAATTCAGTGGGAAAATTAAATATGACTCTCCTCAGCCCGAGTAACAAAATGATTTGAGGTCCTTTTTAGGCAGTGAAAGATAGATAATGAAATGAACAGTCAAAGCACAAGCAGCATGGAACATAAATACTCTCCTAGCTGTAATAAGACCACAGTGGCAAGTATCAGACACCCGATGTTTGGCAGAGCCAGCAGGAACTTGGTCTCTGTGACCACAGCTCTAAATAACTTTCCTCTTTCAGATTTGAAGCAGATGGTGCAACCATGAAGCACCAGCTGAATATCTTTGGCAGCAGACTCTTTCTGTACCTGGAGAGGATGGATGGATTGATGGATGGAAAGAAGATGTAGGCAGGGCAGCCCCATCTCCTCAGTTCCCACACCTGCTATTTGTGACTCAGAAGTCCCAGGACAAAACTCAGCCTCCATGTTTAGAGAGTGTGAGCAGGTGCTTGGCTCCTAGGGGGTTTGGGGCAGGACCGGTCTCTTCTGAGGCATTATCCTCCATGTCCCAGCATTTCTGCCCAAGGTCATACCCAGAGAGCATGACCTAGCCTCTGAACACTCAGCAGCACAGGGCTGCTGCAAACCTCAGCTTTGGAACAGCCAAGGCACAAATACAAATGAGAAACTACAGAAAGCAGAAGTGCCACTCCCAGACCCCGTTCCTTATCTCATGAGCAAAGGAGTGCCTGGTTTGGAGGGCAGACTTTTGGAGAACCTTCAGACCTGGGATGAACTCCCCCCCCCCCCCCGCCACACTCCAAATACACACACGCAGACACAGTTTTACCATCAAACAGAAAACACACCCAGCTCAGCTTCACCTCCACCCCAGCTTCAACAGCTTCCTACCATTACTTCTCACTGCACTCTGCACACGATGGGACAAAAGTCAACGAGGCATATTTATTCTCTAATCCTCTATTTAATAGAGAAATAGGTATTAAGTTCAGACGTGCTCTGTAACCTGGACTGAATTCTAGGCACCAGCAGCAATGCTGGAGCAAGGCTGCTGGTACTTGTTCCACCAGCAACCACTAAAGAAAGCAGCATATCCAATGTGTTAAACCACACACCACCCTCACAAATATCTGCCTCACAAATACCTGCCTTCACAAGAGATGATCATCTTCAAGAGATAACTTCCGTGACGCACAGGTTACTTAAAGTGGGATTAATCTCCCCCATCTTTTGACATGCAACAGCTGTCCAGCTTCATTAGTCACCTAAGCTCTTGCTAAAAAACAGACATAGCCAAGAATCCAGAGAGAACTGGCTATCTATCACCTAGTTCAGGGTGAGAGAAATAACCCTCTGGAAGTGACTTTCTTTCCTTTCGGACTACAGAGGAAGCCTAGGTGACTAGGCAGCCAGTGTCTAAAAGGCTGAAGGCAGCTCTGATGAATCGCACTCCTAGGAGTCTCTGCCAGCATACTTGTCACTGACCAATGCTGCAGCTAAGGATGAAGTTCCATTTTGACAAGGACAGCGGCATAGCTGTGGGAAAGTCTATCAAAGGAGATCCACAGCTTGTCTCTGCAGATTTTAAAACTTAACTTTTACAAAAATGTCAGTTCCATATGACAATGCAACCTTGTTCCACAGGAAAATTCATGGGATGAGTGTCAGAAAGTTTGAAAAACACTGGCCTCCACTGAATGGAACTAGAAGATTTGCAGTCATTTTCTAGCTTGACCATTGGGTCTTTTGGTGACCACCACAAAGTCATTTGTTTTGAGGGCCAGCAGCCCGCAGCACAGATGCCGCAGGCATCTGCAGACACGTTTGGAACAGAAATGCCAGGCTGGAGCTGGCACTCAGCTGTCAGTTGAAGTTGAGAGCCAGAAAATCTGGAGAGAGGCAACATTCAACAGCTTGCAACTACAGTGTGAGCCAAGCTGGGAGCACTGGCCTTGGGCAGGTACAAGGCAGAAGCAACCCGTGGGTCTGTGGTACTATGACTCTTTTAGAACCGGCAGCCCAGCGCTCACAGAGGTCCTACAGGCATGCTTAGTCTCTAACGCAGGCAGAGGAACTGCCTCGTACACCATCCGGGAATGGCTGCCAACCACATGCCACCCACTTCCTCTCCATTCCCTGCCTTTGACAAAATTGAGCAAGTTTCTGATTTGAGAGTAAATTATTTACCCCTGAAACAACTTATTGGGGAATATGGTGAACTGTGTATCAGCTGCTTCTTCATCCAGGACTTGTGCTCTCTATGCTCTCTACAAATACTTGGCTAACTGAAGCATAAGCTGCAGATTGTAATGATCCCTCCTAACACCAGAACACCGCTTTTTGTAATTCCCTGCCTCTCTGGCTGGGGAACATTTTGTCACACACGGTGTTTTGAAATCCCAGCTCAAGCACTTGTGGAGTAAATGGCTGATTATACTAAAAGTCCCAAGACACATTCAGATGCATTTTTAAATATAAGCAGTGCTGAAAGCCAAAGATCAAGGTACCACACAAAAAAACAAAACGAGAAAATCTTTAAGACTTCTCCACAGATTCTAGCACAGACACTTTGCATTTGTCATCAGCCTCTCTGCAGTCAACACAAAAAATGACAAGATATATCAAACCCAGAAACAAACTGAAAATAGAAACTGAGACACGAAGTATGCAGAAACCTGAAGAGGACCTGTTATGTAATTATTGTTACTGACACAGAAGAAACTGAAACAGATGATTTCTACATCAGTATAAAATTGGAGAAGCTGCAGACAGAGTGCTCCTTCATACACAAGCAACTGTAAGTGATACCGGAAGGAAATTTAAGAGAAATAACTAATACGCAAAACCAATAAAAGGAAATATTCCATTGCCTAGTGCAGAACTGAACACAGAGCTCCCGGTCTCAAGGATCTTCGAGGCCAAGACTTTAACCAGATTTTAAAAACTATTTAGCAATCAAGAATAAGAAGAAACCTTATCAATAAAAGTTATACAGCAACAATTCCAGCCTATTAAATACACACACCTAGCAGAGGCAGGGAAAAATGAGCAAGGACAGAGTATGAGGCTGAGAGGGTCACAGCGTTGCAAAAGGGCTAGGAGGAGTCACTGTCAGCAGACCCTCCATTATTTAGCTGCTAAAAACCTCCTATAAATAAAAACTGGAAGGTCACACACACTCTCAGCTTCTTTAGCTAAGTACACTGATAGCTAGTTTTCATGGGCACTTTTGATACCTGAACCACTGCCCTCCAAGCTTTGGCCGTACCACTGTAAAGAACAGTTCTGCCTCAGAGGTAGTCACAAGTAACCTGATTTTGTACTTACTGTGGTAGCAGCTGTATCTACACAGCCTGTTTGTGAGCTCCAAAACACGCCTCAGCCACAGGCCATTTACACACAAGTCTTGCTTGTTTAGTATATCAGGGCAGAGCTTGAATCCCTGGGAACACTGGCTCTGTATTCAAAATTATAAATCTTATTCTTGTAGGACCAATGCACTCTTATCTATCCTATTAAAACTCTGGTAATCACCAGGTGCTTTATCACCAGGGCTGAGGCACATTAGTTGCATTGAGGCTACATAAATTATTGGTTCAAACAGTGTAAAAATCATCACAGTTTCTCAGCTCATTTGAATTCAGGTAAGTTACTGATGAGCAGTACTTCAAATTTTCTCATTTAACAGCTGGGGCATTACATGATTCTCGTGACGTGAAAGTGTTGATGGGTGGAGGACTGGAATGATTTTTTACATGGTAGAAGTGGTAAGAAGAGCAGTGACATTGAGAAAGCAAGAAATCTGCTCAGGTGCCATGGTGATTCACAGCCATTCTTGTGTCTGTGTCACAGTTTTGGTTGCAAAAGATGGTGGATGCTTAGACTTAAAGATGGAAATGAACCTTTCCAGATCTGTCTTTTGGTACTGCTGCCAAAGGCTGAATGGATTCTAAACTTATAAACATATAAGGGGCTTTTCTGCTCATTTCATCACGCAGCCTTTGTATACAAACACACTGCTCACAGCCTGGTGTGTATTGCAACACAACTTATTCAAAAAAAGTTTTAAAGGGGCTGAGCACCTATCCTCTGGTATCTCAAAAGACCTCACTTTGAGGTGACTGCTTGCTTGCACTGTGGCAGTTCCACTTTCCACGCATGATTCATTAACTCTTTCCCTCCTGCACTCTCACGTTTCCCACCTGAAGTATTTAACTACAACACAAAGAGATAAGAAAATCAGGATACCTGCCCAAAGACCATGCTAGCTATTCCAACAGTGTCTCATTCATACAAAGATCTTTCACTGCTGTCTTCTACACTTCTTCACTGCTCAGTTTCTTTTGAAATTGTCCACAAAACGGGTCTGAGAGTGTGTGTATGTGTTTGCCCAACACAGCAGTAGGAGGCGACGGATTCTGTTTGCACAGTGTCTGTTTTCTGTGCTGGAAGAGCAAGAAAACTTGGAGGAGATCTCTACAACACCAGACTTTCACTCAGACATATGCTTACATACAACAATGTGAATACAGTGGAGTTTATCACATCGGAAAAGTTCTTGTATGAAAAAAACCTAGCAGCTCAGTACTTCCTCAGGCATTGACACTGGTGCAGAAACAGCACTCTTCCTTTAACAGAAGGGGAGGGATGAGACTACGAGTGTCTCTCTGAGAACAATGCCGTGCTCCTGAGAACAGCTATCCTGTGCATATCTGAGCTGCAGGTATTTTGGCAGCCAGGTATTTTGAAGAGCCCTGGGACCTGCTCCAGCCCTGATGCTGTGCCAGCTCACTCCTGACAGCCACAACGCTTGCCTTGCCTTGGAGAGCTCTAGTGATGGAGATTTGGCAGCCAC
This sequence comes from Dromaius novaehollandiae, assembly GCF_036370855.1. Classification (NCBI taxonomy): domain Eukaryota; kingdom Metazoa; phylum Chordata; class Aves; order Casuariiformes; family Dromaiidae; genus Dromaius; species Dromaius novaehollandiae. The sequence continues at coordinate 13,153,227 of NC_088105.1, read as the reverse complement.
CATGGATGGCTGCTTCCAGCACTTCACCATCCTTCCTACTAAAAGAGTTTTCTGAGGTCTAACTTGAACCTTCCTCTATGATGGCAGCTCAACTTTTTGCCCTATTCACGAGGGATCTGGAGAACAGTTTATCTTCCTTCCTGCTTGCGCTTATTTGAAGACTACTGTGATCTTCCTTGATCTCCTCCTCTTATGCTAATCAGCCCCAGTTCATTTGAGCTCCCTATGAAAGTGTGTATTTAAGACTCCCTGGAAGACCAAGCAAGTTCCTACTCCATGTTGGAAGCAACTTAAGCTGTTAACAACCATTAAGCTGTTGACTAATCAGCCACAGTCTTTATTTCTAGTGATAACACGAGCTGTGACAGGAGCTCAGCCTCCCGATGTCAGAACGAAGCTAGTAGATAGGAAGTCCTTAATTTAAAATTAAACATCTTTGATCTTCAGTTAAAGACAGATTAAACATGGTACTGCACAATCTTGTTCCTCTCTGCAGGGTCTACGTGAGGCGAGTTTTGATGAAGGAAAGGTGGTGCTGACAGACACAAAATAAAGCACTAGAAGGAATTAATTAATATTTCTTGCAAATGCGTTCAGGATCTGAACTGGTAACACCACTCAGGAAAATCCCAAATAAGTTGTTTTGGACAGTGTAAAGAAAACAGCTGCTCAGGAGGCAGCTGCAGGCTGAGCAAAGTCAGGAAGATGAGAAAGCAGAAAACACTGACATTGTATTGCCTGCACATCCCAAAGGTTGCGTGGGATTTCACTACTGTGCCTCCCATCCCGCTTGGTTTTCTTTTCTCCAGGCCTGCTCCTGCCCAGTTCCCCTGATCCTGCCCCCACCCCATCGCCTGGCCCTTCACTTCCCTCCAGCCTCCTGCCACCAGAGCCATGTACACCTCCAGCTCTTTGGCACCAACTCGGCTCCCCCATGCCGCGCAGTTTGTCCTATTTCTCCCCATACTACTTTCTTGTTTCTAAGTAACTTGTAGCCCCTGAGAATGTTGAGAGCCTAAGGCAACTCCTTGCCTCTCAGTTCTAGAAAAAAATAAGATCACTTGGCTGCAAAGGAGAAATTACATGGAAAATCCACAGCTCAGATATGGAGACAGACCCACCTCAGACACAGACAGAATTATAGTACTTGGCTGCCCCATGGGAACAAGTTTCTGCTAAGGAGAAACAAACAGATTTTTTAGACCTTCATAATCTGTCTGGCTTTGGGTTCATTTTTGCTTTAATTGCAAAACTGCATGTTCCTGAAACCTACATAATTTCTCTGCCAAGTTTAAACGGGCACTCCAGAGGCAGAGAGAAAACCTTGATCAGCAAAGTAGTTGAAGAATGAGCTATGCAATGGGCAAAGAGTGCTCCCTCCATCTCCAAATAAGAGATGAACTGAACTGTTGTAGCTAGGGCTTCAAATAAAATCAGTAAATAAAGTTTCTTCTGATGGGAGATGGAAAAAATCCATGTAAATAAATTTGGCAACATCTGAATGGAAAGCATTCTCATTTTACATCATTTCCCACAAAAGAGGAAAGACTGGGAAAAAAGTCTAGCAATTACTAATCACCCCCTAATACTGGAAATCTGCATCTGTTAGGGGAAAGAAGAAAAGCTTTCAAGACTCTTTACAACTGACAAATAAACAGAGATATTTGCAAATGCTTGAGATAGACTTATCCACAGCAAAATCTTAGTCTGGGATTTCAGTGTGTACACTACCTAAAAGACTCCAGCCACAAAAAGGGACTGAAGTTTAAAAATATCTGTCTCTCCCCAGATATTTTCAATACTTTCAAATATTTTCAAGATATTTGCTTGTGCTAACTTTGATAGGTGAGATGTGTGCTCCGCACATTACACACAAATGAAATTCAGGGTGAAGGGTGAGATGATAAAGTTTGCTGGTCAAGTCACAATAGTCACATTTGAAGATGGCTGTGAAGAGCCACAGAGGGTTTTCGTGGTCCAGAGTAAGTGGACAAAAAATGAGCAGAAATTCAATATCAATAAATGCCACATAATACTCCTGGGGAAGAAAACACCCCAATATACGCACATGCTAACAGTTACTAAATTAACTAGGAAAGAGACCTCGGTTTCCTCATGGAGAACTCTCTGAAGACACAAACGCAATACTCAGGAAATAAGACAGAGTATTGGGAACTGTTAGAAAAATACACTGCATTAGTACACTGGTCACAGTGCAGCCACAGTTTGTATAATGTTTGCAGATCTGCTCACCTTGTCTTAAGGAAGATACACTAGAAGTAGAAAGATAGAGGGAGGGGCAAGTTGGCTTAGAAGCTGAGCAGAGATTAGACAAAGGACTTCTTAATTTGGGAAACATTCCCCGAGGAGGAGCATGCAGTGGGCTATAAGCAATAAGATGATTTTTATTAGAGGAGGATTATTCTTTATTTCTCAATGTACAAAATCGAGGAGCAGCCAATGACAATTCCAGTCAGCAGATTTAAAAGAAGCAAGAAGAAATGTTTCACCTTACAGGAAACAACCAAACTGTGGAAACTCATTCCCATGAGAAACTGCAAAGGCCAAAGATGCTAGCAGATTCAAAAAGGAATTGGACAACATAACACAGCCTCCCAAAATCTGCAAACATTAGGTCCATAAACATGATACAACTTCCCCAAACCAGAGATTGCTGGAAGTAAACTGTGTATGCTGTTTTCTCCCTAAAGCATTCCCCACCAGCTGTTATCGGGAGCAGAGCCTGGGACAAGGTGAAGTGTGCTCTGATAATCTGTGGGCTCACAGAGGAGCCAGCTTTCTGTACATTTTCATATTTTTCTGCATTTGGCAAATATTTGGTACATATTTTTGCTTTTCCCCTGTTTAACAGAATTCTTCACCCAGCTTGAATTTTCACTTCCTCCTCACTCCAATATCCCAAGAAAAAGCATCCATCTCCCAGAGTAGGTGGGAGGGTGAGGGACAGTCTTGTACTTGCTTGTGTCTCTTCTTACACACATACATGCACACACACACTTATTTTCCTGAAAACAGCAGCTTTCACTAGAAAATGCATTTGGGAGTTTTGAAAGCTCTACATGATATCTGAACATGAACTTTCGTAGTTCCAACTGGAAAGTTGGCATGACCCAGTCTCTTACCTGGGAGGAGCGCACGCATCGACGGGCATTCAGTTTTCTGCAACTCAGAAAGGCCATCAGAGATGAAAGAGAAAAAACAAGGGGTGATGGAAGAGTAAGCTCAAGAGGTCGCAGAAACATACAGCAACTCTTAGGAAGCTCAATATATTGAGCATGCTGCAAGCTCAGCTGTCTGCAAAGAGGTTAATCTGGACAAAAGGAGCTGAACAACTGTGAGAATGGCTAGTTCCCTCAGAATGAAGCTGAAGTGCTTTTCAGGGTTTGAGTTTTACAAAATTAAACAATCTCAGCACCAGTCCAGCCTGGGAATACCCATTTCCTGCAGCCCATGTCCCAGGGGCTGCTGTGAGAGATGCATAGGCAGATGGGATTTTCCAGCTACACAGGGTTTGGCCAAATAACATCAAACTATACAGCAAGGAGTTTCTTGCTGTGGGAGAAAGATGGCAGAAAACTGTAGGCATGTAAAGCATGTGTGTGAATATTAGAAATCTTGCCCAGTTCTTCCCTCCATAGGGGACATCGTGTTCCCACTGCTTAGCCAATAGCCAGTTAAGCTTTCTTTGCGCAGGTGGGATCTGCTGGGGTCTGGCTTTAGGACAGATCATAGGGAGCAGTGGAAGAAGGAAGAATTCAAGTTGCTAGTTTTGTGCCTGCGGACATACACACTGCCTCCCGTCATCCTAGCAGAGCAGGGCCAGTTTCCAAATTCCCAGTTCCCACTGCCCACATGGTAATTTTTTTCCTGACATTCACCCACTGGTGATCAATAGACAAAGAAGGAGAGCAGAGGGGTCCTTTCACAGATAACCTTGAAATAAAATTTGCATAAACTTGCGCCATTGCCTAAATGCCAAATCTCCAGGACACCTACCAGCAACACAAAAGAGAAGTCCTACTCATTAAAAATGTTGGCTGTACATTTTCACTTTCAGTTATTTTGTCTATTGCTAGAGCAGCTCTCCATGCAATGACCAGTTAGGTCCTTCACAAAACTTGAATAGGAATATTCAGATTTTGCAGTATAAAATACAGTCTCAAATTTATTTGCAGGTCTCCACAGACAGCTAGTCTTTCTCTCTCAGAACCAATGCAACATAGGAGAATTGAACCTAGAGTTACACAGCAACTTAAAAGTGCTGTATTGTAATTTTATGACAGCTAAGATGTACTTAATTATACCTGTCACTTTACCTAAAGACAATGGGTAAAATCCAGCCCTTACTGAAATCAGTGGAAGTTTTGACATTGACTTCAATAGGAGCAGGATTTCATCCCATACACTTAGAGAGACAGAGAAAGATACAAACAGGCAAGTGGCAGATGGTGCTCAGGAGGTATAGCATTAGTTGTACTGATTCAGGGCTGTATTGAGTGTTTAAGATCTTTTTCTGTTTTGTTTTGCTTTCTTTAAAGGAGAAAAGATTTGTTCCTTATTGTGTTTGGATAGGACATAATGCCACTGCTATTTTCAAATGGGAACTATAGTCTCCACAAAATCAAGTGCCTTTTTTCTTTTTCAAAAATTTCAGCTTTCTATCAAGAAAATTATAAAGCAATTTTTGGTCAGGTCACTCACTTCTAACTAGAATATTTCACTTTACTGAACCAAACTACAACTGTTTCATTTCCAGACAGTATCACAAAATGCAAAACTACAGTCCCCTTGCAGTCTGGAAAAAGTTGCTCTCATTAGGCTCTTTGAGAACTGCATTTCTTGTAATGTTACAGAAATTTTTTAATTGAACCAAGCTGTGTTGTGTGCAGCAGGAGCCAAAATCACTTTAGGGAGCTACTGGCCCACAATCGAGTCTGTGTCAGGGGTAAAAATGGCAGGAGCATGCTCAGGAGCTGGAATCTCATGAGCTCTTGGAAACTTGCGTTTAATAGTGAGCTAGCAGACAAGGCACAAGTCTAACTCATTTTTTTAAACCAAACTATTATGAGCTAGGGATATGTCAAAATACCTTGACATTTTCAAATGCAGTCTTCCCCTCGCTGCCCTCTATCTGATTTCAATCCAACAAGAACATTTCAGAGTTTTGTCTTGATGTGGGAATTCAGAATTTCATTCAGTGTATGCTGTGATTTTGCAAATCATTGTGAGGGGGAACCACGTACAACAGAACATGGCCTGTTTGTGCCTATCTGACCCTACCTGGCCTTTCTGTTGGGAAAAAAATGAGAAATCTGTCATGGGGTTAACCTATAAACTAATTCAAGCCAGTTGACAGATCTTGTTTTTTAACAGAAACAGTTCTGCGATGCATTTATTCCCGTCACAGCAAGAATCTGTTGAAGTGCAATGATTGCCTGTCTAGACAGGAACACTATGCTTAAGAGTAGCTAGTCCAGACGGCTCAGAAGCAAACAAAAACCTTCCTTGCCGATAGCCCACCTGACTGTGCAACTTCCTGCTTCTCTTCCGATGAATCACAGGACATGTTTTCAGTCAGCACTCAGCCCTTCAGTCTTATTTAGACCAAGATCTACAGACTGCTGGGCTACATCATTAAGTACTGTCAAGACTTTTGACTTTTATTCTTTAATTTATTTTCCCACTAAAAATTGAGTCATTAAAGCCAACACTCATCTGTGAGTGGTTTTGCTCTAGCCAGAAGCACGATGTAAGACTAGAGGGAGAGCTGAATAGCAGCAGTGCCCATCTTCTGAACATCAACTTGGTGGCTAGGTCACTTGCTGACAAAGAGGCAGATCTGATCTCTAAACGTGCTTGAGCCTGAATATTAGTGGAGGCACGATTACATGATCATAGGAGTTCAGGGCCTAACTTCACACTTGTGAATTCAAACTGCACTAATTAGCCCAAGCTGAGAACTTTGCTTATTCATGTTAGGACACACAGCTGGCTAAAGCAATGCCTGCATTTGCTGGCAAAACAATGCCAAAACCAACAAGCCTGACAGACTGCCCCATTCAAGTGAATGAGGATGCTGCGACTGGAATTGAAAGAGGAAGAAATGAATACTAGTCATTTGGTTTGTTGGCAAGAAGGTGGGTTGAAGACAAACACTAGGAACAAAGGCAAGCAATCCACCTCCTTCCTGGGAAATCGTCAAGACCTCCCAACTCCCAGGGCTCAAGAGGTAAGAGGAGAACAGCTAATGGGAGAAGAACCAACACGTGAAATTATTCATGAATGATTTTCCTTAGTTATTCATTCCTCACTTCTCCCAGTGGAGGGCAAATAATCAAGGAAATGGCCTCGTGTAAAAAGAAAATCTTTGAGAAATAAGAATTAAATAACTTCATTCTGGCTAAAAGAAACTCTTAGATGTGATAGGCAACAATTGAACCAAAGGGTATCCTGGACATACAGGAATTAGGAAAGTTCACCAGAGTCACAGAGATCGAGACTCTCCAGGCTCTTCCCAGACCTTGTTGTTTGAGCAGGCTAGAAGACAAAGCCTCTTGTCCCTGCATCACCCATGTCATTTTCCATGACAGTGACATTCAAGAAGAAGGGGTTGAGCAAAGGAGCTAAGAGCTGTGGTACGAGAAGATGCATTCAAACACTGCCACTCTCACAGAACCAAGATGCTGTGGGTGACAAGGTCCTGGGTCACCTTGGGCAAAAGGACCAGTGAGCAGGAGGGACAGAGAAAAGCAAACACCTCCACGTTTCCAAAAGGGACTTCCAATCAAGGACAGAACAGCCAGCTAGGACATGGACTCTGCAGCCTCACTATGGGGAGCTCCCACCTCTGCAGTGAGGGTGCAGGGAGACATGGCTCGCTGCAGCTACTTGCTCCAGAAAAACAGACAAGTAGGAGACAAAGGGAGCCTGAGAAGGGAGTTTGAGGCTACTCTCAATGCTTTGGGATGCTGGGGCTCACACTGAATTCGCAAGGCTTGGCAGTACGGTCCTTTGATCCTCCACACAAACCAATGTGGAGGTCACAAAATCACAAAATGGTTGAGGTTGGAAGGGACCTCTGGAGATCATCTAGTCCAAAGCCCCTGCTCAAGCAGGGTCACCTAGAGCACATTGCCCAGGATTATGTCCAGACTGCTTTTGAATCCCTCCAAGAAAGGAGATTCCACAACCTCTCTGGGTAACTAACCTGTTCCAGTGTTCATTCACCCTCACATTAAAGAATTTTTTCCTCAAGTTCAGATGGAACTTCCTGTGTTTCAGTTTTTGCCCGTTGCCTCTCATCCTATCGCTGGGCACCACTGAAAACAATCTGGCCCCATTCTCTTTACATTCTTCCTTCAGATACTTATACACATTGATCAGATCCCTCCTCAGTCTTTTCTTCTCCAGGCTGAAGAGTCCCAGCTCCCTCAGCCTTTCCTCATATGAGAGAAGCTCCAGTCCCTTAACCATCTTAGTAGCCCTCTGATGGACTCCCTCCAGTAGCTCCATGTCTCTCTTGTATTGGGGAGCCCAGAACTGGACACAGTACTCCAGATGCAGCCTCACCAGGGCTAAGCAGAGGGGGAAGACTGCCTCTCTTGACCTGCTGGCAACACTCTTCCTAATGTTGCCCAGGATACCATTGGCCTTCTTGGCCTCAAGGGCACATTGGTGGCTCGTGATTAACTTGTTGTCCACCAGGACTCCCAGGTCCTTCTCCGCAGAGCTGCTTTCCAGCAGGTCGACCCCCAAACTGTGCTGGTACATGGGGTTATTCCTTCCTAGATGCAGGACCCTGCACTTGCCTTTGTTGAACTTCATGAGGTTCCTCTTGCCCAGCTCTCCAGCCTGTTCAGGTTCTTCTGAATGGCAGCACAGCCCTCTGGTGTATCACTCACTCCTCCCAGTTTTGTATCATCAGCAAACTTACTGAGGGTGCACTCTGTCCCTTCATCCAGGTCACTGATGAATAAGTTGAACAATACTGGACCCAGTACCGACCCCTGGGGGACACCACTATCTAGAGGCCTCCAGGTAGACTTTGGCCACTAATCACAATCCTCTGAGCTCTGCCTTTCAGCCAGTTCTCAATCCACCTCACTGTGTGCTCATCTATCCCACATTTCCTGAGCTTGCTTATGAGGATGTTATGGGAGACAGTGTCAAAAGCCTTACTGAAGTCAAGGTAGACAACATTCACTGCTCTCATGTACCCAGCTAGTCATCCCATTGTAGAAGGCTATCAGGTTCATTAAGCATGATTTCCCCTTGGTGAATCCATGCTGACTAGTCCTGATCACCTTCTTATCCTTCACATGCTTAGAGATGGCTTCCAGGATGAGCTGTTCCATCACTTTTCCAGGGACTGAGGTGAGGCTGACTAGCCTGTAGTTTCCTGGGTCTTCCTTCTTGCCCCTTTTGAAGACTGGAGTGACATTAGCCTTCTTCCAGTCCTCGGGCACCTCTCATGTTCTCCATATCCTTTTAAAGATGATTGAGAGTGGCCCAGCAATGACATCTGCCAGCTCCCTCAGAACTCATGGGTGCATCCCCATTAGGGCCCATGGACTTGTGTATGTCAAGTTTTTCTAAATGATTTCTAACCCAATCCTCCTCGGCCAAGGAAAAGTCTTACTTTCTCCCTGGTCTACAGGGTCTAGGATTCCTGAGGGCTGGTCTTAGCAGTAAAGACTGAAGCAAAGAAGACATTCAGCATCTCTGCCTTCTCTGTATCACTCGTCACCAGGGCTCCTGCTCCATTCAGTAGCAGGCCCACATTCTCCCTAGTCTTCCCTTTGTTACTGATGTATTTAAAGACCACCTTCTTGCTGTCTTTGACATCCCTTGCCAGATTCAATTCCAAATGGGCCTTGGCCTTCTTAGTTGCATCCCTGCATATTCTGACAATGTTCCCAAGTGGCCTGTCCCTGCTTCCATCTTCTGTGCACTTCCTTCTTCTGTTTGAGTTTTGCCAGGAGCAACTTGTTCATCCATGCAGGTCTCCTGCCCCCTTTGCTCTTCTTCCTGCTCATTTGGATGCACCAATCTTGAGCTTGGAGGAAGAGATCCTTGAATATCAGCAGCTTGCTTGGACCCCTCTTCTAGGGCCCTATCCCATGAGATTCTTCCAGGAAGGGCCCTAAAGAGGCCAAAGTTTGCTCTCCTGAAGTCCAGGGTTGTGATCGTACTTTTTGCCCTGCTTCCTCCTTGCAGGACCCTGAACTCCATCATCTCATGGTCACTGCAGCCAAGGCTGCCCCCCAACCTTCACATCTCCAACCAGCCTTCCCTTGTTTGTTAGTACCAGGTCCAGCAGTGTACCTCTCCTCGTTGGCTCCTCCCTCATGTGTGTCAGGAAGTTATCATCAATGCTCTCCAGGAACCTCCTGGATTGCTTGTGCCTTGCTATTGTTCCTCCAGCAGATATCAGGATGATTAAAGTCCCCCATGAGAACTGGGGCCTAAAGGTGATACAGGTTTCAGCCCTCATTCTGCCTCACACCTTCTGAAAAACCTCAGTGAGTCAGAATGACTCACTGTGCCTCTGTCTGCTCATATATCAAAAAAAAAAAAAAAAGAAAGAAAGTAAAAAATGACAAATATGATTCTGTACTGGGTGGAGATAAAGTGCAGTTCAATATTTTCAGGTTCTGAGATAAAGTGCAGTTCAATATTTTCAGGTTCTGAGGAAACAGGATAAAAAGCATCAAATAATAAAAACTAAATGCTGGAATGAGATCATTGCACTGAAGAGTGAGTTGTATAACCCTGCGGAGCTCCTTCTGCCAACGGTGGTCTGACCAGCAGGTTCCAAGTTTGCCCCCTGCAAAGCCCCAAAGACAGCAGAGAAGATGATCTAGTTTTGCACTGAAAACCAGATTTGAGGTTGGACATGGACACATGGAATGAGATGAAACATATTGTATACAGGCAGATCCTCCAACTCGCCACAGAAGGTTAAAGGTGATCTGGAGGGCAGGCCCTTACAGCTGTAGGGAAAAGGACTCAGACCTTGAGACGGAAGAACTCAGGCCAAGGCTGTTTTCCAGCTGGGGCACCGGTGACACTATTCAACTCTTCTGACAAGCACACTCTGCTCCCAAGACACACAGTGATGAAGATCAAAACCTGAACTGAGAGAATAGCCAGTCCTGCAAAAAGTACTAATCCAGGGCAGCAGCAGTTATGTTTTGGAGACAGCCTGCAAACTGTAAGCCAGCCACACTAAGGATACTCCTAAAGAAGCCATCCTGCCTATGAAAATCACCTCAAATCCCTACTGTGCAGTAGTGCCCCACAGAATCAACCTAACTGTCCTCTCCATCAGGAGAACAAGAAGAGAAGCAGTAATTATGGGTAGCAAGAGCTCTACTCTGCAGACCGTGGCAGAAATGGACAACATCAGCGTACACTGTACAGACAAGCAGAATAACTGAGCAATCTATATTCTTTAGGACTGGTCATTAGCAGAAACAGAGAGTTAGGGCCTAGAGGTTAGCATTAGAGAGCACTGCAGACCAGAGCAAACAGAAAACATTGCTTAGGAGTCTGCACCATTTGAGCAGAAAACCGCAGAGAGAGAGAACACAAGTTGTGAATGCTGAGGAGAGGACAAGTGAAACTTGGAAAGACATACCATGATAAGCAGGGAACTGGAGCTGAAAACAAACAAGGTACTACATTTAGTGGGGGCAGGAGCCAGTGCAAGATGGAAAGCTTATTTCCAACTGGTATTTTTGTTTGTTTGTTTTTTTGTTTTTTGCAGAATAGGTGGAGAAGGATCTTTGTTAATAACTCCAGTGATCTGATCACAGATTTCACTATGTTTGAAATAAGTATTTTAAGTCTCAGGTGCTAGGATCAAGAGACACCATCATGATACAGCAATAACGTAGAAAACATGAAGCAAACTCAGTCTAAAAGACCAGACACCAAACCAAAAGTACCCAAATGCATTATTAAAAAAAAAAAACACAAATAATTTTTAAAGAAATCTCATTACATTGGAGTCCACAAGATGTATAGGCTAAATTATATTTAAATACCATTTTTGTTCACACCCCACAGAAAACTTTAAAAAAGCAGACTTTGCTCCTAGCTGTTGAGTAATGCAGAAGGCTGTTAATGTACTTCTCTTAAGTATGGTCTGGGGCAGGGAGTGCAGCATTACTGCTTTGGAGAAGGAGAGAACTGTACCCAGACGCTTGCACAGAGAAAGTTTCTTGGACAAAAAGAGATCAGGGAAGAACGAGATTCCAACAGCAATATCATTTCTCATGGGAAACTTGCAAAAGGGGAGAGGCAAATGAGAGGAGGTAAACAGAGGCTGGGCAAGTAACAGGAATCAGCCTACAGTTTGTCTGGAAACACTTAGAAGATGAGACAGTCAGAAAAACAAATGAGCTGCACGAGATCCCAAAACAACATGAGAGTTAAGCCCACCATGGAAGCCTGGTCAACCATCCAAGATGAAATCCATGAGGGTGGAAAGGATAAAGACGGAACTATGTTCCTTTGTAGAGAGAAGACTTCTTCTGCCCAAGGCAGGGATAGGTTCTTTGGAAATCCCTCCTGAACAGGAGATGGACTCCCACCAAAGTGGCAGGCTGCGCACCTGGACCAACTGTGAGTCTTTGACACAGGTCTGTTCTCTATCTTTTCTCCCATGACTTCCAGAGTTACCAAAGGAGGAATTGCACGCACACTACCAGGAGAGGATAGCACCAAGGAAGCAGTAGATGGAAAGGGAGTCTGACCTTGTCAGACAGTCTGAGGACAGCAGCTCCATGCAGCACAGTGTGAGTTAAGCCCAGCGCATCCTGCCTGAGGAAACCATTCTGCCTCTGCCTCAGGTAACTGTAAGCTGGCTAGTGCTGTCCCAGAGGGCTGAATTGTGCAGAGAGAAATGCTAGCAAGCAGCACGAGAAAGGCACATCCCAGCCAGAATTCCCAATACAAGCAGGCAGATAACAGAGCGCATGGTCTTGCATGCCGTACAGCTCGGGCAGGCCATCTGCAGAGACCATCCAGCAAAACTTCTCAGACCTGCTGTGAGTTTGCATAGATGTTTATGTTTGATGTGCTAGGTAGCCGCAGGAGAAACAAGTTTTACTTGCTTAGGTTGTAACTGCTCTGTACACTGCTCCTCGCTCTGCAGTTTTCCCTCACCTAGGGCAGGGGCCCTAGCAGTGCTCCCCCATGGTGGTGACCACTGGATCCCCAGCGCAGTGGCTGTATCGGCTTTGTTTCAGGTGGGAAAAGACAGCTTCCATGAGGGCTGTGAAGAAACCTGTGACCCAAAAGGCACCACCAAAAAATGGAAGTGGTGGAGCAGGGCTAGGCCAGACACTGAAGGGAATGGAGCCTCTCATTCATCTTGTCTACTGCGGAACTTGCTTCCCACGAGGTGGGCAAAAAGGCAGCACTGATTTACAAGCCCATCATTATCACAGTGGCTAAACCAGAGCTCAGCTTCACTGGTGAGCTTCCAATAGGACGTCCTGGAAACTCCTATTTTAGTGAAAAGGAGACATGAGGCCTTCCTTCAGGCCACTTTTTCCAGATGCTGTGCCTGGCTCAGGGACAAATGACCTGGCTGAATATAACCAGACAAGGAAAAATAGGCAAGAAGTGTTGTCTGCTAGGCTTCCCAGCAAGTTCACCATCTGTCATTCCTCTGGACATTAGCTCAGATGTCAGGAAGGCGAACCCTCTGGATGTTTCCAGGCACCTAGAGGGAACAGAGGAACACATCCCCTCTGTGCTGGAGACAGCAGAGCCAGACAAGCCCTTAGCAGCAACTTGTGCTGTGGGGTACAGCACAGCCAACTGTAACTGACTCAGTTACAGGACAAGGTCATGAATGACTTCTGTGCTTCTTACTAGCCGAGTGAGTACCTCCCACTGGCAGAACCAAGCGTGATATTCCCACACAACCAAACCGTATAGTACAGAAACTGCCCAAGGCTACCTCTGAGCTATGGATTATTATGCACATCTGAAATTATGGTTCCTACTCACTTAGCTTTTTGAAATATTAACATTTATTGATACATCATTTTCTTTCTGAAAAAAACAAACTTCCAGGACTGCTAATATCTTAGTAAGGAGCACTTGTCACTGACTATTAGGGGCTTTGGAGGTTTTGTTTGTTTTTTGTAAGCTTCAAAATATGCCCCAAATCCAACCCTGTATTCAATTTCCATGATACAAAACTGCTATATCTCTTAGCAGCAAAAGCAATCCTGCCGCCAGCAGGAGCTGCATGCCTGATCTCAGTACAGAACGTGCACCCCACTTGCACTCCCTTATTTCCTTGCAGCTGTGACACTTCTGCTGCAGGTTTGTTTGCAAACCCACATCCACAATCAAAAAATTGCTCAATACTTGCTTAATTTTCTTCAGGCCTTAAGGGAGGACTGCGTTGAGTCAGGTAGGCAACCCACACATGTATGATAAAACTGCCCTCTAGTGGGAAAGAGCCAATCACACCCACGTCCAAAGTGCAGAGGATGCCGGGATCCACAACACATCTGCGAGCCTCAGGGGCTGGATCAGACAGGCAGCACGTCCGTCTAGACCTTCCTTCCGCCAGGATGCCCACGGCTGGCTTGGTTCAGGGCTCCAGACGGGCGGCCTGCTGGTTCCCACCACGGCTGCACCAACGCAAGCACAGCAAACGCTGCTTTGCCTTTTTCAGCCAGGCCCCTCACATTGTGACGTTCACTAAGGACTGCAGAAGAAATCCTGATGGTGTCCCTGATTAGGCAGGGGGAACAGTCTTACAGAGAATGAACTGCAAAAGGCTGGATAAATATCAACTGATGGGCAACTTCGTGTGATTTGAACACCTTGCGTTCCCATGACTCCTAGCGCTTGGACCAGCCCCAAGGCTGAATGCACATCAACAGCTGGAGCTGAAGTCCTGGAGACTGAAAGGTCTCTCTAGGGCCTCCTGCACAGAGGATGCCGCCACACTGCACCCACCAAGGAGCAGGGTACACTGGTGAGCCCCTCTCTTCTCCTGCTACATGCACTGGACAGTCCAACAGCTTAAAGACATTCATGGCATTACCCCTTCTTGCAGCACAGCATGGTAGGGCTTGGATGAGGGACAGAGCTGTGAGGTGGGACCACAACAGCCAAGCGATGGCAGGGCACAGAGCAGCACTTCTACCGCAAGAGAAATGATGCAGTGAGGGGAGTACAGCTAGGCATAACGAGGTGAAAACAAAGGAGAAAACAAGACTCCTTGTTAGAAGAAAACAAAGTCCAGATACCTTCAAGTCTTGGCAAGGAAAACTTACTGTAGATTCAACTGAAAAAAAGGAATAGAAAAATTACAGCACAAGGACTGATGGTGCACCAGTTATTACGTCAGCCCCCTGCTTCCAAATGCACCTTATCCATCTTTAACTTTCAAAGCAGAAATGTTTTGTTTCAGGGTGACGATGCACCTGCGTTTCCAAGGACACAACCTCTTTCTCTGCCCAGAAGTGTTGTCTGGAAGGATCAACTTCCCTGCACCTCCTGAAGGCACACACAGCAGTCCCCCTGCTTCTGCGTCCTCCTCTCATCTCTGCTTTGGACACACTGGAGGGAAGCACGGCAGTCCTCTCTAGTGCAGCGAGGGGATGTGCTGCAGCCTCAGTTTATGCCTGGCCTTTGTTAACAAAACCTCACATTAAAGGCATTTGCCGTGGTTTTCTCCTTTGGGAGCTTGATTATCAGCTCCAGTGCCCTCCCTGCTGCAACCTGCTCAGCTGTGCCTTCAGCCAAGTGACCCCAGGGATTCACTGATCCCTCCCCAACAGTCCCCCCTGCCTTTTCTACAACCAGAGACAAAGCTGTTAGAGCTGCCATAGGATTGCAGCCCTTGTTTTCACCAGGCATACCTTCTCCTTCTTGCAGGGCTTGTTGTCTGTCTCCTGCCAAAGCTAGTTAGTTTTAGCACTAATTATTCAGTGTAGTCAGGATCTTTGTATCTTTCTACTTTACTGAAATAAGGAAAGCAGTGATATCTCACTTCTGCCCTTTCCATTCTCCTTTGCTGAATCCCAGGCTATGGTTTCACTCTCTCTTGTCACAGATTTAGAGAGGTAACAGATGGCTTTTTGGAAGTGCTGCCCATCCCCAAGGAGAACGGCTTGATTCCTGAGTGTTTACAGATGGTAAGAAGCTGGCTGTACTGTGCTCTCTTGGCCAGATTTCACCATCCCACCTTGCAAACAGTAATACACCCACATACATGCAGGCAGCACAACCACATCGGGACCCCCAGCAGCAAGGGTTCAGGCTCGGGAGGTGCGGGGCTTTCAGCTCTTGCACCAGAGTCTGTCAGAGATGGTTTACACGAGGCCATTGGCATCCCTTCAGCAACCTGTTGTCCAACACCACATGGCTGAGCCATTCAATGGTCAGCCAGCAGAGAGGTAAGAGAAGGGATGAAATAGGTGCTGGGCTTAAAACTGGGATAATGTAAGATTATGGCATCATTTCTTCCCCAGGGATGCCTACACGGATAAGAGCAATATCCTAGCAAAATGAGTCACCCCAGTAACATTCCTGTTGCCATTAGGCTCCAGCAGTTCCACCTGCCTCCTGCAGTGCAGAACTGCAGAATGTTTGTCAAGTATGCATGATTTTGCTTCCTTTTGCAGAAGATGGGGGGAAGAGGAGGAACTGTTCATGCTCGTATCCAATATCTTTACACTCCAACCTCAGACTTGAATGCAACTCCTACACCAATGTCACATCAGCCCCCTCAATCCCATCTACCTACAAAGCAAAGTGAGCAGCAGAGCTCATGTGCCCAGGGCCCCCTACTCCCTGCTCCTTCAGGCATCCTCAGGTGAGCACTCTCTCCCTGGCCCCAGGCCACCAATAGGGCAGTGCTTGCCAGTCCTGCCCATCCATCCCCCCGGACAATGATCCTAGCTTGGACTCTGCTTATTATATCTACCCCACAGGATGTGAGGAGTCTGGCCAAAACCACCACACAGCCTCACAGGCCTCCTGACACAACCTTTTCAACCTGCTCTACAACTGCATAAAAATGGACATAAAAATGGAGTGTACTCTGCTTGCAAAGGTTTCTAGCACCCCAGTCCTCTGGCAATGTTAAGCCTGCATGCAGAAGCAGAGCCCTGACATTCCCCATGGTCATCAAAGAAAGTCAGAATTTGAGTCCTGAACAGGAACATCTCCTAATCATGGCTTGCTCACACCGTGTTAGGCCAGACAGGTAAACAGCCACCGTGGTTCTCTTTCCCATAAGAAAACCATGAACCTATCACCCTGCAAATAGCATTCCTCTCTTCCCCTAAGAGCCTGCGACCAGCACATAGAATTGTGGTAAAATGCTTGCAAGTACGAGCTCCCACCTTGAGGTGAGATAGTCTCTGAATGAAAGTGCCAACAGAAGGACAAGTTTCATACAGACTGTACCTCACAGATGAATTCATTATTCTGCAGCAATGCTGCAGGCCAGTTCAAGGCTTTCCATTTTTTAAAAACTGTATATATTTGCTCTCTTCTGCTTTTAGAAATCTATCTGCAGGTTGTGCCAGTAGTTCATTATTCACACAGAGAATGGTGGGGACATGGGCTGTTAGCATTAATCTCAGAACAGAAAATGCCTATTGCTCTAACTTGGGCAAATTTGTAGTACTTGACTCCAGACCTTTAACACAATCACTTAAATATGCTGCCATGTAAACAGATATTTACAAAGTGGAATCAGTTTAAAACTTATTTTCAGGCTATTAGGTTTATTTTTCCAAGATGGCATCATTCTGTACCACACGTCCCGTGGTTTCCTTTGATCCTGCTGATAGGACTGCCCCTTGGGAGCATCTAGGACTCACCTGCACGTTAGCTCAAAGCCTGATATGGCCAAATTGCCTGTGGCAATTCAAGCCTTCCAATCCAGAAGCTTTTTACCTCAGGCCACTGCCAAAGCTGTAGAAATGCACGGTTTCATAGGGTGGTGCTGTGAGGTCAACTCCCCTTTCTTATCTGAGCACTTATTTTTCAGATGGTGATAAAACAACTGTTTTTCAGGGACACCAGAGGAGAGCCCTAAAGTCTATCCAAGTACCTCTCTGCTTCTCTTGTGCTTGCAAGAGTAACTTCTGCTCTCCAATATTTAGGGCTAAGACTTGCACCCAAAGACAGCACACAGAAGTTCTGTAAATGAAGGTCTTGCATAAGGGAAGATGTGCAAAGTAAAGCCCCCGCTTATCCTTCAGCTCAAACATCAGACCTCTACTTCCAACTTTGAAATTAAATTGACAATCAAGAAGAGGTGAAGTTAAAACTTTATCCCAGATTTTACCAACCCAATGTCTGCTTTCCTGGTTTCAGAATTAAGCTCAGATTAAGATATTTCATTTTACTTGTTATGTACATTTAGAGCTGAATTGCAGAATTATTTCTTTGATCCACAGATGAGCTGTATGCTTCAGAATACAATAAGCAATTTGGAATAATAAGTGGGTCACCTTTTTCAAACAGTGATGATAGATTGCTCAGATGTTTTATTTCTTATTATGGAATTTTTCTTTGAAAAGGTGATAGTAGTTTGTCCCAAACCATGACCTAGAAGCATTCAATCCAATTAGCTGAAAAAAACCGAGGTATTTGTTAGGTAGTAATAACGTTTCCATTGAATAGACAGTTTTCCTACTGTCTGATGAGAGGCAAACACAAGCAGGTCATTTTGGATCAGTTTATTAACTTTTGCCAATTATTTTTGCTACACCTGCCGTATCTCAGGGAAATGTGGGAGCTTCCTTTATATGCTGTGGGAAAGCCAAAGATTTCCTTTTTCTTGCTGGGCCATGATGAGACACTCTATCTGTGCAATGATCTCTGAAGCTACTTTCCTTACGCTGGGCAAGCCTTTTTAATGCCACACTAGGTCCTGATCTCAAAAATGCACTAGTAAGGCCAAATGTGTTCAAATACAACAACACAGCTCAACTCAAATGCATCCTTAGTTACTAGATAAGCTGGACTAAGCCAGTTTACCGCATCAACTTGAAGAAATCAGGTGTTGCCAGCAGTTCGTCACTCACGGGTGTCCCAGCCAGAGCGCCCCAGGGAGCTCCCATCCACCCCGCCAGCCCCGCAATCCAGCTGCAGCAGGTCAGTACAGCAGGGAATAGCAAGCACTAGGTGCTCCCACGGATTTCTCATGATTAGATTCACCAAAACCCTTCTCGACCCAGCAGTGGTGGCTGCTTTTCCCACCTCCTCAAGGGCAGCATTTGCCCAGGGACTGACAATGTGAATGTCAAGGGGATGTAACCAAAAGAGCAGCAGGCTAGAAGAAAATAGAAAACACGGACTTCATTACGACCCTGGTACCAACAAAGCTCTCAGTCATTTTGAAACTACTGTATCACACTGGAAACTCCTCAGGGCTGGCAGAGTAGCCTGGCCTACCCCCTTTTAAGCAAGACATTATATTCTTTACATATTAGTGTTCATGAGCTTGGAGATCATCACTGCATCTCAAGTTTTATCTCTCAGCCTTCTCCCCTATAACATCTACTTGTAGCAGAGCATAAATACCATAATGGGTAAGATCACTTGTGGGGAACAGCTAGTAACGATGAGACTCAGACATGCAGAAGCAAGCATAGACAGCTCTCTGGAAGCTGTACCTGAGAGGAAAGCAGGGCAGACTGGAGATGGGGCTGCTGGGGGACTGAAAAGACCCATCAAGAGCATGGTCCAGGAGGGGGACAGAGCACATACTGAAAATGAAGTGGTGGGAAGGAGCCCACCTTAGAAGCAAGTGCTTA
Source organism: Dromaius novaehollandiae (assembly GCF_036370855.1). Classification (NCBI taxonomy): domain Eukaryota; kingdom Metazoa; phylum Chordata; class Aves; order Casuariiformes; family Dromaiidae; genus Dromaius; species Dromaius novaehollandiae. The sequence goes on along the minus strand of NC_088105.1, from coordinate 13,134,394 downwards.
GTCTTCCCTAGGTTATTAATAACACTGTGGTGGCTGGGGGGAGATAAAGACTTTAAATGACAACAAAAGGTAGCTATTAGCACACTTTTCTTCAGAACCTGATGTGTCGCAAGTCAGCCTCCCACTGCCACTTCTGCCTTTTGGCATCCTTGTACTTCTGTGCTAAGAGCTCCCCTTCCTGCCCCTCTGCCCGCTGTGGCAGAGAAGGGTGATGGACGAGGGCATCTCTTTTGTCTTTCCCTTTAGCAAAAGGGCAGAAGCAAGGAGAAGTGCTGCCACCAGCAATAAGGCACAGACTGGTCAGCGATTCCATGTCATAAATGCAAACCAATAGGAAGCAACAGTGGCAGAACAAGTGCAGTGAGGTGCCAGCACAAAATCTGCAAGCAGAAAAGACACCCATGCTTGACCCAAAGACACTGCAGTGCAAACAACAGCAAATGCACGCACTAGCCAAGCAAGCAGAGCGGGATGAGAAGAAGTAACTTGTAGCAAAATAAAATAAAATAAAATAAAAAGGCAGAAGTTTTGCTGAGCAGTTAACTAAGAGCAGAGCTAGAATGGAGTAACTTGTGCCACCCGAGCAGAAGTGAGGCTTCAAAGAGGGCATATGAACTGTGAAAATGCAGGACAAAAGAAAGCGGAGGGATGATATCATTCTGTTCTCCACATTAAGAACATTCAGTTCGCCTCTGCAGGAAACCTGACACGGCAACGAAATGGAGGTATTTCTCCATAGCCTTGGGGTTGATTTCAAGAATAAGGATTTGCTCATTTAGAGTAATACTGCAAACCGCAGGTGGTTTCGCAGTCTGACTAAGGGACATGCAACTCTCAGGTGGATAGTTTTGTTAGTTCGCAGAATTGAGACAGGTCCTGGGAGGGAGAAAAGAGGTTCAGTAAAGGGAGTTTCCAAGGTTAGGGGGATTTTTTTTTTTTTTTTCTGAGAATCCATATGAAGAGGAGAAGATGTGGTGAGGATGGGAGGACTCCCTCTCCTAAACCATACTAACCACATGTGATAGCATGCAATTAATATCTCATCATTATAGAGGTGGGGCTGTCCCTTAAAGTAACCCGGACTTCTGCTCAGAGCATTCCCTCGCTTTCAAGGAAGAGGAAGGGAGGCTACTCATTTATCATCTCCCACAGGAAGAGGAGGAAGAGTGATACATCTCTGTCTGCTCCTGCCACACACCAGAACAGTCATCTTCCTCATCCTCCCAGGCTCTTACCAAAGGTAAAAACAGCCCAGATGGGGAAGTTTGGTAGTACTGGTAACCATGAAACCTTGCCCTGAAATGGGAATCCATGATGATATTCTGCTTTGGAGCCATGTAGCCATGAGAGAGCTGCCAGGTTCATCAGAGATAAAAATGAATAAAAATTCATGTTGTTATTCAGGAGGGAGGGACTGGCTATAAAACACTTTGTACCAAATTGGATTCTACGTCACCAGTCAATATTCCAATCACCTGTCTGCAAAATGAACTAGCTAATGAGGCAAGTACCAGCATGTCCCTCATCCCTCTGGAAGGGATTTATCTGTTTCTCTGGGATTCCCCTTGGAATTAACCATTACTACCACATCTCCCCAAAAGCTTTCAACAGCATTTTTAAAAGTAAATAGCATTTTAAAATACCTCAATTTTCACTTGGCCCTGCTGGAGACATCACAGTGAGTCTGAATTTCTGAAAATTCACCAATTGGCATTCACTGGAAATAAGCCCGATTTCATATGTCCTGACACGGGCACCCATCATGAAACATTTCTAAAAAGCCTTCCCTCTATCAGTACTCTAAAAATTAGGTAATAGCACAGACCCAGGGAAAACAGCCATGAGGAGGACAACACTACAAAGTCACCAAATTCAAAGGGAATTGATGCACATCTACAGTTAAGTGCAGACCTAACTGTTTTCCTTAACTGGTGCCTTACAGCCCAACGCAACAGGGACTATGTCCAAAAAATATCATTAGATCATCTTAGCCTTGTGTCCTATGTAACACACCCAGTGAGTTGTACCAGCTGTTCTCTGCATTACATCTTCTCCACAGGAATTATCCCTCCTGTTTGCTAGTGGTTCATCTCCCCACAGTGTGAATGCCACAAAACAATACCCACATTAAGGGGAGAAAACTCCTATGTTTGCTTCATCTCTCTGCAGGATCAAAAGCACAGAGAAGAAATGAAATTTTATTGCTGCTTAGCAATGAAAATACTTCAGTGAAGCCTTGTCATGTACACTAAAATTCTTGCTGACCTCAGCATCTAGGCTGCAACTGGAATATCAGGCAGGTGCAGCGTTACAGGAAGGAATTAGAAGCTTGCTCTCTACTTTCCATGGTTCACATGTCAGACACACACACACACGTGCGTACGCGCGCTTTTGCAGCATCTGCAGCCTGCTGGGGCTGAAACTACCCCCTTTCTTAACCTGACAGCGGAAGAACAGTAGCTCAGCATCGCCTGCATGGACAGGCAGGGACAGAAGAGCCACAAAAAAAGCATGGCACCTCTTGAAGGGACATGCTCGCCCATGCTGTGCCGTGGCAAGCTGCAGGGTGCCTGCTGCGCCTGGCCCCAGCACCGCCTCAACAGGGAGGATTGCTGCCTCGGCACACGGGTGGCCGTACAGGCTGTGCCTTACCCCCACGTGTGCTGACTGTGCCTGGCTCAGGACGCCCGGAGTTCGACCTGCCTGTGTCTCTTTTGCTGCTGCTGGGAGGAAAGTCCCTTCACCGTTCCAGCTGTGTGCAATCATGCTGGCATCTTTTCCATCTATCTTGCAGCCCACAGAAATGACTGTATATGATATGACCATTAATAAAGGGAAACTTTTAGGAAAGAACCTGTTAGGAAAAAAGGTAAGACAGCACAAGGCAAGCTTTCAGGGTAAAACAAAGTGAGAGATTGGCAAGGACCTTGGGGAGCAGTGAGAACATGTGAAGTGAAAGGAGAAGACAGCAGCAGCAGAGCCTCAGACCACCCTGGCTGCCTAAGGTGCAGCAAAGTCGAGTGGGGCTTTGCAGTTTGCACGACTTTGAGGTGTGGGCCAGCTGTCCAGTCTCCCCATCAATCTCTCCTCAACTGCTGTGTCCAGAATTCAAAGAGTCTAGAAATCAAGCAAAGAACGACTAATAGAGCGCTCCGTTGGCAAGACAGGATCTGAGGGCACTCAATTTAATGAATATTCAAAACCTGGACCCCGGCTTGATAGTCTAAATTCAGCCCCATTCCCTACAGTTTCTAGATTCACACTATGTCCAGTCCTGTTTTAAATAACTGGGGCTTTTGCCACAGTTAATGCTGAAAAAGGTCTGTGTATAATGGGAAGAAAGCAAGGAATGATTACAAGGTCTTTGGTAAAGACAGCATCCATATACTGCTTAACTTCTGATGGAAATAAACACACAGATATCAATAAGGGGCCCTGTAACTACCTCTGAGGAGATACTTCAATAGAAATTATAGGGAATAATCACAGGGAGTCTGATGAAGATATGATAAAAATAAGGTTAACTGACTTAAGCAGCTGAGGCTGGAAGACAAACCTCCTGGATGATTCTTGTTTAGACCTCCTTGGCATGAGCAGCTTGAAAAAGGAAGCAATTCCTTCACCTCCCTAACAAGCACTTCCCTCTGCTATTTGCTAGCTTACTCTACACTAAGGACTCCTTGAGCCTTTGAGATCTCTCTCAAGAGGACAGGAAACTGCAGCATCATCCAAAGCAAAGATGCAGTGTAATGCACTTGCCAGGCTATCTGCAAATATCAGAAGAAACCACAGCCCCCCGACTGCGGTCACCCTGATCCAACCCGAGAGTAACTCCTTCCTGCCCCAGACTCATCACCACCAAACAGGCCTCCCCTTCTGGGAAGAGGTTCGGTACCAGCAGCAATTACAGTTTAGAGGGTAAGCCTATGGCAGAACACTCACATCACCTTACTAGCCCACTCCTCCTGCCTCAAGGTATTTGCTACCTGTAAATAGCTAGCAGTGATAGGGAACCAAGCAGATATATGCACTAGATGGAGAGCAAACCGGCTGTCAGCAAAATGCAGCAGAACTGAACTGCTTTCTCCCTGCCTTTTCTCCTACCACATTTCCTTTCTATCCAATTTTGTCCCTTCTTCCTTTCTCCTTTCCTGCTCCTTCTTCTTTCCACATCATGGCCAAATTCTGACATTTGGGCAGCACAAATTTGGTAGCTCCCTGAATGAGGCAAGATACATAGCTTGAAAGAAGTAGAGCAGTTCTGAGCAGCAGTTTTCAGGTTTGCATTGGGTTCCATTTTTTCCTCTGTAGCAGTGTTGGCCCTGCTTATTGCTTTCCTGTCTCACCTCTCAAGTAACAGGCATACCCATATCTGGCCCATCTCAACCCCCATATCCTTATCTCCAGGCTCCCAGTCCTTCCCAAGTATAACCATCTTTCCTGTCTCTTCCCTTCATTCCCCAAAACCCAAACGAAAAAATTCTTATACTTCATGATCCAGCTAAGCTGCTCCTGCTTCTCTCTACAGTAAGCCCCCAGCATTTAGCAGGGTCTCCTGAGGGTCATCACCTCTCCACTTAGCAGGCTCCCTACACCAGACCCTTCTCCCTTCCACTAGCCACAGCCCTGGACCCTTGCCCATCCTGCCGGTGGCATTAGAGCTGGTATGGCACATCTCCCAGCTCTGCTGAACAGGAGGAGAGGGGAGTCATGGCCCACAGCCTTGCACCCTCTTCTCATGGCCACCAGAAAGGAGAGAGCCTCTGTGGGGCCAAGGAGGACACAGACACCAGGAGAAATGTTCTTGGCGCTTCTTTTGTACCCCTCCTCCTAGGCAAGCCTGGCTCCCCCCTCCTTAAGAAGCACCAAGCCATGTACCAACGTTACAGATAACCTGCAGCATTTCCACACAAAACTAAATGCAGCGGGAGCTACCGGCCAGATCCCCAGCTGCTCTATGTCAAACAGGCATCACCAAAAGGCACAAAGCTTCGTCCGTCTACCTGTGGGGGATCTGGCTCCCAGTAAGTCCAGCTTGCAGGAAGAGCATAACAAGCGTCAAACATCAACGCTCCGCAGGTCAATCTGGGGCACAGGAAGCAGAGATCCCGTAGAGATGTGCGCCATGAGAGACGGGTGTGGCAGGGGCAGGGGAGGAAGGGCAAATTTCCTGATTCATGTTTTGCAAAATGTCAACAGAAAGTTGTCCCCAAGATCCAGTGCTGCAGCAGCTATCACTTTCTTTTTGGGTGTTTTTCTTACTCACTTTGCAATGCTTGAAGGAGAACTGCTTAAAAGCTGCCACTACATCATCACCACAAACTGGGGAAGTTTCCTATTACACACAGCAGAAGGGCATCCACAGCAGAGAGGCCTGCACCACCACATGTCGACGGCAAGCCCCGGGGAATTTCCCTGTGACGGCACAGGCCATGTCAGTATGCAGTCCACAGCAAATTGTTGAGTGGGTTAGTTGAAACCTTATCCTGCAAACACAAATCTTACATACCTCCACTTCGGCTTTCAGCTCCCCAGGTCTCCTTTCTCAACCCACCCGACAAATGTCAAAAAACAGCTCCCCGTTCCAAAGCTATTTCTTGTGCCTTGCCAGGGTGAAAACTGAGGCCAGGGGAGCTAGAGAAGCTCATGGCAGAGCCAGGAACAGAAAGGAGGAGGCCTCACCCTTGGTCTGCACTGACTCCACAGCACTTCTAGGGAGTTCCTGTGTTCATGGAAATTTTATTCTAACTTGAAGGAATCTGGAAGAGGGATTGATAACTGTTTTGCACTTTTACCCATCAGCAGACCGTGGGAAAAACTATGTAAGAATGCATCACCAAATGGCCAGATGATTCTGATACAGACTTGCAGGGACCCAAAACAGACAGAACCCCAATGCGCTAAGTACAATCCCTTTTGCGTGGATGTAAATGGCTATACCAGACACAAGGTGTCAGAAAAGCAGGTTTGTGGGCTATACAAAAAGAAGGAGGTTGAAATCCAAACAGACAAGTTTTCCGCTTTCCAGCTAGGCCCCACATGTCTAAGAAGAAAAGGAATCTCCTTGCAACAACTCCACATTCTTCCTAAGGTTTCTTTCACTTTTCCCTGAGGCAATTTGCACAGGCCAGTGATGAAGATGAGATCCTGGAGCAGATGGAGCATGTGTATGATTTGGTCCAGAGACACGTATACAAGGATATAGAGACAGATCTGTTCACCCAACCCTTTTCCAAGAGTTCTCTTCTGCTTTCACAGTGAAGCAATAGCCAAAACACTTTGTATTGCCCTCATGCCTTCCAGCCAAGGATCTGAAAATGCATTACAAGCTTTAAATAAACTCCTACAATCTCGCTCCAGAGAACTGAATAGATCGCAACACCCCAGAAACTGAAACGGAGAGAAAGAAAGCGATTTGGACCAGACCCTATAGCAAAAATGCAGGGAAGCAAGTAATAAATGTAACTTCATCTGTCCCAAGTCCAGCAGCCTAAGATCATCAGAATAACAGGTAGCACACGTGGCCTCATCCACAACCAGCGAGTTTGACTTGATTCTCTCCCCTAACATACAGGCCATGCAGGTCCCTGAAGATCAGAGGTGCATGCCACGTCCTCGCTGCCCGGCGCTGGACATCTGCCCCTGCACAGGCACCCTTCCATCCGTGTGATCCCTACCAGGCTCAAAGCCCGCTCCCGCCGTGGCAAAGCTGTTTGCCCTGGGTTACGGAGAGCACGGCTTCGAAACGAAGCGGTCGCGTGTTCAACGCGCGAGCGTGGGAGGCTGCCCCACACAGCGCATTGCGCAGTCTGGCCCAAGCCTGCTTGTGAACAAGTAGGTCTATCACCTTTGGTGGTGGTGGGACTTGCACCTCCTTATATTACAGCAAAACACGAAGGGGCAAAGTAAAATATCTCCCCAGCTCGGGCACTGCTGAAGGCTTGCTGCCAGTTCCAGTGCTGCTGACACAGCCAGGCGATGCTGTTTCCCTGCAAGGCTGACAAAACCGAGATGCTCTTTACATTCCCAGACCCGCCGCATGCAGAGTCAATTTAACGGCACCCGTTTCCCTGCTTAATCACAGCATCCCTCCTCATGGCTAGGAAGATTCCCTCCAGTTCAAGCAGATACGTGCCTCGCGATATCACAGATGCGGCTGAAGGCTGAGTGTTGCCACTGAGGGCACCGCACGGGGATTTTACGCAGCCACAAAGAAGAAAGGAAGTTCGGTAAATGAGCTACTCAATTAAAAGGAAAATTACCATGACAAAGGTCAAATATTACTACTTCACAGATTTTTTTCCCCACTCCTTTCCCATCTCCCTCCCACCCCACTTCCTTCCTCTCCTCCCCCATGCAGCACCCCAGCCAACAAACTGAGTCTAGGTAACACAGTAAAAATGTATTTGTTCCCTTCTGCATTAGTAGATGGCAATGAAAGACTCTGTGCCAGATTTACCACTGCTAAAACCAAAAGAAGCCCTAGGCAAAGGCATAAGCAGGGATGCACATAAATATGGTCAGGCTGTTAAAGTGATATGCAAAAATTAAAGGTGGTGGTGCTTCAGGTTAGGGGATATAACTAGCTCTTGCTAAAGTGAAACTGAAAACGAGTGCCAGAATGATATGAATGTCCTGGGATCCTTTTAAAATACACAAAAAAATTATAATGATGGAAATGTTATCCTATATCTATCCTCAACTTATTCTCAGGCTTGCAGTTTAAAACGATCTCATCCCAGCGGCCAGGTGAAAGACAAATGCTGTGGTCACTAATGGAGACTGCACAACTGCTGCTGTTAATAGCGCCTGTTCTGATGGTTGCGGTTCCTAGGAAGTCCCTACGCTGATTTAAGGAACAGCACGTACTGTGCCAAAGGCAGGTGATTCTGAAACGCAAATGCCGAACGCTCGGCCGGATCAACCCGGCCACGGTGGGTGCCCACACGTTGCAGCGCCCGAGCCGTGACGAGCCGGGCGCGGGCCTGAGCCGCCCGACGGCCCCGTCTCCTCAGCCCCCATCGCTGAGGGAGCCGGCTAGCGACCCAGCGCCCCGCTTTCTGCGGCTTCGCCAGGAGACAGCTCACCAGAACAGGAGTCAACACCCGGCCCACTCGCGGCCGGCGACGGAAGGGTTACTCCGCGCCGAGCCCCGCGCAGCACGCGAAGCATCACCTCCTCGCCGCGGGGAGGAGAAAGTACACGGTTCTCGGAATGACTGCGGCCCGCCAGCGCGGCCCTGCCAAGCGCTGAACCGCAGGGCTCGCGGGCGGCCGCGCGGAGCGCCTGAGCGAGCGATACCAGCGCCGACAGCAGCCGAAATGAGTGGTGCCTCGAGCATACACAAAAGCATGAGAGGCCAAAACACACCCAGGCAGTGGGAATTCACAGATTACTATATATAACGCTACCAAACCATTATGACTGGGAAATACTGGGTGCACTAGTGCATTGTTATTAGAAGAATAGGATTTTTTTTTTTTTAATTTACAGTTAGCTGACTGGATTCAAAGATCAGAAGGGATATTATCTCCACTTATTTTCTCTCCCCATACATGGCAGCTGGTTCCTTCATTAAGCTATGGTTTTGTGGTTTAGCCAAAACTTTTCTTCTAGAAAGACATTACGCTTTGGTTTAAAGTCTTAAAGTAATAACAGAAGCCAGCTCATTTCTGTGCTATTTGCCTCAACGACTAGCTGTTCTCTGATAAAGCACACTGCCTCTTATCTCCAGCCAGAAGGGATTTTGTGTCTAATTTCTTCTTCAAACAAAACTTATTTTTATCTTTTGAACTTTAAGCTAGTAAATTGTTTTTCCCTCATGGAGGTACTCAGAAGTTGTGATTGACTAACTTGTTTCCTTTTTGATAAATTGAGGACAGGGATAGAGTTTTAGGCCTTTCCAGTCAGATTGTTTCTTTCAGACCTCACATAAATTCAATTACTGTCCCTTAACTTTGGCTGTGAACTGCGGTCAAAAATCCCTGTGCCATTGTTTACTCTGAAAACTGGAGAAAGAAAAAGAAAAACAAAAGGAGGGTGCTTCAAGAGCTATAGAAAATGAGCAAAATACTTGGAAGGCTATATGTTTTGCTTGACCAAAATCCCAGAGGACTGGTCCTGGGCCAGACCAGAGGAACATCCCCCAGCCAGCGTTCTGCAGCCAAAAAGCAGAGACGTATGACAACAGGACAAGCGCCTATGATGCTTTTTCTGGCTACGGCCGCAACCACCAGCCATTCCAGGCTCAAGGTCTTCCTGGATCAGAAATGATTTCTAGGGACTCAGCGACCCTCAGGGAATTTCTTTTCCATGCATGTCCCCATCTGAACCTGCGCAATGAGGATCTGGAGGAGCAAACCAGGACCCTATTCTCTTTCTGGTATTCAGTGGCCAAAGGAGAAAATGGCAGAGGTGAGGAAGTGAATAGGTGAAATGTTAAATATTTGCATTTGGAAGAGTTTGGGAGAACTGCAAAAAGCCCCATGCACCAAGACCACATTCTTCAGAGTTTTGCCAAGCACATGCATTCCAAGTATTTTCAAACTTCTTTTTTCTACCACCTGCTGTAATTCTCTCTCTCCAAGCCAGGCCTCAAAATGGCATATAGCCATAAAGGAGAATAATATCTGAGGCCCCCCAATATTTGTTGCACACAGCCATTTCCCATCAGGCTTTCACTCCAGTCAGGGTGAAACTGGGGCCGCCTGGCTGAGCTCATTACAGTCTGAATTCTTCTCCTTTGAGCTGGTACTCCAAGTGCATACCAAGAGTCAGTGCTCCAAATAAAATGTGTGGGAAACATATTTCCACAAATGAATCATAGAAGAAGCTACATCAAAAGCAGCTGAGTAAAAAAAATACCATAACATGAAAAAAAGTGTCAGAATACTACATTGAGCTATTTATCAATGGGCTACTAGATAAACAATGGTTAAAAGCAGCATAGAAATTCCATGGGAGGATGTATTAAATCCCCAAAACAGGCATGGCACAACCTGACCCAACATTTGATGGGATTAGTTCTTAATTTTTGAAACATTTTTGATGGGCAGGCCAGACAGGATTAGTGAGTCTCTTTCCCCCTGCTCCCCCTCTTCTTCCTCTTTAAATGCTGCATGCAGTAGTCCTAGCAGACCTGATTCTTACTGGCTGTAAGGGCTCACATAAGTCAAAGGAGTTGAACAGCGAAGTTATTACAGGAAACCTTTTCCACACACTGGAAATAACAAGAAGGTGGGTGTTTGATTCTCTTGCTCTATTTATACTCTGAACAGGGGAATCTGTCCTAGATCTGAGTGCAATGTTTTTAATATGCTTATTTATTAATCCCAATAATACGATTTTAGAGGCATATAATGAGTAGCTAAAGGAAAGCAAAACTACCATAGCTTCCAAAGAAGCACAGCTGAGTTAGCAGCTGTGATTACAAGTAATTTAGAGAACAGAAAAATACAGAAATAAAGGGAGAATGCTCCAGATGGCAGAGGCTATGAGGAGATTTACATCTCTGTCAGCCCCTGCGAAAAGGCAAAAATGGATGCAAAATTAGATGACAGAAATGAACAGAGCTGTGGGGTGGGGAGCCATTTCCCAGCCAGTGTAGGTCACAGTATAAATTCAACAGTGCCCGTAACTGCAGGTCCGTTCACACATGCTGCGAGCGCAGCAGAAGCGGTGCTGGAAAGCACAGTCACCTGGCCCATCGTGGTACTGCAAACTACAGTTAGCCACCCATTGCAAGTACCACTCGAGCTCAGGTGTTCCTAGTGCTTGAGAAAGTAGTGCAGTCCACAGCTGATTCATCTCTGCTGCTAATACATCACATGAGTTTATTTCTGTGACTGTGACTGCTTCCATTCCAGCTGACCAAAGACCAACATGAAGCCAAAAATTAAAACAAAGTGTGTTTATGCGAGCCTTTTCAGATAGAGAAAAAGACTTGTTTCCATGGGCAATGTTCCTTATTTTATTCAAAGTATTAAATCCATCTCTGCCCCCTTAAACTTCCCTGTAACCTTACTACCATTGCCATATGATATGCTTTTTCTTGTATTTAGAAGATGACATTGCAAGAATTTTTTGAAATCCAGTAACTAAAACAATTGCAACACAGGTCTGCAACAACTCCTACATACATAATAGCCAACATAACTTTGGTTGGGCCATTATCATAACTAAAATTATTCATGATTGAAAATAATGATTAATGACCATAACAATCATTATTTCTGAATCAAAAAGTGCTCAGAAGTGCTGGACCAGAGGAAATTACGTGGCCATTGTGGGTGTGAGGGCTTCTGAACTTTGTCCCCAGAGGGTGCATGTGGGCTGACCTCGATGCTAAGGCAGTCCTGCTGCTCCTTGCAATGATCTGGGATAATCTGTAAACAACTTTTGAAATTCTTTACTTAAGTCATGCAGAATGAGAGAGCATTCATTCACGGAGCAAACAGAACATTCCCACCCACTTCCCCTGGCTGTACAGCCTCAGGACAAGAGTGGCTGCCCTCTTCAAGTAGTTTTAATTTGTTTAATAATCCCAATAATATGATTTCAGAGGCACATAATGAGTAGCTAAAGGAAAGCAAAACTACCATAGCTTCCAAAGAAGCTATGGACTGTGACTTGTGGGGCCAGGGAGGTGTTAAATGCACCTAAATGCCAGAGCAGATTCTTCTCCTCATCGAGTTTATTTTGTACATTGCTCTTGTATATGGAGGATTTGCCTCTGGTTGACAAGACAGTCAAACACAAAAGCCTTTCACAGAAGCAGTCAACTTTTTGATGCGTATTCAGATGTGAACAGCCTCTGAACTTGCAGATGAAGCTAGCAAAGGCATCCAAACCCTCCCCTCTCCTAGCAGGTCTTGCTGAAGGTTTCAGTACAAGCCTTTCATCAGTTGCGATATTCTGGCACGTTGTACCAAAGATCTGAGCTAACCCAACTGTAGACATCGCAGAAAAGCTGGAGAAAGTGCAGCCCTAGAATTCTCCAGCCTCAGAAGGGAAATGAGATTTCTTGACACTGCTAAATTGGAAAAAGGGACTTTCCACAAAAGACAGACTTATTATCACCACTGCTATTCAAGTCTGGCAGCAGCACTCCTCAGGGATTCAGGCAGCACAGTCTGAGCATTGGTCCAAGAGGAAAAGCTCCAGATACCTCACTTGGAGGATTCCTTCTCTGCTGGACAGAGCAAAGCACAGAGGTCACATGAACGTCCGGGAACAGCAGTGGGAAGACTGTTGGGCACTATGTCTCACTAAGCCAGCCCCTAAAAGGTTTTTTTTCACTTGGGTATAGACTAGAAAAAGCCCCATTCCAGAACCATGATGCATATTTAGAATATTCCTTCTTTTCCAGTGAATCAGAGAAAGTAGCCTGAAGTACAAAAGCTGTTCCCACAACTGAGAACAGTTTTCTCACCTTATGTTTCTCTTATTATCAAAGGTTATAAAAAATTGTTGGCTCCATTTATGAAATGTACAACAACAAAAAAAACCCACATGGAAATATTATTATTGATAGTGCAAGATTCAGAAAATTTTGCCTCTGCAACTTTAATTTGGCTTCCTTTTGTGCACTCATGATATAACTTTCAATTTCCTGATAAAAGTAGTGTTTTCTCCTAAGCATCATTTTATCACTTCATACACAGGACAGCCAAATGATCATTTAATGAGCATCAGTTGGCATGTTTTTCCTTCCCATTGTTTAGTATATGACCCTGGTCTTATTAATATACACTATTTAAATCTTGCACTAAAGAGGGATAAATACTCTTCTCTCCACAGGATGCCTATAACTATACTTGTATATATCATATTGTTATAAATTATATGTTATATTATTATTATACTTATTATAAATATATAATTATATAATAGTATAACATTTAATAACTATACAAGGACAGAGAACTTCACAAGCATTGTGACCCTGTAAAGCGCACACAGAGGTAATGGTGGGGGGAGTAACAGGACAGTTTGGAGGGGGACAGGCTGGATTGCAGGCTGCTAACACAGGTGGGGTGCCCAAATGTTCAGAAAACATGTTTCTGGGAACAGTGCTGATCTGACAGAATGAATGGGGTACACGGAACAGACTGAGCTGGTCTCAAGGACACAATCCCTCAGTTATAATGCAAGAGTTCAGGAGCCCCTCTGTTTGTGATCCCCTCCCATAACTTTTCTTTTAGCCTTTGGACCCCTCTGCTTTGGCACCAGCTATCCCCAAAATTCAGCTGAGCCTTGGCCTCCCAGCTTATCTCCACCAACAAGTCAAACCTAGTTGTATGTAAGCCTGCTTGTACACGCGGCACACGTCTACTGCTCCAATTCGTGCAAGGAATGGGGAGGAAGTCCTATAGCTGCTTTCCCTAAACCCCATGAACTGCTCCCCAAGTGAAGCCATCCTCTATGTGGGCACCATCACAACTGAATGATGAAGTACACACCGACAGTGAGGACCCTCTCACTATCTGCCTTTTCACCTTTGAGAATCCTAGTCTGCTCTCTCCCCTGCTCTTCTGCTCTTCACCTCCTCAAGCCACCAGTTTCTTTGCCCTACTTGCCGCCAGGTACTGCCTCTGCCCCCATGCCAGCTGTCCATCTTCACTATCTCAGCCTCCCTTGCACAACTCGGCCCAGGCTCAGAAAATCCTTGGCTCCATCTGCTCTTGCCCTTACTACCTTTCAGACAGGCAGCTTGCTTTTCCACACACAACCCAGGCAGCAACAGGGCAGCCACAGGGTGACCTGGGTGCAGGATCCCTCATCTTATTTCTAGCACACGTTCTGCCTAGCCAAGGCTGAGTCTACAAGGGGCACCTCAGGCCCAGGCCAGGGGCTCTGAAGGGTCACGCATGCTTGGTACAGACAGAGTCTTTGGGCCCTCCTCCTGCTGGACTACAATCTATCTCCTCTGAGCATGTACACAGAGTGGCATTTCAAACACTTGCAACTTGAACACAATGTGGAAGGGTCACCAGGATACAGGACTGCAAATGAATGCTCTTTCCCTCACTTCATTCCCACGCACCACTAGGTTGTTGGGTCTCAATTTCCTGGAAGGTTCTGCTGAAGGATGATTTAAGGTGCTAAACTTCAGCTCACATGGTTAAGGTGGGCCAAGTTTTAAACAGCTGAAGATAGGATTTCTCAGCTAAAGCCTCAGCTGGTATTAATAGTAACCTCCACCACGTTCCAGAAAGTCAAACCATTAGTGAAAGAACTTTGTTCCTATTTTTATGAAAAACAGACTCTCAGCAAGCAATAGTGGATGCCCCACAAACGTGAAGCAGTTCTGCTGCATCGTGTATCACTCTCTCCTTCATGTTGCCTTCAAAGAACCTGGCAAAGGTGCACCTGTTTGGTCCTATTTTGAGGTCTGATTCAGAGAATTGCCTGGGAATTTGTAAAATGAAGTAACTGGCTCCCACAGAGAAAAGGCAATTTTTCTTGTTCTCTTCAACTTGTAGCAACACTATCTTCCCAGAAGCAGTGGGATATTCAGCTGCTCAAGATCAACCCAGTACGGAAGGCAGGAGATGTTAATCACATTGTTTATTCCTCATTGCTACCCACTTAAAAACATATTCCAAAGTCCTGATTAAGTCTTACAGTCTCCTGTGCTTTCGGACTGATGTGTAGGCATTGGAGCATATACAAAAAAGAAATCAAACAGTTCTGCGCACTCCAACTAAGAAAACTAAATAGGAACAACAACTCATTGCACCAGAAATCTATTTTTGAGCAAGCAGGGGACTTCACTGCCCAGACAAGAGGATAGCTATAAACCTACTGCTACTGACTTCTCACCTTCCATAGGCCAAGAGCATCAACTTTCCCAGTGACCCTGGGATTGACCATTGATACCCTCAAGGGTTTACTTAGCTACCTTTTCACTGAGGATAAGTGTCACCCAGGATAGTTTTCATAGCTTACAGATTGTTCTGTGATTTTAGCTACACCGAAGGCAGAAAACGTGTATCACTGACAACAAAGAAGTTAAACCACATTTACCCTGAGTCAAAATTATTAAAGCAAATGGATTGTTAGCAAAAATAAGTCTGACCAAAGCTCTAATAGTCCATGTGCAGTGAAGCCATCTTTTCATGGCAAACCAAGATTCATTCTGGAGAGGACTCCTTTAATGACATTGGCAGGATGAATTAGACCAACAGGTTCAGAAACGAAGAAAGGTTTTGGTCAAAATCTGCTCAGTGATCAGAAGCAAAAAACACTGGTGGTAACTATGCTGACCATCATACTTCTCTAGAAATAAAGCTCTGATTTCCTGGCCTGACTTCCATTTATTAGACTGGAAGACTCCTTACTGGCAGCCTTACAACTATGAGCCTCCAAGGAAAACTCTGCTCTGCTCTTCCTGTGCCCTGAACTCCTGCCCACTCTTGTTAGTTCCCAGGGAGCTGTCAGAGGAAGTGCTGGCAGACAGGACAACTTGGGAAAGAAGGACGCCAATGCTGAGTTGTGAGAACACTATGCAGTTTTGCTGTTTCCTTTCAGGATATGTAGTGTCTCTACACTTTGCTGCTGAGGTATTCAAAAACGAGGAGCAAGGGAAAGCTTAGTTTGCAAATGGCTGTATTGTAACAGCCCACATGGAAACTGGATTGTAAAGTGGTCACGGTGCCATGATCCAACTACGTCATCATACATATTCAGTCTCCACAGGTAGGTCTTTTGCAATGAGGGTGCTGTCGGGAAGGGCATTCTGTGTAGCCAAATATGCCTGCAGTCGTGCTGCAGAGGGCTCATGCAAATGCCCTCATGGGATTTTTGATTTTACTATCACCACTTCATAGGCCAGATGTATTCTGCAGATCCGCTGCTGGTTTTGTGGGAAGCGCATGTGCTAGAACGAGGTGGGTCGGCTCTCTCGCTTTAGCCCTGCCAGGGTTCCCTCATCCTCTGAGCAAAGTGCACAACGGGAAATTCCAGTCTCCAAGTCCCATGACAAGTTCAGATGAAAGTGTGTAGTGTGGTCCCCACCATGGTCCTTGACTATTGACTCTAGAAACCCAAATGACACTCTGCATATTACTCAGCAGGGCCTGACATCATTCTCAGGCACAGTTTACACAACCATAGTGATAATGCTGGGTCATGCTGCAGGGAGAGGGGATTTCCCTCCATCCCCATCTCTGCCTCTCATACCTCAGCCTGACAAACAGTCATGTTGTGTGTGTGTGTGCGAGTGGTGGGACAGGGTCTCTGACATGGCCCAAGAATGTCAGTGCTTTTCTGAAGAGGATATACAGTTACCTCTTAGGCATCATTTCTTTCTCATTACCACCATGATGTTGCTCAGTCCACAGTTTCTTAGAAGACATGGACTGCCTGTTCAGGATGAGATTCGACACGGCATGAATGCTGAACACTTCCCTTCACACCACACTCACCCTGACTACGATCCAGACAAGCTAATACAAAACTGAGCTTGTATGGCAGCTGCCTTAGCTAATGGATCCTAGAGAGCTTTGAAGAGAAGAGAGCTGGCAGTGCAACAAATATTTGCTGCCTTTTCAGCTGCTCGGACTAGCTATCCTATGTAGCTATCAGAGGATTGGTAAAAACTAAGACAATTTCCTGCCTGTGT
Source organism: Dromaius novaehollandiae (assembly GCF_036370855.1). Lineage (NCBI taxonomy): Eukaryota > Metazoa > Chordata > Aves > Casuariiformes > Dromaiidae > Dromaius > Dromaius novaehollandiae. Next base: position 13,117,770 of record NC_088105.1, on the reverse strand, counting down.
GGAATTAACGATGGAGGTTCTGAGCCCATGGCGGTGGGGCGAGGGCACCGGAGCAGGGTGATGGGTACCTGGCGAGAGCACCTCGGAGCATGCTCTGCTGCACTTTCTTGGGAGAGACTTTGACAAGCTGAATGAAAAGCTGGAACTAGGACATGTTTTTTACTGTCCAGCGAGGACGGAAGCTAAAACATGATACAAACTTCTACTGTGGTTGATTTCTCTCTTAATTGCACCAATACAAGAAGCTGGATTAGCACAGACAGAACTAGAAAGTGCACAAGGTTCTCAAGTGTTTGTGCAGTGGGGAAAGGAATTTGCCTCCAGCTGGACCTCCTGCTTTCTGGCCTCCCTGCTTGTGGCAGGATCTAAATTTTGAGTCCCAGGAAAAATAGCAAGTTATTCCAACATATCAATAGCTCCCTGGAACCAGTAGACATGCTGTCTTTCCCCTCAGATAGCCCGCATTCCTAAACCACTAGCTCTAATGATCACAAGGCTACTTTCCAAAATTTAACCTGAGTGCTGAGCTGCTGTGTCACTGCACCTGCAGACAGACGGCCCCAATCCTCCTGCCAATGCTCAGAGTTTTCCCAAGCAGGAGATTGCTCCTCCCACACAAGGCAAGCAAAGGTTTCATGTTTCCCAGCCACCTGTTAATCAGAGCCAGTGTGAACCACTCAGAGGAGGAAGGGGTGATTCATGCAGGAGTTATGAACTACTAAGGTTTTTCTGGCAGAATCCATGGGAATAGGCAATATTATTCCATGGGAACATCTTCCTTTCAGGCTCTTTCTCTTGCTTCTCCTCCTGGATAAGCAGGCTTAGCCCTTCTGCAACCTCAAGTACAATATGTTAGAAAATTACATAGAGATCACTTTTCCCCAGGAGAAATGTAAAACATGCTGAGAAAACTGTTGCTTTTGCAGAATTTTTGGCTTCATTATTTTTCTTCATAGAACACTGAAAATGGCACATTTCAGGTTAGGTTCTCTGAGACAGAAATATGACACTTTCTTGAAACATTCTTGTTTTAGATCAATTGCCATTCAGCTAGATTAACTTGAATTGCCTTGAGGAAACATCAGAGCTGTCATCCAAGTGCCTTACTCTCCTGTTCTCCTTTATGAGTGGGGTTTTGTATCAGACCGATAGCTCCAGCATGCATCACAGCTTCCTCTTCAGTAGCACCAGCACAAGACATCATGGGAATTGAGAGGCTCCCGAAATCCACTTCCTGTACTCCCTGTCTCTTTGAGTATGCCAAACCAAGTTAAAAGAGAAGGCACCAGCTAGCAGGTCAAAACATGCTGACATTTCCACTGAGGACAAGTCAAGCCAGATTTTCAGGCAACTGTGTTGAACTCTTTTCCACAGACAGTTCTGAGATTTTGGGTCGTTCCCAGTCCAGGACAAAAATGAAATCTTTTTTTATGAAATCAGTTCACTTTTTCCATGGGACGAGAATAGATTTTTATGGTCTCTCCAGAGCCTCCTGTTTCTATGGCAGGAGTCATAACACTACCCAGTGAAAGATTGCAGTCTCCAGCAAGCAAAGAGACCAGCAGGGATATTCTCTGGGAACATATAGTTAGTAATCCAAGGGCCATCCTAGTAAATACGCTTTTCAGAGAGCATCGATTTACCTTAGATTAAGGAAAACAAGTAAGGTATCCTGTGCCTAAGAGACCTCATGGTGTTTTCCCTACATGATTTGTGCCATCTCACCTGCCTCACAAAAGGACTGCACCTTTTTGTCATGAAAACTTCTCTGAAATTTGAAGGTGCCAAACAAAGAAAATAAAATCTTATCTACTGTTCAAGCCCTGCTTACATGGACTGTTCAGAAATACTTCATCAGTCAGCTACTGGAAATTCAGGTAGCAAAGGAACGCACTGCAAATGCCAAAAGGCATTACACCTCAGCAGTGGAAGGATATTACACGAGAGAGGCAGAAAAACTGTTTCCTTTAAAACCCTATAAATAAGAGTGTTGGGTAGGAACATATAAAGCAGGAAGAAAATGCTGAAATAAAGAGGTGAAAGACATAGCAGAAAGCAAATGCCATCACAGTAACAAAAAAACCCCCACAGCAATATGACAGTTTTGCATTACAAGGCTGCTGTGTATTTCTGGTTTTCTGTTCAACATCTTCTGTAGCCATAGAGTGACATTTTGACACATCTCTTTGCAAGCAACCATATATGTCAATGCCTTTTGCCAGCACTAGATTTTGCGTTCCACCAAAGACCATTTTAGAAGCTGTCATAATTGTTATGCAGCTACTCTTCATTTCCCTGAAATATAAACAGCAGCATAGCTGTACGGAAGGACCAACCAAGCACAACAATGACAGAAAACAGCATTACACAGCAGTTGGTTCACACATCTGGAAGCAAGCAGCTCTTGGCTAGTTGCAACAAAACAACCTGGTGTTTCAAACCTCAGGAACAACAGAGGTCTGGACAGTAAGCCAAGAGGTTAAATCCATCTCAGAATCAACATATGGTTGCTTGTTAGCATCAGAAAGCAGAAAAGAGAGGAACAATGAAAGATTTGGATGGTTCTGAAAGAAGAATCAGTATTTTATGACAGCTACTGCATGCGCACAAACAGATCTGTGAAAATATTTGTACTGGCAACACTGATGAAAAGTGCAAGCAAGATAGAGAAGTAACTGTGAATTCCTTCCTCCAGTAAATAAGGAGCAAGGTTCCTGAAATAGAAAATAAAACTGCAAACTTGTAAAAACAAAGGAGGACAATCAGGCTACAAGGTGACAACATGCAGAAGGGGAAAGGTTTTGGCTGGCAGCTCTAGAACGAGAATCCCTTGGGACAACTCGTTCCCAGCCACAATAATCCTCTATAAAAAATTACAAGAGCCCAACTTCAGAGGCAGCTTTGATACGCTGTGTACTAGTGAGTTGATACTGGGGTGAAGAGAACACACGAATCACATGCCAGACAGAGGTTAACAAGTACATTTACTGCAGAACAGCTTCAAGATAAATCTGATCTCCTACTTGCTTATATACTGGAGTTAATTCTCTCATAGCAATAACATTACTTTGACGTTGCTTCGCTGACTTCCGTGGACATGTTCCTGATTTGTATCAGAGCAAAAGAATCAGGTTCACTCAACTTCTCTCACACTTTCTTACTTCCCATCCCTTCTTGTTTCCTATTCTAATACCATCTGCTTGTTCCTGATGTGAACTGCATCAACTTGTACTTTCTGCTTTAGGCCAGAGGCATTTACATGCACTACTTTAAAAGGACATTTTGAATGACAGTTACACAGTAGTCAAAACACAGCAATGATAGTACTCCTCTTTCTCTTAAAGCCAAACTTCCCAGGCTGATGAAAATTCCAATCATCATGCAATTCCAGAGAAAATTAAATACTTATATTTCAGAGAGAAATGTCAAACAAGGAAATCCCTGGTGCTGCAAAAAGTTGAGCTGGTGGCAGTATCCAGCTGTTTGTGGAAGGAAGCACTTGCACGCATATAAAGCAGACAGTTGTGATGCTCTCAGAGAGATGAAACTAAGTGGTGTGTCTCAAGTCCTTCAGTTCAGTGATGGACACAACAAAGATTTCACAGCTCCTGATTCTCCAATACACCACTGCAAAGTCAAAACCACAGCATTTCTGCAGTGAGGGGGTCAGAAGTAGAGACTCATCACAAAAGAATTTGAGTCAGTTTCTGCACCACAAAGGTAGGGGCAGACTTGGCACATATCATCAGAAATCCACAAATAAAAGGTCAGATTCTCTCTGATGTGAATCAGCACAGTTTTGTGTACTTCAACAGCAACTTCATTGTCACCAAGTGGGTGCCTAGACTCCTTGTTTCAGTTTTAACTTGACAACTACAGGCCTACTTAGTCAGGTGGAAATGCTAGGCAATAAGCTGAACAGCAAAAATGTCAAAATTGAAACCAACTTTGGGTTTCATATTCAATACCACCTCTAGGCCTGCCAGTCTGTGCAATCACAACCTATGGGCAAATTGGAAAGGACAGAAACAACAGGTCAGCTATCCTGATTTCAAAACCAGGTGAGATGAATGAGCCAGGGCTTACTCCTGCACCGTTCAAGATCATAGCAGAAATCATACATGTGGCAAACAGGTTTATGCAAGCAACATTATTGGCCATGTTTGAAGCTCTTGCGCACATTTAGGAAGCAACAGACTCTCTGCTAGCAAATCACACGATGTTCTAGAGCACATAAAACTACATGCCACCCTCCATCCACTGCAGAGGTAGCAAACACAGATCATGTGGCTGAAATCTAAACAGCTTTCCTCCATGACCCTGCTTTCCAACCTTTGCAGCAGAAGCCACTTGCCAATTTAGAGACATCAGCCTGGCGTATAACTTTTCATCTCCCACGTAGCCTCCTTGACTCCCTGTGCTGCTCCATCCATCTCCCCGAGACAGCCAGACCATATAATTTCTGTGTTGCTAGCTGGCTGGAAGAACATGCCAGCATCCCCATTTCACTTTGGTCCATGCAGTCCAAGTAACATGAATCCACTTGGAGGGTCAGGAACTCCCAGAAGCTACCTTCAAACAGGGTAGTGGAGCCAAACATCAAATATATCTCTGAGAAGTGCACAACTGAGTGAGACACCCCACATTGGTATACAAGGCTATAGCTGGGAATGACAGATGTAAGCATGTCCCCCTTTGTACACATGCTATTGCAAAGAACTCCTACACTGTTGTCTTAACAATCAGACTAGCTACAGCATTCATCTTTCTGCATGACAGTCTCCCAAAAGGAAGGGGAGACAATAAAGTGTATTTCCAAACTATTATACACTATTGATTGCTGTATACATGTGTGTAAGAACAGCCACAAAGATCAGACAGTAAAGGGCAGCTAAGGTGAGATGCCTGCCTCCACCAGTGGGAAGTACCGAGTGATTTAGAAGGAATACCAGAATCTGGGTGCATGGATGTGTCATCCTTTCCCTTATCTTCCAAGTTCAAGTAACCAGCTGTGATTTAGGATGACCCTAATTGGAATTTAAATCAGTATCATTAACCTTAAAAATCTCTGAAGCTCCATAAATGTGTCAAATCCTTTTCTTAATGTATTAATAGTCTATGACATGCTGGAGCAATGAGATCCTCAGTTTAATCACGCATTCCTGACAGATCTTCAACCTTTTCTCAAGAATCTCCCAATACACAAGCCACAAACAGACGAAGAGTTAATGGACACACTAAACCTCTTTCCAAGACCTGATGACAAATCCACAGCTCGCCCTAGAGAGAAAGGCTCACAGGCCCAGGGAATACCCAGTCTCTTCCTGGGAAGAGCAGATATAATCCCAGAGAGGGGGATGGCATGCAAATAAGGGAAACCTGGCTTCCGTTGTGGGTGAAACCACGATAACTTCATGAGGCTTCCTTTTGCTTCCTTCCTCCTTCTCTCACTCTGCCCACATATACCTTGTGCAATCCCAGCATGATGCCAAGAAACAGAAAAACATCTGAGCATTGCTAGGGATTCTCTCAAATTAATGCTGAAAGTAATCTCAGCAAAACCTGGTACATGAAGAAAGTTTCAGGCTGAGTAGGTAATTCTTACTAACACTAGCAGCTGTCACTATGTTGTTAATAAAGATCTCATGCTTTAGTCTGAACATGTGCTCAGCTCTACTCTGTTCGTCTGAGATCCTCTACCTCCGGATTTCAGTGTTCACGCTGTCTGCACCATCCTTCAAGCCATGAAGGAGAACAGAGGGTGTGGCGATGTTCTCTTTTTCAAAGTTCCCTGGTGGCCTCTACCTGTTAATGCATGTGGAAGACAGTTGTCCTGATTTCTCACCAACTGTTACAGGCTTGTACAACCTCCCTAGTATTTCCTTGGTTGCAGTACAAAGCTCCTGCAGAGGAAAGGAGGTAGCAGGACATGGTGGTCAAACATCTGTTCCCAAGACACCAGGGCTTTCCTTCAAAGCTGTCCACACAATGTCACTCTCCAACACAGTACTCGGCTTTTGCATAAACACACTTGCAGTGTTCTTCATACAGCTATTCTATCTAGCTCAATACCCTGTTTCTGATAGTGGCAAAAAGTGGATGTGGATTCTTCCTCAGGATGAATATTAAAAAAAAGTATGTATAAGCCTCTGCTTTACCTCCCCACTTCCAGCAAGCACACTTTGCTGACTTGCTGAGCTGAGGTCTTTAATACCCAGTCATGGACCTACTATCTGCAAATGCATCTAACCCCTTTGACCAGGTTTATATGACCAGGTAAAATATCCTGTAGCAAGTTATTGCACTTGGATAATGGGCTGTGAAAATACTACTTCCTTTGGCTTATTTTAACCTGCCGCCAAATAATTTCAGTGGACTCCCCTGCACTTGCACCATGAGCAATCATGAAGAACGAAGCCTATGCCACTTATCTGTGTTGTTCATGGAAGCACACATCTCTAGCACATCTCCCTGCAACTGCCTCTTTCTAAGCAGAAAAGCTTCGTCTGTGTCTTTGCATATTGAAGCTTATCATCCTAGATGCCCATCTCTGAATTTCCTATAGCTCTACTGTAAAGTTTCTGAGATAAGCTGACCAGAGCTGCCCCCAGTATTGCAGATGTGGGTCCCTAAAGCAAGCCAACATTTCCCCCACATGCACTGCTTTGCAAAGATTGTTAACAAGTTTCATTCACTGTATTCTCATCCAGTTACGGAGTATCAGAGATCCTGCCTGTCAATGGGCAGGCTGATACAGCTGCCTTTGCTTTGCAAGTGTTTATTTAGGGATTTTGTTGTTATTCGCTTCCAAGAGAAGTGCTTTGCTAAGAAAAAGCCCATGTCTGCTAACCGATAACAGCCACAGTGACAGAACGTTAAGTGCTATAAATCCTTATTAGTTATTTTCGTAACTGCACTGTTACCAAATTCCTTTTGATTCACACTATTAGAAAGCCTAAAGAGAAATAAACATTATCAACAGTAAACAAACACAGTTAAAATCCAAACCACAATGCAGATCTAACTTAAATGATTTCTACATCTCCCTGAGCTGCAAAGATGCAACTGGAAGTGCTTTTCTTTGTTCGCTAGAGCACACTAGCTCCTTCTAGTGCAAGTTCCAGCTTTGCAAATCCCACTCTCTGGACATTACCCCATATGAGAATATTAGTCATATGATGACTGCAAAGGTCAAAAGCCAGGATCAGGAATCTGCAGGATGCTCATCAGCATCCAGAAAAAGATAACAGGAAGCATCGATTGGCCTGAGATATAGTCCACCATCTTCCAGCTATTGCTAAATACAGAATTTGATCTTCCATTGCCAGTGGTCTAACACTGGGTACCACTTCTTGAGCCACATCTGGAGAGAGACTCTCACCTCCAAAATGGCAATAGGAGATATCCTACTCTTTACAATGTCTCTAGGAGGACCTTTGCCCCAGCTAGATCTTCTCAGCACCCCAACATCCTGCACTTTTTCAGTCACTTCCATGTCAGCGTTTGTGAACCTCTGCTGTTAGTGAAGCCCTGCAGGAAGAGAGGGAGCACGAGGTCAAGCAATAAGCATATCCTCATGATCGTACTGTGGTGCCAGCTATGAGCATCCATTAATGGCTCCAGGGTGGTTTGGGGTCCCCATTCCTGAAAAACCAGCTATTACTTCTGGCAAATTTGCAATGCCTTCTTCTGCTTACAGCAAAGTCATGCTAATAACTACAGACTGCACAGTTGTCACCATAAGACTGACAAGCTCCCTTGCGAGTTCCAAGTGAATTTGCAGCTGATTTGTCATAGCCAAAGACTGCCAGCTTCAGGAGGGAAACAATAGTGTGCATCCCTCATTAGGTGGACTAGTACTAGGGGATTGGACAAAGCTCTCAGCCCTATTGTGGTCTGTTTCCTTGCATGGAAATTATGGACATGCTGCTCATCGTCCCAAGGTCTCCGCAGTGTATGGCTGCAAATGAAAAGTGGCAGCTGGTGACACCTAGGTGTTCCTCACCTATCTGGGATAGCTGATGAAAAAGGTTTCTGCACAGAGGTGCCAAGGAAGGGAGACGAGTTGTCTTATGAGGCAGTAGGAAGAAATCCCAGCAGATAAAAATGGCAAGCTACAGAGCTCTCTGGGATATGCTGGAGTCCATGCACACCTTTTACCATCACTAGCAACATGAGGCAGCAGCTTTGATAAGTAAGAGACCTCTTGTAAGCTTAGCCTGGAGAAAAGCCAGCAAGTCCAGCACCCTAATATAAAGCATGACACTTTAGCAGTACAGGATATCCGAAGGGCACTGGAAAATTAAATACATAACAACCATAACAACAACAAAACAACTTGGCTTGCCTAGGGAATATGCACATGGGAAGTGAATGCAAGAGTTTCCAAGTCCTATAAAAAATAATAAAAAAGCACTCCCTTTCCTGATACTATAGAAAGAAGATGGCAATGCTTTAGAACTCATTCATAAATAACATTCTCTCTTCCATATAATACAGTCCAAGATGGTGTTATACCCCCATCAGTACTGCTTCAGGAATTAGCCAGAAAATCCCAGCAGAGCAGCAATAAAATTGCCACAATTATTTCTGTGTTGCAATTGCACAGAGGACAGGACACAAGATGTGTTCTACAAAGAGGCAAGTCATAAATGTCTTAACAAATGCAATAAACCAGAATAAGCCAAAAGAAGGCAGCTGTCAACATTGAAAGTCATTTGGCTTATTTACATCTTGCCAGAGATCAAACTCAGCAGTTAATTTAGCTTTAAAGGTGACTTGTGTGCTTTTTTGGCAAAGACATCACAGTGCTTTGCTTGTGCTTCCTATGATTTTTCAAGGCACCAGTTTTGGCCAAGTTCTGCCTCACTCATGCCACTCCATATCTTCTCCAGGAATGAGACCATAATCAAAAACCACCACACCAAGAGCCCTAGCCTCTCTGCTGGCTGGAACAGAAGAGATCAATCCATCAAATGGTTTCTCTGGATACAGAGGGGGACATGGAGCTCTGACTGCTTCGAGAACTGACGGCCAATATGTCCTGAGCTGCAACACCATGGGCACCGTGTGACTTCACTAGCGACGTACCAAGAGGCAAAGAGCCCATCTACACAGAGCTCACATTTGGGATGTGAAAATCTCAGAGTCAGACTCTGCACAGGAGTTTTCACTGGAAATTTCCTCTAATCATAGCCTCCTAGCACTCTGCAATAACCAACAGAGGTAGATAAACAATCTTCACAGTCCATCCTTAATGAAACATGTGGTAAAGGCAGAATGTAAATACAGATATCTGAGTCAAGGATAGCCTCAAAACCAGAAAATCCAGGTTCTGTTCTTGCATTTCCCACAGCCCTTGAGAATCCCTAAAAAAAACCCAGAAAATTAAAAAGGCTAGGTGTCACGTCCCAGACATGCTCTCCTCTTCAAGAGGAATAAACCATGAAGAAGTTCATGCACAAATCAAACACCCAGAAAACTCTGAGCTGCCCTGGAAACTCTGTGAGCAGTTCCAAAAGTATCTCTGCCACATTAGCCCCCTTTTCCGCTTGGTGGTTTGCAGGGAGAGCCAGAAGCAGGGCAGTGGTGGGAGGCACACACAGCTTTTATGTGTGGGATGGCAGCATCTGCCCCCAAGCTCCCCTAGTGGGTCACTGGGAATGTGCCCACACTGTGGCTCAGCCCAGTTGGAGAGGATGAGGAGGGATGAATCAGCTTCTCGGTGGAACTGCACCAGCAAGAGTCTGTCCTTCTGCCAGGCGCCTGGAAGGGGCAATGGATCTGTATCTACAGGACATGAGCAGCCTCCCTCCATTTACAGATAAATTAATACATATAGGTAAATGTAGATACATCTGTGTAGATATGGGTAAATTTAAATGACAAAACTATAGTTAAAAGTACAGATAAACCGAAATGGCAGCTGGAGTCTCTCCAAGCTACCCACCTGGAGGAAGAGCTGCCAGGTCTCATGTCCTTCAGAGGGTCCATAGGCAGGTAGTGCAGCCACCAGGAGAAACTTGAAGAAAGCAAGTCCCTCCCACAAAATATCTGACAGCCTGGGAAACCTAAGCCAAGCTTTCCTGCCATGCAGTATGCACTTCATGGCCTTATTAACCAGTAACTGATAAACCACAGGAATTGCTAGTCATGTATTTCGTGTCAAAGTCCTTTGCAACCATGAGGAGAGGGACTAGCCACTCTTTCCCCGGCACAAACGCCACAGGCCCTTTTCTGTTTGCTGCTTTGCCGTTATACTCTGAACATCAGTCTCTGCACCTCACCCATTGCGAGCCCAAGTTGACTGCAGCCTAGGCACTTTCCCACAAAGTGGTTTCTTGGTTGGCACCAGTTTTGACACCATCCTCCGGTGCTCTGTTCTCAGAGTCACAAAAGGAAGCAGGGGATCCCAGCACTGATGCTCCAGTGCCAACCCTTGGGGAGCTGTGCAACATGCTGAAAGCAGAGCTGCCAGTAATGCTGTGAACCGGCCACAAGGAGCTGGACAAACTGGCTCTGCCAACAGCTGTTCCTAGAAAAGAAGCCCAAGAGACAGATGAAACCTGTAAAAACCATCCACGGTCCTTGAGGAGGAAAGCAAACACCCATGCATGCCCTGGAATGACTAATCCACAACAAACATTTGTAATCTGAACATTGGGTTTGGACATCAGTTGAGGCCGCGTGCTAAAGCTTATCATTTTTGTTTGAATTTCTTAAGTATGTCTTTTGGCTTAGTGGGAGCTGTCCTGTAAGGATGGGGGCACTGCAATTGCAAAACTCGTTTTGAAGGACTGGGAACCAGTGAAGAAGAATCTGCCTCTGTGCCAAGGCCAGCCAGAGCTACCTCAAATCAGCTCTGCCCAGGGCAGGCCTTGGCAGTACACACATCTTTCCTCAGCCACAAGCTCCTTTTCTCAGATAGCACTTCTCAGCCACTGGCAGCTCAATGACCATTTCAGTATCTTTGTGTGGAGCTCAAGTCCAACTCCTGCATGACACAAGCTGCTCTGCAGGTCAGTACCCCCGCACCAGGCAGGACACATGGGGACAGGCCTCCCATCCTCCCACACGACACTCACTGAGGTGCCTTTGACTGCTGGCTGCAGTTGGAGACACCAAGAACCTGCACTGCATATAAAGGCCAAATGGCCCTTGCACCTTCTCTGCAGGCCAGGCCATGACAGAGGCCAAGACCCAATGAGCTCCCCATGTCCGGGGACAGTCATAGCCTCCCTGCATCTGTGTCACCTTACTCTGCCATGTCCGAGCACCAGCTCCCAACCCTGCCAGCCAGCACAGCACAGTCAGCCTTGGGAAGGCACAGAGGAGGAGGCAGGGAGCATGACAAGTGTCCAGCTCTCCTCCTTGCCCAGCAACAGCCGTGTCCCTGGGGCAGGGCAGCGTGCTTGGTTGTCACACCAAGGCACTTGAGGACAGCGCTGGTTGAGAGAGCAACTTTGCCGTGCCATGACTGTACTAACCCCACTGGTCTATCCCCTGAGGTAAGTCCTTACTTAGCCTGTGCTAGGAGCCAGCCTTGCTAACTGCCACTGCAAGGTCGCCCTCAGTCAGGTTTGCATGCTGGCAAAGAGGAGGACGACGAAAATTCATCCTGCATTTTCCTTATGGCAAAAAAGCTGACTTTGCCTACCAAAGCTGTCAATTCAGCCAGCAAGTTTCCAAGCTGAGGGTTATGTGAAACCCCTTGCAAATAAGCAGCACGTTCATTTGCATGAAGTGTCACTTGTAGAACTGACAAATATTTCTCATTCATTTTTTTTCCACATTCACCCTCACATAACTGCGAATAGGAGGGTAAGCTTTACCGTCCCTGTCTCTTAGGAAACTGAGGCATGGAGAGGGTGTTAAATTCATGTTGGCTGAGCTCCCAGCCGGCTTTCTCTCCTACAAGCGCTGCAGCCTCTTAGTGCAAGGCTGAAGATGAGCTGCCCTGCGTAGCTCACCTGAGCACAGGTAAAGAGCTCCAGCTCCTGTGCACCGAGCAAGACACTGGGGCAGCTGAAGGAGCTGCTCACCCCCTTCCCGCACAGGGGGAGCAGGCACAAGGAGGCACCTGGGCCTCAGGCTGGCACTTCTCAACACAAGCTATGGCCTAAAATGACTTCTAGTGCCAGTTCAAGCTAATACAGCTCTGAGAGCTTGGGGTGGCAACCCCTGAAAGTGCTGCAGCTAGTCAGACTCAACTGTCAAAGCCCAGCCCAAACTACTGCCTTTACCAGAAGTACCCAAATGAAATTGGCAATTGTCAGTTCCAGATAAGATACCCGTCTACCCTCTGCTTATACAAGCAAGCACTGGTACTCCAAGCAGGCTTTCTCCTTGATAGGAGAGAAAACACAGTAGCCTTACTGTAAAAAGAGATGACTGTTTAATTATTTTCTGATAAAGTCTAGGTTTCAATATGTTTCTTGGTTTAATATTAAAGTTGTACCTACTCCAATTTCTTTAACTCTAATAGCTAGACCACATCATTAGAATCAAGTCGCAAGGAATTTGTTAGCAGCGCTGTTTGAGCAGAGCCTTGGTTTCATACTATGAGTTTATCATGTTGCGCTGCCAATTTATCTGTAACTTGTTGCTTTTCGACTGGCAGTGACAAAAATAACCTTTGCTTCACTAGATGAGTGAAATCCTGAGCATGCATACTCTTTCACTAAAGGAAATTGGACTTGTTTAGACTTTATTGTGGAAAAATCAACCTTTTCTAAGCATGACCTGCAGACTTTCCTAAGCTCAATTTTCAGATGAACTTTAACAACATATGAATTCTTACCCAGAATTTCAGTCTTTATATTATAAGCCAAGTGTCTGAATCATTTCAGTACCTGGATGAGGAAACCTGAAGTCTAATGTTTACTTTGGCCTCATGAACATTCTCCTGAGGCAAAAAACAAAGAAACAAGTGCTACTGAGTTAACTAACCATCTCATCTTGGCATCTGTTTAAGTTCCTACGAAGCACAAACACACTGCCCCACCAAAGGGGCTATCCCAGGTCTTGTTGGGTCAAAACTGTATCAAGAAAGGAGAGTCTTAATGATGTTCCCATAAAAAGAAAACTAGCATGAGTCAAAGTGAAATCCTAAACTTTCCAGTGGTTCTTTTAAAACCAGTGGCTTTAGGTGTAAACTTAATATTTGACAGTTGCTACATGAGCAGAGTTGCATTTAAAAATACAAGAGTTCCTCCTGATCTTACTCACATCAAGGTGCGTTAAAATATCTCCACTGAACTAAGCAAAGTTACATCGTAGAAAGGAGGGTGCAAGTGAGAGAAGAATCAAGCCCATGAAGTTTAACTTCTCCAAGTGGGGATTTCTGCATAAAGATATCTCAGTGTGACCTATCCACCACTGAGACCCTGACATATGCCTGTATTGCTCCAGGCAAGAAATATCCCCTCATGCTAAAGCTCATGAGAACAGCTCATTTCCTTCCAGCAGTGTTCAGAACAGTAGTTTCCAGCCTCATCAGACAACTGTACCACTTACCACAAGAGAAGCCAGGTCTAGATACCAACTGTTTTGCAAATCAATTAAAGTAAGGACATGGATAAGCTGCCCCCAGCCTGCTCCAGTGGCTTCACCCTTGTTTTGTCTGGCTCTGCACAAGTGCAGGAGGAGCCAAACCAAGCAAATTCCAGCCCTGGGGAACTGCCAGAGCACCTTGGCTCCTGTCCGGCCACTGTCTGCAGCCCAAACCACTCCCGGCAAACAGGAAGTTGGGGACATCTGTCCTCATCAGGACTCCCTGGGTTTTTGATCTAAATTGTGCAGTTTCTAGAGAACATTACAATGGAACCACATGGGGCAGAATAGTCTTCCATGGAAAATAAACTCAGAAGAAAGCTGCAATTTGAAAACAAGCTGCTACCAGGGAATCCAGAGCAATTCTCTTCTCAGAAGAAGTAGCAAACACAGGGAAAGGCAACGTTCCAAAAAAATGCAGGTTTTGCTAAAGAGCAGCCTGCTAGACATCAGCTAATACCGTGAGATAAGTACTTTGGGTTACAAACTTAAATTCAAGAGCAGAGGTGAACAATCTCTCTTTTTAACTTCATGTTACTAGACATTTTTTAACAGAAAATTCACACCATTTCTAATTTCATCTGAGCTGCAACATGGTTAGCAATGTCAGGAGCCTTAGTGAAGATGACTCTCAGCTTCTGGTATCCATTTCTGGGACCAAGCACAGTAGATGGGCTTGTGGCAGAATTTAGATGATACAACGCTGAGAGGAGCAGCAGGAACCAGATGTTCATCTCCATGAAGGCTCCTGATATTGCTGAAGGAAGCATTAACAATCTGGGTACTGCACTGCTTGGAACTGGTTTGGTGGAAAAGCACCGAGGTCTCTGGTTCTGAAGCCGCCAAACCATCAGGAGATACTTTAGGAGCTGCACAAATGGAGCAAACTCCTGGTCCATCTCCTGAGCTCTAAAAAGCCATTAGCTGGAGATCCCTCAAATCAGTACTATGGCAGGTACCAAAAGGGTAAGAAGATACATGTCCTTAATAGGAATACATTTAATTTGGTCCAGGCTGGACAAGCACGGAATGTAACTAAGATTCAAAGCCTAACGTAAAAGCCACAAAATAGTAGAGGAAGTAGATGACTTAGTGGAATAGATCACAGAGGGGAACTGCAGGCTGGGGGACATCTACCACATGCTCACTCCATCCTTATACTCTACCAGTCATCTGCTTCTGGCTGCCCTCTAACCCAATACAGCCCCTCTTCTGCTCACAGTTTAGTAGAATAGACTAGGATTTTAGGAGAGAAGGAGCACGCTTGGATTGGGTGCAGTCCTGCCCGGATGGGGAGCAGGGCAGGTGCAACAGGGTGCTGTCCTCCAGCTGCAGGTGGATGAACTGCACGCTCCTTGTCTCCCACGGTGCAGCGTGCCCTGCATGGCTCAATCTGCTGCCACTGGAGCAAGGCATTGGGAGGAAGCCACATCTCCAAGCCCCACACAGTACCATGGCAGTGCCCTGCACAGTACCAGAACAGACCCTGCAAGGCAGTGTTACTAAAATTCACTTATCTAGGGCTGCCTGCTCTCTTCTTGATCCTGCAAAGCTGAGCCAAACAAAACCACCCAAGCCCCTTCTGACTATAAGGGGAACAGTTTTTACCTCCAGCAGATATGACTCTTCCTATTCAAATTATACCACTGCTCAAACACAGAAGTGAAACCGGTGCCTGTTGAATGGGGGTTAGCAACATGTTACAAGCAAAAAGTACCTTAAATCTATACTGATAAATTAAATCAGTGGACATTTACTCTGCATAAGAGCAATTACTTTATATTTCATGGAAAGGTCATAGGGTTTGTCTGGATGCCTGCAGGGGCACCAAGTCAGCAACCACAAACCGCTCCAAGCAGACACAAATGATCCAGCACAACATTTGTTTTCCAAATCTCTAATTGTTGTTAATTACCACACCTGGGGCAGGAGTTCTATGAACATCCCTAGTTCCTTCCACCATAAGCCTTAGTAACACAGAGAAATCACAGCTCTGTCATCTACTAATCTGCTTTCAAATCATGCAGTTAGATCAGTGTGAACATATGCACGGGCACTTTCTTGAAATCAATGTTCCCTTGATCTATCTTGGCTTAACTTGTCTCAGTAAATTTGGGGCTTGTGAACGCACCGCTTGCAACAGCTTTAAGTATCTGCAAAATTCTGTAGTTAAACCAGTTACAACTGTCTGCTTGCATACATTTTCAGCAAACTGGCTTCCACTGATTAACTTTATGCTTGCAAACCATCTACAAAACTTGCAGCATTTTAACCAGCACCTTGTCTGGGAGCACTGAATTGAATGCAGGTTTATAGACCATCAAAGCCAACCCTGTGCTATCATGGTCCTTTGTAGCATGTCATTTTAGGGAAAAAGCTAGATTTCTTGATCCTTCTCTTTCTAGGAGGAAGATATTCTAAATTCCAATGGTTAGAAACCTCCTAATTTGCAGCCCAGATATATTCATCACCACTTCTTATAATTTTCTTCTTCCAGCAAGACTGTCCTTCAGTTTAGATTCCTTTCCCTTCCAAATATTCAACCCATTCCATTTTGCTTAGCCTTCCTGTAGGCTTTCTGCTGGGCTTCCTTTTGTGGTGCTCTTGCGTAACAAACACCGAGCATCCTTGAACATCCATGTGCTCAGTTTTCATGCCTGTTCCAGTCCCTGGGCCACACAGGGGACCAGGCATCTGCCCATCTCGACTCACCTGGTACATCCTCACACTAAAATTGCCTTTTTCACGAGAACATCACATTAATGGTTCATAGTCATCTTGTGATAAGCCAGTACACTGACATCTTTCTTCTTCTCAGTATTTTCCAACTGATGAGTCCTCAGCTTACAAAACAGATTTTTGTTATTAGTCACTCAACACCCTTGCACAGTGTACTGCTAAGTTTCAGCCCATTTCTATTACTTTGGTCTCAGCATTCCTGGTATGATATTCTGATTGTTCCCCATGCTGAAGTTGCCCCCTACTTTTTGTCCAAAGCACATTTTGTTAATCAGCCCCAGCTTTTTGATCTGGGGAAATAATGAAAAACAGGATTTGCACCAGCTTATCTGCATCAGCTAATGAACTGAACAAACAGGCCAGGTGTATTATTACAATAAGAATGCACCCTGAGAATTATTTTTCCATTTTTACAGATGGGAAAGACAAGACACAGGCATTATGTGGCTAGAAAAAACTCCGAAAAAGCATTCTAGATACCCAGGAGTCAGGCCTCAACAGCCTTCAAAGTGATTCAGGAGCCCAGCTGCAGTTCCTGTAACTGCAAATGAGACAGAAAACACATCTTTAAAGATGTTTCAAGGTGAATTTGTTTGGATTTGTTTAGGAATTTATCCCTTACAGTCTTCTGAAAATATTACAAGAGGCTCCCAAACCCACATTTGCACCAAGATCTTCTCAGCTCCCCCTCTGGTTTCAAAGCCACAGAAATCAAAGTTGGATATTCATATGCATTTAGACTTGATCTGCCTCATCACGCCACATGGCTTGATTAGGCTGTGCTCAGGCTGGTGAGATATTTCTCTCTGCTGGTGGTGAAGTGACCCACATGCCTTAGACAAGCTTCCCTCCTTTTACATGGCTACAGTGAGGCAGAGTGTCACCCCTGCTCCTCACCAGAGGGGACAAAGGTGAGGTGTTTGGGGCCAGCCTGTCACCCTGGAAAGACAGGAATGGTTATAACACACAAGGGGCACAGTGGCCTGGAGCCACAGTAGTGTTTTGGAGCTCTAGGCAACCGCTGCAGAGGCAAAAAGCAAGCAAGCCCCACGGGCACAAGCCTCTTGGGCTGGGATAGCTGCCGCTGGAGAACTCCCTCATCTGCAGCCACCACCAGCTCACGAAACACCCAGGACACTGAAAAGATGGGCACCTCCTGATCACTTTGCAGTGAGAGACAAGGTTGTGGACAGCCCGCTCTGCAGCCAGCACTTAAATCCACTTCTCTTTACCAACCACACCAATTAGGCAGAACCAAGGATCCCCAACCACTGACTACCCTGTAGCACTGGGTCGTTGCTGACTGGGGCCAGAGAATCCCAAAGTGAAAAAACTTCTTACTTTGTTATGAATATGTGTTATGAATATGTGCGATTCACATTTACATTTGGGATTTCTCTAAGGGAAAGCAGATGCGTTAGAAAGACAATCCAGAGAAACCAGGTAAAACAGTTCATTCCCTCCGAACTGCAGTGCTGTGACACTGGGGCTCCATACTGCTCCCCAGCCTCTCTCCTGAGCTGGCAGTGGCAAGACAAGAGCACCAGTTTCAGTGGTGTCTGCGGGAACCACCAGCCCACATAAGGGCCATCAACTGTCACAGTCAATAGCTGCTGGTTTCAAAGCAAGACATTATGCTTGACAAGCTACTCATAGCATCCTAAAGTCACCTGAGACTGTGACCTCTTACCTCAAATATCACCCCTTGCAAATATCTAGGACCTCATTTTGCTCTCTGTTCTCACACCTTTGTGAATATTGAGTGATTTAGCCAAAGGCTTGGGAATTCAGATATTGCACATCTATTTTACCTACTTGATTACACACGCAGAAAGGATAAACTGGGCTAAAAGAAAAGGAAGCAGGAGCCACACTAGTGGAGCACATCCCACTGGCACTGTAGCTGGAAGTTGGGGATGCCAAAAAAGTCCTCCTCTAAATTCAGCACAAGGCTGATACACAGCCTTGGACACTGTCACTCACACATGGGCCACAGCTCTTGTTTGTCTCACAACTTTATTTGCCCATGGCAGGCAAGAAAAACATTGGCATGACACCATCAAATCACAGGACAGTCCCCTGCCCGACAGACTGACCCAAAGAAGGGAAGGATGCTGGATATGAGCCTAGGAGCACAGAGTTTAGTGTGGCCCAAGACAATCCAGGCAGGCACTAATATTGCAGGTTGCCAGAGTCATGTGGCAAGTCGAGGCATCACCCGTCACTAGCAGTTGTAACCCTCCTGCTCAATGGCACTAACCCTGGCAGAGGCTGAGCCTTACAATGGTGAGTTGTTGGTGAAAGCATTGCCATGGTTAGTCTCAATCCATCCTGCAGCATCCTGTGCATGATGCTGCAGGATGTGAACACTATCTGTATTAAAGTGCTTCCCCACGTGCACGCAAAAACAAAGCCTCTTGCATCTGGGTAAAAGATAAAGGTCACAGCAAAACCAGAG
Organism: Dromaius novaehollandiae; assembly: GCF_036370855.1. Lineage (NCBI taxonomy): Eukaryota > Metazoa > Chordata > Aves > Casuariiformes > Dromaiidae > Dromaius > Dromaius novaehollandiae. The sequence goes on along the minus strand of NC_088105.1, from coordinate 13,099,022 downwards.
AGTTTCACAAAAAACAGATAATTCTAAAAGAAAAGGAGAAGGGTTCTGTTCTCTTCAGCGAATCTGAGTCAACTTTTCATCTCTGTTTTTTGTGAAACTCTTCTGGCTTTCGGTGACCTTTCTCAGACAGCTGCCAGCCTTTGATATTGGAAGTTAAACGCATCACTGCACAACACAGTGAAAGGAAATGGGCCAGGTCCTGTCTGAGAGGTGGATCTGAATGTTGCTCAGGCCTGTGTCTCAGAAAACTCGGTCAGACCCAAAATACAATTGGTAGGCAAGCCAAGTCTCCACACTTCCAAATCAAGTCTGCCAGTCAGAGTGTAAGGCACCTATGTGGCAAAAAGTATAAGTAAATACAATACCAAAATTTCAGTTTCTAAGGGCCTCACATGTGCATGACATACCCAAAGTGAATGACAAGAAAACACTGCAGAAAAACTTCAGCAAGTTGAGTCGCATCTATCAGGAGTCTGTCCTTCACCTGCTACAAAAGACTTGGCTAATTTGCTTAGCATGGCTTTTTTTTTTCCTCTTTAAAGAAGACAGCTAAGGATGATGAACTCAATCGCAGGAGGAAAGACAGCATGGGAAGATGTCACCTCCTTTGCAGAAGGGCTATTGATCTAAGACTCTTGTAACAATGCAAGGCTCCAGTATCCTCTGCTTTGTTTTGCAGCTACGAAGGCAGGATCAGAAGCCGGGTTTCCCTGCTAGCCTTACCTCATCTTCAAAGGACAGTATTGCCTCACATCATTCAAGGCTGACATTTTTGAGCACCACAATTCAAGAAGGGGAGAAAGGCTGAAACCTGGGGGAGAGGGGAGGAAGGGGAAGTAGTATCAAGGAGTAGAAAGAAAGAAAGAATAAAGCAGGAGGTTTTATGGGAAATCTCTCAGGCTCTTCACAGAGTAGAAAATTCACCTTTTTAACAGGAGTTTTAATTGCATTCCTGTTTTCATAATAGAGTTCTTCTCAGATTGAGTCTCAATTCTGGGCGACTTCAACCACCAGTTTCCATTTCTCATCTTCAGCTGCACGATTCCTTCCGCTTGCGCCTTTCTCTGAGCAGTTTTTGTTTCCTCGGGTGTCGTTTTGGAGCGCAGTTCCAGTCACCTTCTCATCTAGGGCACTCTCTTTCCTATAACCCTCCCACTACCGCACAAGCACCCTGCACTTCTGTTAGCATTACTAACACCAGACGCTTGCCCTGGCTACAAAATGGTTCAGCAGAGGAAGAGTCTTTGCTTTGCTGATTAATGGGGTCAGGCTTCATAAGATTTTTCTTTGTGGTTTAGCTAGCTTGCTAAGTTACTGCACCAAGCCCACCAGTGTGTAAGCAGAGAGCTGAAGATGCATTTACAAGGGCATGTATACACCAGACAGATTCAGACAACCCCCAAGTTACTGTAAGTGTGCTAACAGGACTCTGCTGTTTCAGTTCTTAAGTATTTTATTCCCTGAAACAGCAGCTTGGTTCTTCAGCTGTGCCACATTTTTCATTGCCATCCTTTTAAGTCAAAAGAGGTGGCATTCCCGGGTCCTCATGGTTCATGATACGCCTCTGTAGCTGCACAGAACTGAACTCCCTGTAGTTCCTAGCCAGCTGAGGTGGAGGAGCACTGCCCCATGGGACAAACTGTGATGGCTTTTTTTTGCCGAGCACAAGAGCTGGTAGCCCTTCACTCAAGCGAACTTCATGCTTTCTCTACCCTTTTCATTCCTCCACCCAGTTTGCATAGGTTTAAACAACTGTTCCACTTTTGCCTGCTACCAAATCCCCCCAGAGCACAGAAAGGCAGGAATATAGTCAAAAAAATCCCATCTACCTGCTTCCTCTCTGCATCAAGAAGTAAAGTTAAATCTGCAACTTGAGCTATAGTTACTAAGGACTTTCCAGAAGAAGCTGAGCTAGTCCTGCTGCTAGCAGACCCTGCTGTCCCTGGATTACTTTCCCTTCAGCACAGCCCAATGTAATCAGGCATTCTGCATCTGACCTAGATGCCATGGGGTCCAGTCCAGCAACAGTGCAGTGGCTCCAAACAACACCAGCATCCACTGCAACCCAGGCTCTTATCCAGAACCATGTCTGATTTGCAAGTTAGACAGACTAGGGCTTCTTCAAAGATTACTTGCTGCTCTTTGCTTTGCCACCTTTTAGCAGGAAACGCATTGACTCAACATCATGTTCCAACCACAGCAGCATGCCCACCCTCTTTGCCAGCTGCAATGTGGCTGGCTTGACAGCCTGGGACACCAGTGTCTGCTCTTTATTTGCCTAAGTGTGGCAAATGGTGTCCGTGTGAGCACTAGAAGAGTAAATGTCTTTAAAGCCCACACAGTGTGGTAGAGCAATAACAGGACCGTTCAAATCTTCCAGGACGCCAACACTCCAAATACCGTATCGGACTGTCAATGGAGATGTTATAAGCTGGGGAGCAGAGGAGGAGATGGGGGGCCCCATTTTTCCATGGGGGAATTTTCCAGATGGGGGGCCATAATTTCTCACTGCCTGGGATCTGTTTTGTCTCCTGCTGGCAAGTAGCTGGAGTCCTCCAGTACGAGGACTGTGCCAGCCAAGTGCTGCCTGCAGCTGCACAGGGATGCCGGGCTTCGCAGTGCCCACTGCAGCAGCACTTGGCCTCCTGTAGACCTCCCAGGTCTGCTTGGGAGAAGTCTTTCTTAGTGCCTCTCCTTTGTATTTACACACATCTCCTGAGCAAGGCTCACACTTAAACTTGAAAATGCACTCATTGGTGATTCAGAAAATCAAAAGTATATGAGGGCCACATGAGCAGTGTTACATGTAACCACAAACCACATCAGAGCCAGTCAACCAGCTCATATGGTGGGAGAAGGCTACAGCTCTGAGCTGGCTTGAAAAGGATGTGCAGAGGAATCCTGCACCTATTTCGAAGTATTTTTAGGCACTGTAAAAAAACTTTGGACAGCAAAAATGAGTGAATTCATCAAACTGGCTAAGAAACAACCATAGTGTTTGGCTAACAGGGAATTTCAGCTGGTTCTCACTTAGAGCAAGACTTTCCTGGGATGAAGAATAAATGTCCATGCTTATCAATAGAAGAACCATGACAGAGCTGTCAGCTGAATAGTAGCTGTCTTTGGATAGAGCAAATCCAGACTAGCTCACCATCATGTTTCAGAAACATCAATGCCACACAGTGCTGGGCATTGGTGGCTTTGACTCATCTTACTCAAGACAGACCATTAAGGTTTTCACAACTATGGCTGGCTCCAACCCCTAATTTCAGTGATGCAAAGCAAAGCCCCTTCACAGCTGGACACTGCCCTGAGGTTGGGAGCTGGAGTTACCCTACCTCTATTGCATGGTTGGGAAGGTTTCCAGGGTCAGGTAGTATGCGCAAGTTGTCCCACCTCCAGCTCTTGATCTCATCTCAACCCTCTAAGGAGTATTTTCCCTCGTCATCTTCACCTCCAGATGGTGGCCGCCTTCACTCACATATGGCAGAATAGGACAGGGCTTACAGCAAGTCTGAGTGATCTCCTGGAGCCCTTCTGCCAGCATCTCCAAAGAGACTCTCACCATGGCAGTGAGGAGGCCCAGCCACAGAAACTGGTCCTAGCTGGCAACAGATATGCTACATCCTCCAAGAATTTGATTGTTGGCGAGAAACTGGCCAAAGCCAACTGCAGAGAATTTGGCCATGGATGCTGCAGCCCAAAGGTTGGAGCAACATCAAAAAGCAGAGTGTACTGAGAGAGGACCCCAAGTCAAAGACAGGAAATCATCATGAATCAGAAGCCAAGTAAGAGCCAGAGCTGGGAGCAATAACCATACGTGCCAATCAGCTATTGGGACTGCAGATACTGTTGCTGTCAAATGTGCTTGTGATTACCATGGCCATAGCTTACTCATTCAGAAGTTACTGAAAAAATTCCTCACCTGGAAAGCAAAATGCATATCTGACAGAGCACTGCATACTTATTTCCCTTTTTTGGCTCTTCACTGTGCTCTAAGCTACCCCCTCTTTCCTCTCCATGTTCTCTCTTCCTCGCTGGCTTTGCCTCCTTCTCAAGCTAGAAGTGCATCCAGCTGAGTCATACAGGAACAAAGGCTAATGCTGCCCTGGACACAGATGTTTCGCTGCAGAAGGAAGTTCAAAAGGGTGGATGGGTGCAAATCTGAAAAAGAAGGCAGCATTTGCCAGAAGAGCTGGATGCTTCAGGACTTGTTTGGCTGACCACATGAACAAAATGAAACAAACTTGGAAATGTCATGCCAGGGTTCCCGCTCTGCAGGAACTGGAGGACTACAGAACCGGCAAGCAGCTCACAACATCCCCTGGAACCGCAGAAAGAAACAAATCCCAGCCTGCCAGTTGCCCAGCCTCCTGAGAAACACGGCCTGATTTCTGTGCTGGAAGAGGATATCTTGTCCCAGAAGCAAGACTGAGGCAATTTTTTATGCCTGCTGCTCTGAGGAGGCCTCAGACTGGCTGCTCCCAGAGAGGAGAGTTGTATAGCAGACTATCCATGCTTTTGTGATATTCTGCCAGCAGTCCTTCTGCTTAGAGATTCAGAGCTGAGTACATCTCAGGTCACACCTTCCCAAAGGCTGCATCGAGGACTGCCTGGAGGCTTCCACTCCTCTAAGAAGCAACTTTTCCCATTCCCAGCTCTCAATCTCACACACTTGCTCTGCATCTGGCCGTGTCCTATTCCTGCCTCCAACCAGACAGGAAATAGTTAGGAGCTGTTGTGGTAAATGCCATATTTCTTGCTGTTCACTTTGGACACAGAAAGTGGACTTGTGCTTCCAGATAGCTCAATGTTCACAATACATCTGTTTGGCTTGGGATTAAACACAGGGCTGCTAGGTTTAAAAGTCTGACTTACTATGACTCACCATTGACTACACAGAGCTTTGAAGCAAAGTCAGAAAAACTTTATGTGACCAAGCTGCCAGAGGATAAATGGGTCTACACTGCAGTGGAAGCATACAAGATCCTGGTTTGACACAGCCCAGCTGTGAGGCAGCCAGCTGCCCTAGCAGTGCTCCAAGTTTTGTTCATGGCTGTGCCAGAAACACAAGTGTTCACATTTTTTTTCCAGGGAAAGAAATTCATTCTTCTCCCTTCCCTTCCCCTACACAAGCTGGATTCAAAACAGGTGTGATAATGAAGAGTATGTAAGAACAAGCAGTGGTGTCTTCCCCAAAATGTGGGTTCTTGGGTTTCTCAAAGGGTACATCAGAGCCTGTCCAATACCATGATTTCATCGGTCAGTTTGGAGAGGAACTTCTTGGAATTTCCCCAAGAAACGTTTCAGTGGTCTGCTCAAGACTTCACAAATGCTGACCCTGGAATAAATATTAAGCAATATCCTAACTGGACACAGATATCCACAGGCAAGATCTCCCTGAAAGCCCCAGCTTCCTTCAAGAAAAGCTAAAGACAAATGCTCTTTTAGAGGTAAATCAGGCCCAGCTGAGTTCCAAAACTTTCTCAGCACCCAACAGGCATACGATAGTCCTGCTCTTCTAGAACTAACCCCCCCCCAACAAACCTAAAAAACACCCCTCATAGCAAAACAAGACACTTCTATTTGTAAAACCTTGGTTTCCCTCACTCCTTTGCTCCAGTAAGTATTTAAGCACACAGAGGATGACTATGGGTTCACTAGATCTACATGCATGGTAGCCCAAATTGGGGGCGTGAGGGTGCTGAATGCTGAGTGCCACGGGACTGCTACCATCAGGCACTGCGGCCTGGTCCCAGCTCAAAGGCACTGAACAATGTAGCTTGGAGATATCCAGGCTAACTCAGGCAGGGGAAACTCCCCCTCTCTGCTGCTGAGGCAGGGACCCTGTGTAGAGATCCAGCATACGTGGACCAACCTGGCCCTGAAGCCCTGCACAGGGCAGACTGCTCTCAAGAATGAGAAACCTGCACACCTCCTCCCCCTGTGGAGGGTTTCTCTCCACAGCCACACAAAAATCTGTGTTTGCACAGTGCAGCTCCTTCCATCAACACAGCTGCTTACTCAAGCCAAAACTTTGCTATTGTTGGGCCTGGGGATAAGAGTCCTTCTCCTCATTGTGCACAAGCCACTGCAGCACAGCAACTTACCGTACGATGTGTGCTCCAAAGCAACCATCTCCCGGGCCCCAGTGCTGCTGAGCTAAGCACGATTTAGCCAAGCTCCTTAGCAACACTATGTATTTGTGATTTGGCTCACAGGTGGAAGCTTCTTACGACACAGTAAATTCCTTGTGCTCTGAGGGATAGAGAAATAATGGAGTTTAGGTGGCCTGTGCCTGTCCTCACATAGCAGGTTCCCAGGGAAAAGGTCCCATCTCCTTGTCTCAGTTGCAGCAGAGACACAAACAGGACACTGTATATTGGCACTAGCAAACCATAACCCAGCAATGAGAGGCACTCTGTGCCCTCTCCTCAAAGGAAGGGCAGAGGACAGGGACAGCTTTATCCCATCACCGCCTTTCCTCATTTACTCCCTGTGCCATAGCTCTGAAGCCCCATGCAGCACTCTGGCTTCCCAGCGGCTCCTCAACTGCCAGGACCAGCTGTAGGGAGGAGAGGTGATGTTCAGCTACACAGAGCCAGGGAGCAGCTGCTGCTCCGCAGCCCCTCTGACCTCCCCCAGGACACATCATGCTGCACCCACCCCAGACAAGGTCCCATCCCAACCACCTGCCCTTGGAGTGAGGCAGTCACACAGAAAGGTATGTTCTATAGGCTGTGACATGTCCCAACCGTGCCACAGCCTCCCCAGGCCGTGGCCAAACTCCCCCCACAACATACAGTGAGCAGCAGCTGTTTTAGGCAGGCGCTTTTCAGCTGCTTGTGCCCACCTGCCTTTCCATCCCCAGAAGCAGCCCACATGGTCCACCTGCAGGTGCTCAGCTGGCCATCAAACTGCTCTTTCCTGTGACACGTGGTTAGGAAACTGTTTCCATCAGCCATGCCAGGAGGCAGAAAGACTCAGCAGAGAAGTGCTTGCACCATTAATATCTGTGCTGTACCCACTCTGTCACCCAGCCTCCCCTCCCCAGCCCTGTGGGCACGGAGCACAGCAGAGAAGCAGCCCCTTTCTGTCCCCCAACTCAGAGCCTGCAGGAGGAAGCAAATACAGCCCCCCACACACACACGCACACCTGGTTAAATCAGTGCCACAACACAATCAATAACATCCTGAGACTGGGGAAAAAACTGACCCCCACCAAAACAGCTCCTGCAGTCCTCCTGCCCACACCAAAACCAGTTAGCAGGTAAATCAGAGGCTGCCCCACTTCCAGAGGGGAAAGGCCACACAGCCTTGAAGGAAGCTCGCAGGCTGAGAAGCTTTCCCTTTCTCATCTGGGTGTTCTGGGGCCACGGCTGATCATCCCAGATCACACGTGTTTGGAGGTCTGCTCCTCCTCACGATGCATCTCAAACTCCTTCTGCTTGTCTGCATTCTACTTTCCAGGCAAAGCTGCAGCCACCAGCCATGCAGCAGCAAGTACTTTGGCTGCTACTTACTTGCACCAAACAGCCAGCTTTGCAGCACAGAAATCCTGCCAGCAGTGATGTCTGACCCTCCTCTGCTCTCCCCCTCTCTCCCCACCTGCCCTGTCTTGGCCATAGCTAGTCCCAGGTGGAGCTGATCTGCATAGGGAACAGAACATAGGTCTGATGTGCACCTTGAGAGGGTGCAACCCTGTTCCTGGGAATTGCAATGACATGCACAGCTCTGGTAGGTCACACTCCCTGCCAGATAGAGCCTCCAAGCTCATCCTGATAAAGTCCTTGGACTCAGGAACAGCAGCATAGGTAGGCCTGAGGTGAGAGACGTGAGGAGCACACCACGCAGTAGCTATTTTTTGATAGCTGTGCCTCTCCTTTAGCTTTGCTGTGCTCCAGGAGCCCAACTGCTACACCAGCAGGCTCAGGCACAGCCATGGGAGGTTTACAGGCCAATCTCCCCTCAGTTAAGTGTGTCCCCTGCACTGGACTAACCCATGAGCTGCTGTAAGGGGATGCTGTCCCTTTAGAGGCTGCCACTTCCCATCACTTCTCTGCATAGCCAGCACAACGTGGACACGTTACTCCCTCCAAGCCCACCCTGAAGCTATTTCTGACTTATATACACATATACATTTTGTAGTCCAGGGGTTTGGGCTCACCTCGAGCCCAGCCACCAAGCCCTGAGCTTCCTTACATGTCAGAGAGGTCAAACACCAGACCTGCCACACAGGGAGACTGCCGACCCCTTGGAGCAGTCTCCTGAACCCCCACAGCAGGGCCGAGCATCACTGGCAGGCTAAGGTGATGCCCCAGTCTGAACTGGGGGAGCTGGGACAGGGGCAGAAGGGAGGGAGTGCAGTGGGAAGGGTCCCGCAGAGACACAGGGAAGCTGCAGGGGAGCAGAGCAGGAGGCGACGGCATCTGGGGAACGAGGGCCCGCTCCTGCGCCAGGCCAGCCGCAGCGAGCCTGGCCTGCCCCAGGACCTGTTCTCCAGGAGGCAGCAAGCAGGGGCAGGATCTCACCTCAACAGCTGCTCAGCTCTTTCTAGCAGGCTTTGAAGCCACCCGGCCCTTTCACAGACCTTTCCTGCCCTCTAGCGGGTTCAGAAGACTTGTGCAAGAGGGCAGGCACTGGCAGAGCTGCCGCCGCATCCTCCTCCTCCTCCCCGCACGCCCCAGCCCCGCCACCAGGCAGGTGGGCAACCTCTCGCTAGCATTGGCAGTGCCCGTCTTGCAGCAGGAGAGCAAAACGAGCTGCTTCGGCAGGGAAACGCAGCTCTCTCCGAGGTGGGCCATGGGTTCAACGAGCACGTGGGGATTTGGGGAGTGCAGAAGCACACTGCTCTGCACACCAGCCTGCCCTCTCCTTCTGGAGCGGCCAGAGTTTGAAGTGGTTGAGTTGAGTGAAGAGTTTGGAGTTTGAAGCGGCCGCTGTGCACAGGGACATGAGGCTGCCACAATCATGGGGGAGAGAGATCACACCTAGCTGGATACAAGTCCAGTAAGATCTTTGCAGACTTTCTGAGAAACGCAGAGCCTAGAGCTGGATCCTGACAGCTTCAAACCACTTGCATTTCCCTTTGTGGCACAGCGTACTTGAACGGACCCTGATATCCAGTTTAATGCCCATCTCATAGGGAAACTGTGAGCTGAGAAGGCATTTTCTTCCCAGGGGAAGTGCAGCTGCACTGACCATTCATGCTGCAAAGTCTGAACCATGCCACGGAAGCAGCATCAAGCCTACAACTGGAAAGATTCACAGGAGAAGTAAACCTAACGTCTCCCTCCTGCAGGCAACAAGCAAAACCCATCTTCTGCCATTAAACAAAATAAACTGTCTTTGCAAGGAGACCGATTTCAGTGGAGAAACAGGAGCTCTCTGCTGGGAGTCCTGACTGTGACTGCAGCTCTGGAGGGACACGTGTCCCTCTGGAGAACCATGAGGCTGGCAGCAATAACCCAGCCTCAGGCTCCCGCAAACCACCTCCTGCTCATGCACTGTCCTTGCGATCCTTCCTCTGACCCACCTGCCTTGCTGCCCCCCTTCTGCGCTCTCCGCACAAGACCACAGTTTATAAATCTGTGCCCCGTCTCTCTCTGCTATTTTTAAGCCTTTAAACCCATAAACAGGAGCCGGGACCGCTACACATCAAGCCTTGGTTTATACAGACATCTAGCGGTCTCTGCTCGAACTCCACCAACCCCACGATGCAGCCACGCTAGCACCGTCATTTCTTGGTACTGTCAAAGCATAACCATGGTATCTGTGCCGGCCCTGAGCACGCCCATAGCAAACAAACATGACCCAAAGAGCTGTCATTAAACAAGGTATTTTAAGGAGTCCGTGCCATGAATCAGATACCTCTGAGGACCAGTCCAGTGCCCTAGCCATTTATTAGAGGTCAGACCCTATGGTAAGAGAAGAAAGCACGCATGCATCTACCTGTAGCATGAGAGTCTGGTAAAGTATCTGTGAATCTCTTCATGCCAGAAAAGACAACAGAGGCAGGTGTTGCATAGCAGCGTCTTGCCAATGCAAACCTTCAAACCCATAAGTAAAAGCCCTGAGGGTGACAGGAAACCCAATGCTGTAACCGCAAAGGGGGCTTTCAGCCACCACAGTCCATGGACATCAGCCAAGCTCCCAGCGCCATGAGCACGCGCGGACCCTGCGACCGCACCGCACACTGAACCTGCGCAGGGCCCTCGCCTCTGCTCGCCCGCAGGCGGCTGTGTCCAGCAGGGACATGCCGCAGGCATCGTCGTGCTTGGCTCTCCTGCCAGCCGCCGCTGGGCCTTTTGGCAGCACTCCTGTATGCCTGAGAGGCGGCACTGAATCTGCACGGGGCTAGATGTCTTTCGAACAGCTTGAGGGCTGCTTAATGACAGACCTTGTTTAAATGTAATATACACATCACCCTGTCAGATGCTTTGGAGTACGAAAGCAGGCAATTTCAGCCTTATTTGTCTTTCTATTCCTCCTCTGTGAAAGAAGGATACCCCCATGGGGTCCAACCGCAGGGCACCATAACAGTAATAAACTCTATTTCAGAGTCACTTGGGATGGTGAGCAGACAGGAGCGCCCAAGGGCTCACACCCTCCAGAGTCCAGACAGTTTGCAATCAGACAGTCCTGGGTCACCATCCAGGCATCCAGGAGTGACAAGAGAAATCCTAAAAGAAAATCCTAAAAAAAAAAAAATAATAATAAAAAAAAAGGGCCTCTTTGCTGAACAAAAAAAAGTCCTGTGGGAAAAAGCAGGAGACTGTCATAACACATCAGGACTGTCCGGGCAGCTCTGTGTGCGCTGGACTCTGCTCCCACAGTCTGCTCTGTTTTTCTGAAGTTCTAATTTAAAGCAAATATAATCCCAAACAGGAGACAGAGGTTCATCTTGGGCCCAGGGTGGGGCTAAGTGCAGGGCCTCACTCAGCCATTGCCATCCACCCCCACAGGACTCCAGAATCCAAGCGGCTAAGAAAGCAGATCCTGCATGGGACAGGGGACAACTTGCCCTCTGCCAGTAGTATTCAGCCTTCCCAAGCCCAACTCCAGGCTTTAGAGAGCAGTTGAGCCACAGGACATGCTCCCACTTTTCTCTTCCTCAGGGTTTCCTGTCCCTCATACTTGAGCATGAAAGCCACTGCTGTCCTAAAATCCTAACAAAAGATTATCATCATGGGAAGATGCTCATGGGAAGCTTCCACAAGCTTAACCTGGCACTGAAGACACATGCCAGACTTTGGTGGGGTGAAATGCAGCCAGCTGGAGCAGCGCAGGAGTCCTACAGGCATCAGAAATGACCTTCCCGTTGCTCCTGTGGTCGCTGCTCCTCCTGCACTGGTCTGGTCTTCTCCCCCCCACCAGTGTCACTTCAGGGCTTCCTTGCCTTGTTCTGCACAGGAGCACTGTTACCCCCTCCCACGCGTGATAGCAAGCTACACGCAGCTGCCTGGGGAGCGATGGGCTGGAGTAAAGGACAGAGCGGGCAGAAAAGCAGCCTGAAAGGGTAGCCGAGCGCAGAGCAGGAAAGAGAAAAGCCACCCCCGGGAGGAGTCCCCGCCTGCACCATGCAAAGGTGACCCAGTCCCAGGCTGCAGCTGAGGAGCTCAGCTCTTTGATCTCCAGAGCTCATTTGAATTTGAGGAGGTGGGGATGCCCGTGGAGTTGCTGCAAGACGCCACTGGTGAGGTGTCCCACTGCCTGTGAAGCTAAGGAGGAGCTGCCGTTATCAGCCTAGCGAGATTATCTCTTGGTTTCCTGGAGGGGTGACATTCTGAGTCACTCGGCAGCGAGAGAGTGGTTTCCTCGCGTGCTTATTGGAGCAGCCAAAACGTGTGGGCAGGGTAAAAACAATGCAGATGCAAGTGATTATGGGGGCAGGCAGAATCGCTAGAGGAATGGTATTTTCCTGTGTGTTTGGATACAGATAACATTCATCGCATCAGTGTGCAGAGCTGTTTGCACATCTCTGCTCCCCAGCGCCACAGCTGATGAAGAAGCACAGTGCCCACACCCCAGGGCATTTAGCAGCCCTTCATTTCCCACAACCCCCCCCCGCTGATGACCTCCCACCAGCATTTCTGCTCTGCCTCCACATGGTTTCATTGCCCTTTCTGCCTACCATCCAGTACAACCTTCTGTAGTTGTTCCTCTGGGGACTTGCTCTTACACCAGAGCTTCCCTCTCGCAGCCTATAGCCCAGAGTGGGATGAGTCAGGGAGGTTTCCTATGCCAGGTACCAACCTTGGGCAGCAAGGACACAGCAAGCTCTGGAGGGGCAGGTGACTCCATCCAGGCGAGCTGCCTGCTTGCTGGGACAGGAGCATATTCACCATCTCCCCCAGCCCCTCAATGCCAACCCTCAGGACCCATGGCAGAAGGACCGTCCCTACCCCACACACCCTGGCCCCTTCAGAGGGCAAGGTGAGACACAGCTGCAGGAGCCAAGGCACCTCTGCTAGCACAACCATCCTCGGGATATTGCCCTGCTCACTGCAGGGATCCTGCTGGGCCTACGCACAGGCCTGAGATAAGGTTACCAGATGGGGAGAGAAAAGAGCTGTATCTCCTTCCTGTCACAGCTTTCTGACTTGTTTCTCCACACACCCACAGACAAGGACCTCCATCATCAGGCCATCCCTCTCCAGCAGCCACAGAAGGTGAGAAGAGGGTATGAAGAGCAGAAGATCCTTCCCAGTACTGCCCAGACTAAGCACAACCCTCGGTGCTACCCAAGGCACATACGCACTTCTCACCCCACCCAGAAGAAAATGATCTGCACAGTAATAACACTCAAGGCACATGAGAGCTAATGAGGGCTGTGCTCCATTGCACCAGCCACCTATACCACTTCTTTGCACACCCGCTGCATACACAACCAGACTGAGGGGCAGAAATTTTGAGTAGGAATGAGATTTGTCATTCTACTAGTGAACATGCTAAAAATCACAAATACAGTATAAAAACAGTCACGGGAATATTCTCTCCTGAACAACAAAGTTCCAACTGGAACAAAGATCTCATATCTTTGGGGATGATTTTGCAAAGCACTTGTAAAACCAGCTCCCTTCATCAGGTGGCATGGAAAAGCAAGCCATCAACATTGTGTTCAAACAGATATTTAAGGGAACAGTCCTGTGTTAGCAGAAGACCAGGGAACATCATGTTATCTCAAGCCTGATGACAAACATGCATGCCCAGAATATACAAAAAGCCAAATGAGTAAGCATATGCGGTTGTAGTCCATTGCCTTTTCTAGGGGTTTAAAGCAGGACAATATAGCTTTGGAAAGGGAATCAGATCAGTTCTTCTGGGAATGTGGTTCTCCATGCTCACTGCACTACTGCTTTCTCTGGAAGATCCAGCACTTGAAGCTAATCCAGAACCATACGTTGTCTTACACCATTACCATCTGCAAGACCAAAAGGCCTCATCATAATGGAACAAGCAGGAGCTAGAGGCACAAGCCACCACAGACCTGTGCAACTAAGGGATGGTATTACTCGCACTTCTTTAAAAGAAGTTCAATCCACCCATGAAAATACCACCTCTGAGACAAAACACTCTGGTTGCTGCAGCCACATCTCAGAATTGACATAAATCACTTAAGCATAGATGAGAACTTGAGACATTACAGGATGGAGAGAACACTGCAAAGGAGGGGTGAAGCCCACCTCACTCCAAAACTTTCAAACACCTGCACAGGGGCTCCTGGAAGGAGGGATCCCATCCTCCCAGCTTCTCTACCTCATTCGACAACCTGGATGACTGCTTTTTATATAGGCACTACAGCCTCACCCTAGGCAAAGCTCTGAGGTTCCTGGCAGGAAGACGCTCAGCTTTGACATTCAAACCAACCAGGGGAAAGGGGAGAACATGCTGGCTGCAAGCAAAATTAAAATAAAGATGGGAGGGTTTTCCTTTCAACCTCCTACACCAACTAATCCAAAATCGAGTTTCTTTGCCATTTTCCAGCCCCACGACAGAGAAGAGAAAGCTGGAAGCACACTCAGCTGAGACACAACAGGGCAGGACGACAAGACAAGGAGTGAGGTTAAAGGATCCCTATATACAGGTGCTGCTGCCAGCTATCACCAGAGCACTAATATACATCCATTTCTTCAAAAGTCCACTGCTGCTCCACTCTGCGCAGGCTGCGTGAACATGGGGAAGCCCTGGGGCAGAGCCAAATGCCCGTTTGCTGCGAGAGCCTGCACTGGCACCAGCCTCCGGAGGCAGGAGGAGGGCAGAGTGGGTAGGGCTGCTCTCTCTCCACCAGGGCATGGAACCAATGCGGTGGTGGAGGAAAAAGTTCGGGTTCTTTTTTTGTTTTTTGTTTTAAGTCTAATGGAAATATCTACTGACACTGGGACTGAGAACACCTTATCTCATCAGACCAGCTTTAAGGGGGGGGGGGGGGGGGGTTGCAATGAGTTGCTTCTGATCTAACAGCGCCTGACAGAGTTTGCGAAAAACTGCCTAGCTGGCCGGCAGCATCACTCCCAGACCCAAACCCACGCCAGGCAACCAATCAGACCCATCCCCAGAGCACGGCCCCCTCTGCACTGTAAGGCTGTAGGCTCCTTTTCTCCCCCTTACCTTGCACAGCAGCCCCTACTGCCTGCCCCATCCAGTGCTTGCACTTGCTCCACTCCAGTCCAGCACACTCCAGTCTGCACTGGCAGGTTTACTCCAGGAGAGCTGGGAACAGTCAGGTTGAGCTGTCCATGTTGGGAGGCAGCCTCACGCACTCCTGTTTAGTCACTCAGGCCCTTGCACACCAAGCAGATCTTGCAAACAGCAACCTGAGAGAGAGCCAGTGCTCAAACGGGCAGAAAGGGAGCACAGATCCGGTCAGGTAAAATCACCAAGGCTGATTTCACAGACGGTTTCCTTTCTTGTAAACACTTTTTGATCCCTAAACAACCTCTGGTTAGCAGAGTTTCGCTCTCTCCTTTGACTGCTTTTTCCTGTGCAACAAATGCAGGCAGGATTTAGGCTTCACATTTTGCTTTATGACCATAAAATAACATTTCCACGACTGCCACCTCAAAGGCTTCAAGCGCACCCACTCCTGAGGGAAAGGTGAGAACACCTGCAAACAGGATGATGTGGAGCCACATTTATCCAAGGTCACAGCAACACAGCTTTCACTACATTTGTAGCTAGGCAGCATAGACAAGACTTTGGATTGTAAGAACCAAGATGCACAAATCTCTCTGCATTCCAGGTATCCGTCGCCAAGAAGGGAGGTAAAACGATCCTTGTTGAGATAGGACTCAGCTGCCTTTGGGATTTGTCTGGCCTCCATACCACCGGCTGTCCCAAAATCCAGAGATGCGGTTCTGAGAAGTTACAGCGAGGATACAATAACCACATAACACTGTACAAGTTGTCTGGGTCAGACCAAAGGCCTCCACAGTCTGGTCTCTGGCGCTGCCCTCTATCAGATACACGGTGGATAGGAACTAAGCTCCTTCTTTTGGGGCACTTCCTCATCTTCCAGAGATTAGTTAGCACACAGCCAGGCTGTTTTTAAATACACACAGCAAAACTCAAGTCAGGGATATTGCCCCAAGCTAAGACAGGACTGCTCAGCAGTGGAGTCTAAAACACAAAGCTAGGACAAGATCATACAGCCTCATCTCCTGCCCAGCACAAGCTATCCACTATGACTAAGCTGGCCCCTGCTCAGCTTTACCTCACCTTTAAGTAATTAGCACAATTAGGGCAATTAACCTTTGGCTGAACCTTGTCCTCCACACAGGTGTAAGGACACCTCAAATCAGAGTTCCCTGTTCTCCTTCCTAGTCTGTTCCTTCAGTTAATCATCCCTCCCTGTGCAAACCAGGTGCTTCATTTATCACCCAAATTAGGCTGCTTTTCACCAGTGAATCTCAGGTCTTTCTCCACTAAGGGAAAGAGCCTTCTCTATTTTTTCCAAGAAGTTAGTTATGACCCAGAATTGAACTGCTTTTCAGAGTCCTCAGACACTATAGTTTGAGCTGCAGTCTCTCTATAAGGTGGTTGCTGCAGAAGTGGAGGAGTCACTTGCTGTCTTCTTTGGTCTCTCCTCCTTTGTCTGCATGTTCCAGCCCAAACACTTTTTTTGCTGCCTCACACAGATGAGCTGTGGGGAGTTGCTCACCCAGGACAATCCTAACTACTCTCCAGAGTCACTCCATCCCAGAAAGTGGTTTTGTATCATACTGGAGGATTGTAACTCATGAGCTGGCACTTGTGCTAGCAAATGATTTAGTGGCACTTGCACACCAAGGTGTAAGTCACCTTCCAGGCGCCCCCCCCCCCCCCCCCCCGGGTCTCTATTCTGTTGTCACTTGCCCAGTCTCTCCTTTTCTCAGTGGGGATTTGATCAGTCACATCAATGCCCTGGAGGCCCTCTAAGGAACGTGAGCTTCTCTGAGGTTTCTTTTGTTGTCTCTTTAGAAGTAGTCAAGACCCCTTAAGGACTGCAGACCGAGGCTGAAAACTAAAAGCACCTGATAGCCCAGCCTGCAGAGAACAAAGCAGTTTCAGAGAACACCTGAGGCATTCAAGCCACAGAGACAGCTTCAATTCTAGTCTTCCTCCTCGACTTGGTTAGGATTGAACTCTGTTGAGTGTCCCTTTATTTGCTCAGGTGAGACATTAGTGCCTTGGCTCAGTTTTACATTTCCCATCACACATTGCTGAAATTTATAGAATTTCTTTGCTCTCCCAAGGATTCCAAGTTAGCGCATGTTTTCTCAGGCACCTCTTTGAGACTGTCAGATACGAGTTACCTAGGCCAGGTCACAAATCATTCATAAATGATTTAACAACTTATTACTACTAAGAAAGCTGAATGCTCCTTTCACCTCTTTCCACTTCTCACAGCAGATCCTGCTTACCCACATGATTTAGCCTTTTCCAAGACTATGACAGTTTTGTGACAAACGCTTGACTTTGATTGAGGCATTTTTTTTGCACGTTAAGACAACAATCTGTTGGTTGGACATCCCAGTTAAGTTACCAACAGCTGATGAAGAGCCATGGAAGGCTGCAAACTACATCATAGCATCATTGGATGACTCTTCTGTGAGCTCAGGACCTTGTTCTCGCATCAGTACTGAGCATTTCATTGATGAGTTGACATAAACCTTTCAATATGATATAGTTCACATCACAGTCAGCCCACGCTGCCTAGCCAAGAGACCTAAGGGACGAATGTTCAAAAGAACTTGGAAAGTTCCAGACCAAAGGAGGTCTAAAACTGCCATGTTTGTTTGGAGCTCTACAAGAATATAGCTGGAAACATTACTGTGTCTAGCTGCTGAATAGCCTCAATAATGCAGTCCTGGCAACAGACATCTCTAACATCTTTGGACTCAGAGATTCAGGTGATTATTTGGATCTTAATCAATTTTTTAGTCTCCTGAAGATTTTATTTTTAAGATTACTCTGAACTCAGCTTCTCATTTAACATTCACAAAGCAATCCAGGTATGGTTTTGCCAAAACCCATTTTGACATGACCACATTTCGTATCTTCATTCAGAAGCCACATATCAGTAAGTGCAGGTTTGCCTGCGAAAAGCAGGGTGTTCATTTAAATCATGCCCTTTAAGCCTCCCTTCCACAGTCATCAAAGGCCTCTGCATATTTCATTTCAGCAGTTGATAATTTGCAGTGTTAATGGAAGTGAGAAGCTCAAGGAAAAAACTGTTATTCAAGACTGCAATCAAACCTGCCTAGAGGAAGGAAGCAGCAAAAAAGGTAAGCTTTTGCTGCAAAATGTATCTTGGCCTACAGACAAAAAGCCTGGGGCTCTGTTTGACTTGAGAGCAGAGAGTCCTCAACAGAGGATGGAGCTGTACCTAGGCTGAACGGCTTCCAGCTCAGAGAACCACATCAAGATCCGTTAAGTTTGGAGCCCCACTGATCATAGCCACAGAGTGCAGAGCAAGAGATGACATCTAAGGTAACCTCAGGCATGGCACTATTGATACAGGACATCAGTCATGACAGTTTTTGACACAGTCACTGCTATTGTTTCATTAACAGAGGATAGCAATATAAGAGGGTGTCACCATCTCCTCTGGAGCAGACATTGATAGGAAGAAAATGCTTTGGTCCATGCTGCAACAAACTTGTTTCCCAGCTGTAAGGAATCTGGTCTCCAAGAGCAGAGGCAGACCTGGCACAAGGGCAACCCCTGCTTGTAGGCTCCCATCACCCAGTTGCAAGAGGCACCTGTCTTGAATATGTCCTCCCCAGACTACAAATGTTTTTAAAACCCCTTTGCCCTCCTCTTCCTCCCTTGACCCCTGCACCTTCCACCCCAGTGCTGGCAGTAAGAATTACTTGGTGGTGCTCACACACTGTCCAAAGGAGATCAGCCCTCCTCTGGAGCAGCCACTTTCCCAATGAAGGCCTTGTGAAGAGTTTAGTGCCAGTTCCCAGAAAGTATAAATCCACCTCTGCTTAGTGAGCTGTGCTGATTTCAGCTCCTTCCCTGCAGAGCATTTCCTAGGAGCTCGCATCCAGCCCTGGCTGGGATGTGCAGGATGCACAGCAAAGTGGACTACCTCCCGAGTTTAGAGGGCTGACATCCTTGCACTCTCCCCCACCAAAGCCCTGTGAGGTTCCTGAGACCCCTTCACAACATTAAGATGTTGACAAATCTTCAGAGCAGCGGTAGATTGGGAGCTCTGCCAGAAGCATGTAACCCCCCCCCCCCCCCCCCCGCCTGTCCTGTCCCTGTCCTCGGTAACCTCTGTTTCCTGCCCATGGCAGCTCAATTTCCTGTAGTTGTGTTTACACGAAATAAAGAGGAAACATCTTCTGTTTGTATCTGCTCTTCTAACAAGCCCCAAGCTGTTTATCACGACTGCGCTCCTTCCCAAGCAGTGCAGAGCCGTCATGGGGAGATGGCCCACCGCAAGCACCTATGGGTGGAACAAGCCCATCACCCAAAGGTGTCTGGAATGTGGAGGAACTGTTCAGCCCCTCCTGCATGTCCTCCTCCTCTCTGGCTGCTGGAGGAGAGTTTCCCTGAGTCAGACTATCACGCCTTGCATTAAGACACCGCATGGATGAAAGGCAATTCTAGCATGGGGCAGAGCCAGGACCTGGCATCAAATCATAGGAGAAGTGTGAAGGGCTCTCTCTGGAGAGCTCCTGTCCAGCCTCCTGCTCCACACAGGGCTGACACCAGAGGTAGGGCATGGTGCTGGTATGTGTCAGCCCACCCTGTAGTTCACAGTCCCTGAGTCTGTGGACTGCTTGGAGCCAGCATCACTTCCTAAGGGAAGTTCTACCATACCCAGAGCTCACCAAGGGAGGCTGCACATTTTGCAGAGGGCACAAACTCACTCTGTAGCCACAGGCCACCACCTTTGTTTCCCAGCCACTACCACAGGGCAAACCTCACTTCTGGAATTAAGATAAACCCAAGGCAAGGCTACCAGCCAGCCAGACACTAATGCTTACCGTGCTCAGGCCCCCAAGGACCAACAGTCTCACCCAAGACTAGAAACAACAGGCCCAAGGAAGAAGGTCTTGGTACAATTTAGATCATCAGCACTTCCTGCCCCCAGATGCCACCGCACATCATGGAAATGTTTCACAGTTGCCCTCCTGTCCCGCTGTGAAGGTGGCATGGGCAGTCACAGCGGCCTTGTAGGAGATGCGGGGCATCTCCATGACCAGTCTGTAGCAGCGATGAGTAAGGCCCGGGCTGCGGATGGCACTACTGCACTCCCTCAGCAGTGCCCTGATCTTCACCTAGTTGGAAGGAAAGTTTATAGCTGTGGGATCAGGAAGGCACTTTGCTAAACAGTGTGGAGGAAAGTTTCTGAAAGCTGCTCAGGCTCAGTATGTGCTATGCTGCCAGGGCACCCTGGCAGGGACAACTCCACCACCCTTCATGGAAAGAATGGCCTTATCTCCTCCTAACCTCTTGCCACCACCAGATGTGATTCACCCGTCCCAGCAGAAGAGTCATTTGCAAAATGCAAATATTTATGAATCACCTGCTGCCTTGCTGTCTCCAGGGCTGTTTTGGAACTATCACACCACTCATCTCATAGTGCCATGATGCCCTTGTGGACAAGAGTGCTAACATCTCAGACCTCAAGTCCTCTAGGCAGCACTGTGTGGCAGGGCCAAGGAGCACAGGCAGGACCCTGGGACACTGACTTAGCCTGTGTTAATGGTTAGGGTGCATCTGCCACATGGCCAGAGCCTGGAGCGGCCATACCTGCAGTTGGGACCCACGTTCAGCATTCTTCATGCCACTGTTCCAGGTTTACAGATGGATTCTCAGGAATTCAGGATTTTACCACAGAATTTTCCTCCTATGGCTGGAAGACCTGTGGCATCATTCAGCATGGGAGACCCCTGCCAATGTCCCTCCAAATCCCCTGGCCCCAGCCCCTCATTTCCATTACCTCCCTTACGGCAAAATTAATGTGTGTGTGGCCACACTGTTAACTCTCCTTCCTCCCCTTCAGCTGAAAATGTCCCTTTAACAATGATCTCAGCCACGAACTGCATATTGAGATGAGAGTTAATTAAAGACCAGTATCTCCCAGACAATTTAAGCTACTTTTCATGTACCACAGGCATTGCATCTCCAGTCAAGCTCACACTCCCCTCGTCCTTAGCATTGCCAGCTACTCATTCCAGAATCTTACTATGAAGTGAGTCTGCCCTTGGAGGGGACTTTAAAACAGAGCACGTATTGGATTTGAACTCATGCACACATTAACAAAGGTGAAGGGAAAAAACCAAAAAAGAATATCATGAAAAACGCAAGTCATTACAGACTGCTGAGAGGACCTTGGTAGCACTTGGAGATGTACACACACACACACACACACCCCATGATGCCACTGTACATCAAAGCACACTAAATGCTGACAAGCGGTATATAAATCATCAAACAGGGTAACAATAAGAATCGTACGTCATCTGGAAACACATCAGAAAAACACAAGCAGAAAGACCAAAGAACAATACAATGCAGAGTGCAAACCACGGCTACGGATTTCAGCCACCAGCAAAGGCTGCGTGGGAAAATGCTGCCTGGAGATCAAACATTAAGTCACTTTGGGCGAAACAGGAGCAACCACCTCAGACTCCAAAGCGTTCCAATTTCAAATGGGAAACTGGCTGTGATGAAGAAGGCCCAGCAAGCAAAGCCAGGTAAAGCACAAGGGAACCATCCTCTCATGCTGTCCCACCTGCAGCCAAGCTCTCAAGACTGGTGTAAAAGAGCTTGGTCTCCAGAGGTGTGACAGAGCATTCCTGCTCTGACATCAAGCCACAAAAATGGACCGCAAGACCCTATGCACTGATGAGGACATGCACTTTCTAACAGAGCTGCATGAGGCAGCAGCCCACCTGCAAGCTCACGTCTTTCCATCCTGCAAGCTCATGTGGCTGCTGCAGCCATAGGGTGTCACACTGAGCAAGTGCCCGCAGGGCCACTCAGCAGGCAGGATACAGCTCCGTGCTGCACAGTCGTGACACCAGTCAGGCACATGAGAAGAAGACACCCCTGAGAGCTGCTCACCCTCTGCCCCGCTCTTGTTGGCCAAAGGCCCCTGTCCTTGGGAGGGATGGACCTCACCTACCACTCATTGGCTACTCTCAGCTGTTAGACTAGACTTCTATAGATCAGACCTCAAATACTCTGTAGAGCTCCATGTAAATGACTGTCTTCTATAGTATGTAATAGATAGAGCAATATGCAATTTCTACAATAAATAACAGAATTTCTAATTCTACTCATTTTCTATTGAAGGGGGTCACTACAGGGGTTGTATTCCCTACAGATGTCCACGCTGAGACAAAGTTTGTTCTTTTATTAGAGTAACTGATGGGTCGACAGTCCACTTTTCAGACAACCAGGCTTCTCTCCAGGTGGCCAAATAAAAACATACCAGTTTTCCCTACAAAACTTTTCCCCCATACCTCTGTGCAGTGATGATTTCACATATGTCAGCCCAGCAGCGAAACCAAAGCTGGGTATCCACCCCATGGCACTGGCTAGTTGGCTGCGCTTGGGTTTGTGTGTCCAACACTCGTCTGCTTTTAAGTGGAAGAGGTCCAGGAGCAATCTGCTCTGTCCTCATGGAGGTACTGAGCCTGTCTGGGAAAGAAAGGGCCCCCGAGACTGCAGGGAGAGAGCAGGGAAAGGAGTCCTGGGGAGGAGTTGCGTCCATCAATCCAGGGTTGATGGAGACTTCGCTGGGCAGCATGAGTTGGTGGTGGGAGGCAAGGTCCCAGCTGTGCGGGCTGAGCAGTCCAGGGCAGGGTTGCTCTGAGTCGTCTCTTACTAAAAAGAGGTGTTTCGTAGTTTCTATTCAGGCTTTCCTTTCCATGCACTAGTTCTGAGACCACACTCACTTTTTTTTTTTTTTTTTTAACAGACATCAGACTACTGGCCTGTTCTTACTGTGCACTCTAAGATTTGGTTAAAACCAACATCAATAACTCAAACAGCTCCAGTTGGAAACACAAAACTAGCAGAAGCTCTCAGTAAAGTTTATCCAGGCCTTCTGAAGTCAAGAATTTCAGTTTTAGCTGATTAATTACCATTGGAAATAAAAGTATTACACAATGGTTATGTTATGATTATATTCCATTTCTTTCTAAATACAATTCCAAAACATTTCTCAGGTGTCCTGCCTTGATCATTGTCAGTTTGCTAGCTGCAATTACTAATATTTTCGTTTTTCTCCATTTAAAGAAAAAAAATCTGTCTGCAATCATATATAGCACTGATCAACTAATAACTTTAACTTATTTTATCAAAAGTCTGAATCTCTTAACTTTTGATGTGATACCGTGGGCTCAGTCTTTTTTTTTTGTTTGTTTGTTACATGTTGTCTTTATTTCTTCACTGAAGCTTTCAGCTTTTCTGCTCAACCAAAATAGTTTTAAATTCATTCATAATCACCTCGTACAAAGTAATGCATTGCACTACCAATAATTAGGAATTATAGTTTTTAGAAATGCCAGGGATGTTTTTACCAGTTGTCCTGCAGTTCAAATCCCCCCCCGTAACACAGTTTTCTTTGTGTGTGTAACAGTTCGTGGTTTATGGAGTCATCTCTTACTGTGGAATGAGATTTGACGGTCTGCCGTGGATGCAGACGCTTTCAGCTTGAGAGCAGATGTCTAAGTATTTCAGATCCTGCAGTTCCAAGGTTTTCAGACACCTCACATGATCCTCACAGACCTCCCCACTCTCTGGAACTCCATCCTTCCTACAGGGATTTTAACCAGTGATTTTTTAATATCCTATATGAAATATTAAATATTGAGTATTTAAGGAACCTTCTCATAAATCTTCAGCTATACCTGTGAGATCACATTTCTTCCCATTACAGCTATTTCAAGAACCTTCTGTTTGCTACCCACACTCCCCAAACTGATATATATAAAATACAATATATAATATATATTCTATATATTATATTATATATATAATATATTGTTTCATCAAATGAGAAGTCACAACCCCAGGTAAGTTCCCAGAGCTGAAGCATGTTACATTGACGCATCATTCTTAGTGTTCAACAAGTTTCCAGAGCCGTACGACCGCTTCCCAAACTTTTTGAGTATTATTTAAAGTATAAAGTATTTAAGTATTCAGAGATGTGTGGAGTAAACATCTGGTAGGATTAAAATAAGTTTCGTTTCTATAGCATATTCCAGCTGAGAGTTCTCAGTATTTAAGCATGGCTCAATCCTGCTTCCCCACTATACAGGTAAGCAACAGGCCCTGTTTGGGAGACAGGGATGCTGAAATGGAAAGCAGACTTTTCTTCTCCTCTGGTGGAGACGTGTTTGCAGCGCTGAGACGACCTTGGGAGACCAAGACCCTGTTTGGTGGCGTGGAGCAGGGAGGGATTCCCGACAGACACACTGCACCGCTGACTCAGCGGTTCTGCACGAGCCTGCGTGTTACTGGAAGTCAGCCACCAGAGTCTCCACCGCCTACCTGCTCCATATTACACTCAGCAAGAGAACGGGAAGCTACTTCAGATTCCCGTCTCTGCATTGAACGTGCACTTCAAGCCACAGGAAATAGCACCTTCAGAAAGTAGGGCTATGGTGGGCAGGATGACTTTTTTTTTTGCGCAGAGGAAATCAGAGGTGAAGAATGAGAGGAGTCAAAGGGGTTAAAAGACCACATTTCCAAACTAATTATGCAAAGCACACTGCTAACAGACAATTAAACGGTTCTGCAAGAGGTTTTCACACCCTAGGAGCAAAAGCAAGTGTTCAGCAATGGTACCAGACTTGCAGTGCATACAAATCATTAGAAAACAGCCCAAAGAGAGCAAGACAGAATAATTTGGTCACAAATAAGATGCATAAAACATCCCAGAAGGTCATACCGAGAAGAACGTTTGCTGTCTAGGTGAGGTTCCTGGAGAGTCAATGATTTAAGGCAACAAATGTTAGTCTCTAAGCCACGTCTCTCATTCAGACAACCTCACCCTCTCTCTCCGGAGAGCTGGGTATGCTGATTTGGCCTGTTGTGGGCTGGTGGGGGGCGGGGAGGGAGGACAGGCAACTCACCACTGTCACCATTTCCTTAGCCATTTTTGACGCTGGTCATAACCCCAATACGTGCACTGCGGAAAACTTAGCAAGTTTTTCTTCACAATGTCTTATAATGGTTAGTGATAAGCAAACACAGTTTACAGGCAATGAGCTGAAACACAGAGAAACGAAAGCAACGGTAGCAAGTGCCAATTTTAGGATTTCTCAGAGAATACAGCAGTTTATAGCTCTTGGTATGCTCTGCAGTCAGCCCCAACAGTCTTAAACAACAGCCTCGAGTATGGCACCCCTCTGGGACACAGCTTTGCCTTGCGCCCCCCATGTTCTCTTAATTTGCCCTCCCAACACATCTTCCAGCTCCCACTGACCATCAGGGCTGGATTTTTTATTCACTTAGCTCTCCATGAAGATAAAGGGTAGGGGATAATTTCAAGTTAAATGGCTGTTAGACCTTTCAGACCAGGGTCCTGCAGGAGGGAGGATACAGCTCACGGAGGCAGTAGCTTGCAGCACCCAGTGCAGCCCGTGGCTCACTGCCAGCCTCAGCAGAGAGCGCAGTGGGGACGCGTGCTGCTGACGCCCCATTCCCTGGCAGGAGACGTGCGCTCCTGCCCCTGAGTGCATGGTGCCAAGCCCACCTGCAAGTTCTGCTATGCTTTGTTTCTCTCCTTTCAGCCTGGCTGATGAGCCAACAAAGTGGAAATTACAAAAATTAAGAAAAGACCCACAGGATGCCTTCTGCTATAGCCTGTACCTAGAAATCTTTCTAATGACATATTCTAGCACAAGAGAAAGTGGAGAGTTTTGTGGCATGATTTCCCATGACCCCCTAAGCAAGCACAATGCCACTGGCCATAGCCCTCATTGCACCGATACACATGGGGGGAGACTGAGGATAGGCTCCTCCATACTCTTTGTTCCAGGTTGGAAGACCATTTCTGTATCTTTTCCACTCCATATGCACTCTGGGAGCAAGGATCACTCAGACCAGGAGGTTACGTTAGCATCGCAGTGCAAGTCGTGCAGCTCAGGACCCAGCACACAGCTCTCGTACTTCTGTTATAGCAGTATCTGGGTGATCTTGTCAGTTCTGAGGCACCTTTATTCTAGAATTAAAAGCACACTAGATACAGCCACTATGTGGATGGATGGATGGTTGGGTGGGTGGATGGTTGGGTGGATGTTCAGTGGCACATGTTTTGCCACTGAGCTCCCTCCAGTGCAGAACTGATTGTACTTGAAAACAAAATAAACACTTCCAGGGCAGGGAGAAAGTAAAGAGAGACACAAGCTCCACATGCAGAACTGGCTATACCTAAGGGTGGTTCTGGCTGGTCAAACAATTACCATCCTCTTCTCTCCTACAACAGCCTCAGCTAGCTCACATCCTTCAATCTAGCAAGCAGGGTCTCCACAGGATGCAAGGAAGGTGCTTTGAGCAAACCTGCAAAACTCATGCCCTACCCTCACTGCAAACTTACAAAGCAGAGAAGCACAAAAGCCCCAGAAAAGCTCCTCACCCAAGTTTCTGGTGGCTCAAAGAAGTAAGCAGCAGCTGCAAGCAGGGGGCAGAACCCCCCCCCCCCAAAAAAAATTCTTTCATATTTGCAATAGCCACAGCTCTGCTAACAGAGAGTAACTCACTCAGCCACAACAACTCCCTGCCATGTCCGAGCCCTAAATCAGCTCTCGACAGCAATAGCAAAGCAGCGTGCACACATCAAGGTGGGCACTGCCTGGCAGGACTGCTTAGAGGCAAGAACACGCAATACTGATTTCAGAGCATAGGAGCAAGGAACATCACAAAGGCTGCCAGAGCACATTTCTGCTTATTTAAAAACAAGTCAGCCAGCCCACTCTCACTCAAATCAAATGCAGCAGTGGGATTTACCTCCTGAACACACTGAAATTCTCCTGAAGGAATAGGAAAATGGTCCTTTTGAAACCAGTCAGAGAATTACAGCAAAGAACATCCTCTTTTGCTGCCATAGCATTTCTGATCTTCTGATCTGTGGTTTGGATTTCTCTGCCAGGGCTGTAATGAAGGCCAGATCTTAGATACCTGCTTCTCCATGACGATAGCTTAGCAGGGAGCATGGATAAACAGAATAGTAGTGTCCCCTTGTCAGCATATCCTTCAGAGCCTGTGCTGAATTGAGACAGCTCATACCATTTTTTTGATTGAGCCCTGGTAGCCAAGAACTGTGTCAGCCATAAACAG
The DNA here is from genome assembly GCF_036370855.1 of Dromaius novaehollandiae. Classification (NCBI taxonomy): domain Eukaryota; kingdom Metazoa; phylum Chordata; class Aves; order Casuariiformes; family Dromaiidae; genus Dromaius; species Dromaius novaehollandiae. The sequence goes on along the minus strand of NC_088105.1, from coordinate 13,072,229 downwards.
ATTACACCAGGGAATTTCATGTCTGTCTTTCAGCCCATGTACAACTGAAGATCAGCACGATTAGGTGATGCAGTGTGAAAAATACCAGCACTTGCTATGTCAGGAGCTGGTAGCAGCAGAAGGGAGGCTTTCCTGACAGATCTGCAGCGAGCTAGATTCACTCCTGCAAGAACAATCCCACTTCCCTTCTGAGCCTATAAGGACACCTGATTTCAGTGAATTTGCATGGCCTGGGAATGTCAACATCCACATTTCAGTTGATATGGATTTGCTGATCTGCCTTACGTGCAGATGAGGTATCAGATGTAGGAACTGTCTGTTCACGGCAGTTACAAAAACAAAGTGCTAAAGACAACTTGAATTTGTTGAGCTATATTTGAAATGGCATGAAAAAGTGACTGTGTTTTTCATTTATACTTTCAGTTCATAACTGGTTAACATGCATTGATCAAAGCCTCAGGGGAACAGTCTGAGAAACATGCACCGTATTTGTCCTGTTTGATCTAACAAACAGGAGGGGAGAGGTTGGTAGTCCCACTGTCACTCCATGTGTCAACACATCCATTAGAATGGGAAAAGTCTCAGAACTGCCAGCTCGCTCCGCTGACTTCCAAGGGTATCCAGATGACTACCTCCAGCATGACCAGCTAGCTTGTAGATAGTTTGAATTGAGAGGAACTGGGGGCTTTTTCAACAATTATTGAATAAAACTAGCTGCAGAGAAAGGGTAAAAGAGAGAGAGAGACTGATATTCTCTATGATTTGGAAGGGAAATTATTTTCAACTGGGGGAGGGAAGCTGAATCTCCTTAGAGAGAGCTGAACCATTCAGAGGGTGCTGAAGAACAGTGAGGCAAGCAAGGCAGAGGAATGCATGTAGATGCTGGCTATTTTGCTGAGAGCTTTTTGTGTCTTTGCTACCCAAAGTAAAAAGCAGCTCATTTTCCAAAACTATGAGACTTCACAATAGAAAGCCTCTGTGCTTGTTTGCATGACTGTCAGTGTACAGGGTTACAAGGGTAACCTGCTGGTGGGATCCAACAGCAGCCTGGGGGGGGGAGGGGAGGGGGTCAGCATCCAGGTGTGACCCAGGGAACTCCACATCTCTTCACATCTAAGTCTGTCAGAAGATACCGTCACACACACTGCCAGCTAGTGAACAGCACCCCAGTCTCCTGCACCAGACCATGCAGTCCCACTTCTCCCATGTCAGCTGCTTTAGTAATATACAAGGAAAGGAACATCTGACTCTCTGCGTTACCCCAAGAAATGAATCAGCAACAGGCTGTCAAGCTTTATTTCCCCTCTTTTTTTAAAAAAAAATCAACAAAAATTTAATGTGCAATTTGTCTCATCCAAACCCCTCCTCCTTACTCATCTCATCCTCTCGCTTGCGTTAAACCTCAGTCACTTAGTCATGCCTAAAATTAGACTTTTGTAACCATGATGTAACATGCCCACACTTCTGAGTGCTAGAAAAATAATATTAATATTTAAGTTTTCCTCTTTCCCCTTCTTCTCCCTGTTGTAGACACTAGACAACACTCCTTCACAAGCTGGTAAAAATCTGGCTTGCATAGATTCTTTACAGCCATACAGGGTGGAAGAAGTAACCCCACAAGACATCGTGACAGAAACTTAGAAAGCCTAGGGCTGGCTTCAGGTAAGTGAATAAGCAAACAAAGCCACAATGAAACTTGTCAGATCAAATAGAAGTTGGCTGCCTAAACTCACAGGACACGAGTGGCCGCAGAAACATCAGTTCTTCCATTCTTACTCATGCTTGCTCTGTCCCTTGGAGGGCTACAGAAACAGTTGCTGGTATAACACATCTCAACAATGCCAGTTCCAGCAAACTACAAAAAATAAGCTCTGTGGCTTCTGAGCCAAGGTGTGTATCTGAGTGAGCCTGCCAAGAGCCAGTCCACGCTGTGGCACCATTTCTTGTCGCCACAACTCCACTACCTCAGCACATGCCGGGAAATGAGCTGGAAACAAGCAACCAACCTCACCTTCTGCTTTTGCATCATAGTCGCCCTTCAGGCCTTCGCCGTGCACCAGCACCCATCATGAGTGACCACGGGCTGGGGAAAAGTCAGGCTTCAGAGACAAAAAAAGTAACAGCAGGTTGGGACCAAGTATTGCAGCATGCACGGCTGATGGGGAGAGAGTATGGTACCCCTCAGCCCCAGCAGAGCTGCCTCGGTGAAAAGCCTCCCCCAGCCGGGTGCTGAGCAATGCCGGTTGCATCTGCCAGGGAATATTCCTGCCTCTCTGAAGGGGGATTCTCTGTCGGGGAAAGCAGAGCAGCTGCAGGAGCTGGCAGGGCTGCTCACCAGCACGCCATCCCCCCACGCACCAGGCAGCCACCACCATGTCCCCAGGCCATTTGGAAACACCACCGTGGGCTCTGAGTGCTCTGCGGAGCAAGTGCCTGCAGGAGGCCATGCAGCCAGCACCCGGCCCCAGCCGCAGCACTTGGATTTCTGCAGGGACCATCCCTGTGCGTCACTAGGTGAGGGTGCTCAGCACTGGCAGGGGTGCGCAGGTGCAGGTGCTCAAGCAGAGGCGATTGTTGGATCGAGGGTCTTACCTCCCAGGAAGCTGGCCACCACGTCTAGAGACTCCTGCTACGTCCTCTGAAGAGGAGGATGGAAATATCTTCTTGAGGAAGAAGGGCTGGGCCAGCAGCGCCAGTGGCCTGCCAGCCTGTGCCGTAGGCAACCACAGCAATCCTGGGGGTGGCCTTCCCAGAGGCCTGCCAAGCACCAAAAGCCGCTAGGAAGAGATTAGCTGACAAACGCACAGACATGCCAGGAGGGATTTTTCTTTTACTCACCACAGGGGGAAAAAAAAAAAACCCACAACAGCCAGCCCTGCAGAAGGAGCTGGGATATCCTTCCCAGTGTAGACATCCCTCCCCCCAGGAAGGGAACAAAATACTTGATAATTTTAAAATAAATTTCAATAATTTTAGTATTTTGAGTAATTTTACAGAACTATTAATAATAGCAGTGTTATGTATCCACTGAGCATTTAATGTTAAGATTAAGCAGGTATTTCATTAAATGCATAGATCATCAGCTAGATAATTCAATAGACAGCTTCAATAAAACTGCTGTGGCACAAGCAATACACATTGCCTCTGTGTGGTGTGAAATCATGTCATCCTGCCAGGGCTTTGCTTTGAATCTTTCATCAAGCTAAGCAGTGGATTTGCTCTGAGCAGGTTAGAGTAATATTTGAGAAAAGGATTGCAAAGAAGCACTGCACATAGCGCTGGCAGCTGTGCCACTGACTCCACAGGGTAGCAGTCTGCTCCCTGATTTAGCAGCAAGCCTAGCACTTGGATTTGTCCTGCAAGGAAAAGCCAGCTCTGTCCAGCTGAAGAGATCGCAGCACTATTTATAACCTAAGAGTGTCTGCCCCATTGGACACCTCGTCTCTCTTCAGCCTGCTCTCCCACGAAGAAAGGAAGCATTCTTCGATATATTCAGTGAGCCTTGCTACAGAAATAGCTGCAAGCTTACAGACGTGTACAAACACATGCACACTCCCCAGCCGGATGTCTGGTCACTAGGAAAGCAGCATCATGCAAACAGCAGTGAGAAGATGACAACTTCCAGCCCTTCCTGGCCAGCTCTGGATCCACCCCCATTGCTGTGCTACCTGGTTTGCCCCTGTGAAAGGAGGAAGGGGGTGGAGGCAGTGAGAGAGCAGCAACCAAGCAAAAAGGTCACTAAACTTTGACCTTTCACTGCATCTTCCTTCCTGAGAAGCACAGCAGAGAGCTCTGAGTTTTGCGGCAGCAGCAGCTGTGTGAGCAGAAAGTGCTCACCTTACTCCGGCCACACCAATAGCCAGTCCACTGCTAGCTTTCAAAGAAATACGTTTCTCTGAAGCAAGCAACGGGGAACCGCAGGTTACACCACTGAGCCGAAAGCAGACCATGGAAAAGGAAATATATGCTGCATGCTGCTGAAGAGTCACTGCTAGCTGTGACCAACACCAGAGCTGCTAGAAGCCAGGACCACAGCAAATGATGCATCACAGCCACGCGCAGGCTTCGTGTACTGCCCTGCGGCAGCACAGCAGATGGCCCCCGAGGGAAGCAATGCAAGGGAAGCGCTTCGCAGGCAAGCTGCCGGAGCGAGTGAACGTTATTTAACAGCGAGTGACACTTCCTCTCCTTGCCCCTCAGGCTGCTACGTGGGAAGCACCAGCGAGGGGGCAGCGAGTGTGCCAGGTGGCCTGGCAGCTTTGGCGACTGCTGCGCTTACACCAAGCAAGTGCCCTGCTCTCAAAGCATGTCCTCAACTGCTCTGCCACCTCTGCCCCGCTCATATCCAAACCAGGGCTCCAAAACCAGACCCACAGCAAGGATGGGGAAGGGAAGGGAAGGGAGGGAAGGGGAGGGTCTCTCCAAAGCTGCCTACCCACACGTCTGTTCACCCAAGCTCAAGCCCATGTTTCGAGACGAGTCTCCCTCCCGAGAGCCGAGCAGTGCTGGGGCTGCCCAGTGCAAGCTGCCAAACGCATCCTGTTCACACCACGAAAGGGCAGCGTCGCAGCGGGGGGCGATTCCCAGGCTGCCTTTGCCTCCCTGCCCCAGGCATCACCAACACCAAACGCCTCCTTGGCCCCCCTCGCAAGCCCATGCTGCCCTCACCACAGACTGTGCCCCCAAGCCACCTCGTGCCTCCTAAGGTCTCAAATCCCTGATGTTTCAGTGCCGGAGCCCCCCAGAGAGATCCCTCTGTCCGCAGAGGCCAGGCTGGGCCCAGAGCAGGAGCCAGCTCCCCCGAATGAGAACAGTGCCACTTCCTAGAAAAATATACTTTTATTTCCCATCTGGTTTTCGCTCAGGGAGGAGTGTCTCGTTACAAGGCGGCCGCTCGAGGCCTCGCGATGGCTGGCGGCCAGCACGCTCCTGTGCCACTCGCCGGGGCCGCCCCTCTGTGCTGCGCTGGGACGGGGCTGGGCACCGCGGAGCCCCTGCGAAAGGGGCAGCGGGGCAGGCTTTCCTCGGGGGCCTCAGCATGCTGAAACGGCGGGGCAGCGGAGCCACGGGTTGTCCCGCCGCTCTCCACCGCCATGTCACTCGGGCCCTCTCAGTGAAGGGAGGCTGAGCGAGCATGGCCGAGGCGGGGCGGACAGCCTCCCTGCCAGCCCCTGCCCCGCTGGGCCACCACCACGGCATGGAGAGGAGACCACGGGCCCAGCGACTCGCCAGGGCTTGACTTGACCCCGGGGCCACGGCACCCAGGGCCGGGACTTCCCTCCGGCACTCGCTGCTTCCGGAACGTTCCTCGGTGCGAAGCTGTCGGGATGAGTTAAATAAAGGGGGGGGGCACATTTTTCTGGGATGAGAATGGTCGATAACTTAACACAAAACGAACCTACCACGCTTCATGAGTCAGCTAGCCACAGGGGCGCCCGCGGGACAGCAGAGGGAAGGTGCGGCGTGCCCGGGCAGCACAGCCAGGGCAGCCATCGCTCCGGGCGCTGAGCCTGAGGAGGCACCTCGGTGGCACGGCCCCCACACGCTCGCCCCAGGGGCCCTTCTCCGCGTCCAGCCAGGCCCTTCACGCGTCTGCTGGCCCAGAGTCTCCCTCACGGTGCCACACCAGCACCGTCATCTTCTCAGGTAGCAAAATCTCTTCTGCAGCAAGTAGTGAGTGTCAAGGAGGTCTTCGGCACACCCTGGGTTTTTCAGAGGGGGGAAACGTGCTGTTTATTCAGGTTACCCCAGGACGGGCCAGGTGCTTCCCAGAGGCCAGGTGTCAGACCCTGGAGAGCTTTACTCGTACTCTCAGGCCCTCTCGCTCCAAAGGCCAAAACATGGTTTCTTGGTGGGCTTCCTGGTGCAAGACTCCAGCTTGCCCACCTGGGCAGGTTGGCTGCTGCTCAGCCCACCCTTGCGTGTCCTAGTGTGTGGGGGGCTGCCGGCCGCACTCCGACAGCGCTGTTTAAAGTTTAAATAAGCCAAAAAACGTCTTAGATTCCTCAAAATTAACCAGAGCGATTTTGGAAACGTTGACATGCAAGCTGTCCATTTCCCTGAGCTTGAACAAAGCCCCCAGGTAGCTTTTCCGGGCCCACATCTTCTGATTTGCACAGTAGTTGATCTTTTTGTCCTCCATCAACACCTGGCTGCCCGGCGAGGCTGGGTTTTTCTTGTAGACAACGTGGGTTAACACCTGGCTGTTGCAGGTGCTTCCCCGGAAGAGCACGTTGGAGTACACAAAGTAGAGGCCGGTTTCGTTGATCACCAGGCCCTGATTGCGGTACTGAATGCCGGCGGTGAAGGCATGCCCGGAGATTGGTTCCCACTGCAAAGGGAGGTCCTGCTGCGTGGGGTTCCCTGGAAGCCGAAATCAGAGCGGTGGCGTGAGAAGCACAGGCATTTTCCTGTTTTCTCCAGTCACACTCAGTCTCAAGACAAGTCCCCTGTTCTCCACATGCTCGTTTCAGCATGGGACATCCGCCCCAGGCCTCGCGGAGGTAGGAGCTCTTGCCTTCCACTTTTTCAACACCAGCCACTTCTGAAAGCTTTTGGTCCCGCAAACCCCAAAGGCAGAACAAAAACTAAACCAAAAACCAGAGCCCTCACTGAAAAGCCTAAATGAAGGAGAAGATTTTAGCTGTAGGAGTAACTCTGAACTCTCAGAGCATGCACATTAGCAAAGGGAACTGAGAAGGCCTATATGAGGCAGACTCCTCACAGCTATGACCAAGCTGCCCTCTTGCCCCAGTCACACCTGCCCTGTCCCCCGCTCTCCCATCTTGCTGGCCCCTCAGCACATACCTGTTAAGTGTGCTGCTTTCCTCTCTTCCTTTTTCATTGACTCGCTCCTCTCCCCTGCATGAAAATGGAGAAGACTTTAGCCACATGCTCCATGGAGAAGCCAGCCTGGAGACCAGAAGGGAGCTGTCTGTAACACTGAAATGGGGCAGGTTCAGAGCAGCACAGGGCTCACAGGCAACACAGCTTGGTGCAGCAAGGCAGATAGGTGCTCAAGCAAATGCTTCACAGCAAGGAAGCGTTGCAGCAAAGGATCCAGATTAACCAAAAGCAAGAGGAAGAACAAAAGAGCAAGGAGAGCTTTGATCTTAAAATGGCTCAGTCAGTAAGCTCAAGCAGAGGCCGCTCCTTCAGGGTGCAGGAGAGGACAATACTGCCCCATTACCTGGCATCTCTGGCCCATGCCAAAGAGATGCTCATGTCCTGTCAGAGATGACCCTGCTTTACTGCCCCCTTGCAGTCCAGCACTGCCAAGGGCACCTGTCCCTGTGACAGCAGACAGCTAGCTGCTTAGTACCAAACCTCCTTCCTTACAGCTAGATGAGAAAAGACACCTAAGACATCCTGCAAACCATCCTGCTGACCAGGCAGACACTGTGAGAGGCAGAACACAGCTAGAAAAATGCTGCCCCCGCCCCCCACAGGGCTTGTGTCCCCTTGCAGAGAGAGGCCAGTTACAGTGAAAACAGGTGGGTGCTTGGACCCCATCCCACCCCATCCTTCCCTTCCATTCAGCAGCCACTTCCAAGCACCAGGTTCTCAGAATTTAAAAGAAGCCTCTTTTCTCATGCCAGCTAAATTCCCCTTTTCTCTCTGCCTTCTCCTTTACCCTATTTCCCTGGCTTTATTTATTTATTACCTTCAAGAATTTTGGGGTTAGTATTTATGACTTGTGTCCAGGTGCTGCTAAAGTAGCCTCTGATCAGAGCACTGAGCAGCTGGTTAAAACAACAGCTCTCCTTCCTCTAAGCAACAGAGAACAAAGTTAATTGAAATGGGAGCTGTTTGGAACCAGAACTGTCCTTTCCAGGGAGTTTTGCTATTTCCAACTTTGCTTTCATTCTGTATCAGAACAGACTTGAAAAGAAATGAACTGTCCTACTAAACAAAATCCTCAAGAAAAAGTATCTTTTCAGATCTGTCAAAAAAACTGGACATTTATTTCTGCTTTAACCTTCTTTGAAAAGGGGTATCATCACTGTTAACGTTAAGGTGTTACGTTAAAAAAAAAGTCTGAAAGTTCCAAGTATAATTTTAATATTGTTCCATTCTAACTGAAACTCTTTGCTTTTTTTCCTAAATGAAATTTTAGAAAAACTGGAAGGTTCTTGTGGAAAGTTTCAATTGCACTGAAATGACATTTTCTGAAAGAAAAAGAAATATCATCAGGCTTTTCTCAATTAGCTTTGGCTGCAGTGAGACTTTGCACCAAAAGAATTTAGAAAAAAATAAGTTGCCCTCTCAAGGGAAGAAGTGAATCCTCCACCCCCAAAGAAAAGGAAACCCCCTGTGTGTTCGCAAAATCTTGAATATTAAGGAAACAAAGAAGTAACATGAGTGATGCCTGTCTGGGATCTCTGTTCTCCTCTCTCCATTCATATTGTTGCTGTATGTTAGGGCAGCTAAAAACTCACTTACTCTAGAGCCCTTCTAGTACCATTGCCCCATTGGGGACTGGGAGGTCCAAGCCAGGAGCAGATTGTCCCCATATCCGTGGGTGATACCGAGACAGCTCTCCTCCAAGGAAGCAGGGTATGGGACCCTTCCCTGCACCCTGGAGATACATTTCTCGTTCCAACCAAAGGAGTGAAATCAATGCTTTCAGAGCATCAGAGCTGCAACCCTGTCTTTGTCCCCCTGATATGAGGGAGAAAAAGTGAGATGGGAGCATTCAGACAAGCTACAAAGAAGGAGTTCCTCTACCTACATCAACTCACCTATGAGCTTCTCCAGAGCTGGAGGGATGTGTTCAGCACTGGCAGACTGTCAAAAGAAAAGAGGACAAGGTGTCTTAGCATGGGAAGAGCATAAAGGCATCACCTGGAACACCCGAGGACTATCATCTTTGACAGTGGCTAGTTCTGGACACTCAAGGAGAACAGCAGAGTGGTAGGAAATTGTACGTACAGGGACAGAGACGTTGCAGCGCTTAGAGATATCCAGACATATCGTAGCCCCCCAACAGAGCAGTCCTCTACAATGTAAAACAACCCCACTCACACTAGGAGGGCAGACATTTGAACTCCTATGGGGAGTTCTGCACCACCTGAGCATCGCAGACTCTGTTTTAGGTTTCCTTTCCGCCCCCCATCCCCCCACCCCGAGCCCCTGTAACAAGCCAGATGGACTTTACCTCTCTGAGTTCAGCCAGTTCCTTCTCCAGGCGAAAAATCTGAAACATGCTCAGTCCAACTCCAGTGAGAGACAGCAGGATCAGCAAGGAGACCACCAGGAAGCCGATGCTCTTCCCTTCCCTGTTGGTCCTTGGCTTTCTCCTCCGATCAGGTACTGGTGGCGGGAAGGGGGCAATGGGGGATGCCGGGGGGCAGGAAGTGCTGGGGTTGGTACAGCCATCCACCCAGAAGATCTGAGGGTACACGTAGTTCAAGTTCTGCTGCATGGCTGGGAGCGGGATGGGCTGGACGTGTTTTGTGTGATCTTCCATGTGGCAGCCAAAAGGTGCTGGGGCTGGCCCAGACGGAGTCCTGGGGGAAGACCCAGCTCTGCCTTTATACGCCTGCATCGCTCCAGCAGCGAACACCCAGCTCAGATGCTGCACCTCTATGAAAGCTTCAAGCAGCGGCAGCAAACCCCAAAGAGCTTCCGCCCTCGGCTGCAAGTTCAGGGTTGCCCACCTGCTCCTCCCACACTGAGGCAGCACACACACGCACGCACGCACACACACACACACACACCAGGACAAACCCGGCGGCGGGCTGCTCTCGCACAGAACTGCGCCCAACAGCTAGGCTTGGGAGCAGGTGCGCTGAGCAGCAAAGCGCTTGCAGGGCACGAGAGTGCTGCACTACCAACCAGGGGCTGAGTAATCAGCCCAGCACACACCCGCCAGCCAACCACCCTTTCCAGCAGCCCACTCAGGCAGAGGCAGCTGCTTTTCCACTGTGGTGCACTGGACCAAGAGCAGAGGGGAACAACAAACCTGTCCTGCTTCTGGCAGCCTGCACAAGAGGGAAGAGGAAGAGCTGAGGACTCTCCTCCTTGGAAGAAGGTTGAAGATCAGATCCTGAGTGTGGCTGTGGACACCAGGTAATTAGTTCATTTTGTGCAGGGCAAATTACTTATGGCAGTCTGTTGCACATTCCCCCTTTCCTTTGTTTGCTCCCTAGGGCAGGAATTGTGTGTACAGTTTTATATAATCCCTGACACAGCAGAGCTCTGGTTGCAGACACTGTCCCACTGTGATATAATAAACCAACATAACTGAAAAGAGGAAGGCAATGTCAGTGCCGCAGCCTCAGCAGAGGTGCCCCAGGATTAACAGCCCAAGCACAGCCGGTTCGGTGGGCTGCCTTCACCCACGCCAAATCACTGCAGGGCAGTGGCCAGGCTGAACAAGTTGCATGCTGTAACACAGGAAACACACATCGCCTTGGAGCAAAACCGGGCTTCTTCTGGCAGCTTCTGCTACCCCATTTACCTCTGCAAACAGCATCACTAAACGGAGATGGAAGGTCTTTTTTTTCTTTTTTCTCTCTCTCTTCTTTTTTTTTTTTTTTTTTTTTTTTTTTTTTTTTTTTAAGGACCATGCTAAGTACCACAGCAGTATGTAACCAGTCTGTATATCTTGTGATTAAAGCCTAGAATGGACACTGTGCTACTCATCTCTCAGTAGAATTTCTCTGCCTTCCTGAAAAGGATCCAGAGTTTCAGCCATGCTTCAAGGACTAGTGCTCAGATAAAGGCTTGTTACAAAGTAATAACGAGGAGGGACAGGAACAGGAACGTTTCCATCTTTCAGTGTAAGGCTCCAGTGGCCACAGATTTCCAAGTGCTGGCAATGAGATTGTCCCACCAATTTACAGGCACACACAAAACACTGTCTGCAGCAATCTGCTCTTCCATTTCACAGACTTGCACTCAAGTGTGTGTGTGTTTGCACAGGGCCAATGTTCAAAAAAGCAAGTGCCTAATGCAAAAGCAAACTGGAGTTTTGCCTCCTGCAAAGCTGGGGAAAGCAGCCCCAACACACTGGTTTGTGTCTTGAACATCAAAAACTGGAATCTAAGGACAGCACACTTTACTAACAGATGCATGCAGGCTTCTCCTGAGCAAGGGCTTGGCTCTGCCTCCAACCGCACCAGTAACACTCAGATGTGTCCTCAAAGCCTTGCCTGCACCACCAGCCACCCCACTGTGTTTTGAAGCTGTTCACCACAGCTGTTTGCTGAAGCAGTGATCTGCAGTGTGAGAGATTTCAGAAACTTGCATGGGTCTTCCTTGTACTTCTAGGTTTCTGTCATAAAAGACATGAAAGCAAAACAAATCCAGCTCTGTCAGTTCAAGCCTGGTCACACCTCCCCTCAACACTTGGCTCTGCTCTCTGCATCCTGAAATGGTGCTCCCCAGCCGGGCGAAGTCGCTTGCTAGGGGGATCATTACAAAAGAGGGTCACACAAGGGGCTGGGCTCAGTGCCTCACCTCCTGCACCCCACACAGAGTTTGGTCCAGCCTGTTAGCCAGTGCTGGGGATGGAGAGAGAGCGAGAGAGAGAGGCCTCCAGCCAGGAGCTGAGAGAGACAGCAGGCTGCTTGGGCAAGCATCTCCCATCAATGCACTCCCGACACTGCCTGTGCAGCACCCCAGCCCTGTTGCTCCCTTAGGCTCAGGCACCTGAGCTATGTGTGGGGGATGCGCCGCCCACTCAGGCTCCTTGCTCAGCACCCTTTCCCAGCAGGCAGCAGCTGTGCTGCCTCGCCCTCAGACCAGTGAGTACAGCATGCCCGTCGCTCTTTGAGACATGGGCACTGAGGGGAGCAGGGAGCCCCCATTTCTTCTACAGCCCTCCATGGACCCTTCAGCTGCTGTAAAATATAGTGATGGGCTGGGGAGCAGGGATCAAAGCCTGGGACTTCCTTGGGCCCCAAATCCTCTCTTCAAATAGGATTACCCCTCCCCCTCCTCCAGCCAGGTATTTGGGGCTGGAGAAGAGCTCAGTCATTGGAACGAAGCTTCTCTGGCAACACAGGCAACATCCAATTACCAAGGAGGGAAGGAGACTGACCCCTGTACTTTTGGGGTGCTGGTTCAGGGACAGACTGACCCTCAAAACCTCAAAGCAAACCATGCCAGAGCTGCCTGGTCTTTGTACATCCATCCACAGATTTCGTTTTCAATTTTACCATCAGTATCATGATTAGGAGCCAGAGCTGTGACAGGGACCAACAGTGTTTATACAGGAACTTGGTGCAAGAGGCAGGAGCTGAGGACCAGGACCCTGCAGAGCTCTTCCCAGCTCTAGATCCTATACATGGGCCCTGGGACAATCATCTCTGCATAGGTACATCACTTTGGCTGACCAGTCAAACAGATTTTACCTTTGCTACATGGCACATATCAACAGCTCTCAAAATTACACACCTGTCCTACTGCTCTGAAGGATGGGGCTGGATAGCCCCACACAGTTATACAGAGCTGGAGGGACGGCCAAAAGCCATCAAGCATGCAGCTTGGCCCGGAGAGGATGCACTCTCAGGATTTTTCTGATGCTGTCCGTGTTCAGTGCAGACAGCTCATCTTGGTGGGATTGCGGGCACATTAGCAACCTCTCTTAAATGTCACAAATGTGCTTATTTGTCACCCACTGCTTCCTTTTTTCACTGAGACACTTTTGTATGAGTGGATGACAGGGCAGAGACAATGAAGTCAATGAAAACCATTTCAGCCATGCTGCATCTTCTCATTCAGCTCTTCAGATCAAGGGCCTGCTAATACCGCACGTTGTGGCAAACCAAAGCTTGGGCTTATTTTACCATCAAAGGACCATTTCTGGTGCACAGTGTGTTTTTGGAGACCTCTCCCTTCCCAGCACACCCTGCCATGCTGATCTTGTTGTCACGCTCTGTTTCCTTTACAACCACCTTCAGAGACCACCAAGATGATACACCCTGGAAAGCAGCAGTAAGCAGGGCTGCTTCTGTGCAACATGTCACGATGCCTGCAGGCTCTGCGCTCTGCTGGCTTCCTGTTGCTCACATGCCACATGGTATTAATAAAGAGGGCTTTTGAAATAATAGCAGGACAATTTGCTGATGACAGACACCTGAGTCACGTGAGTCTCTTTCAGGAGAGGGCTAGGAGCAGGAAAAAAGGACAGACGCAAAGGGACAAAATGGGAGTCCGCTATGGCTCTCTGCCTCCCCATCCCTCTCTTCACGTGGTTTGCAGGAGGCCCACCCTGTTTTCTGCAGTCATATTGCCCTTTTGAACAGGGGGGAGTATTTTCAAATGGAAGCACTTCATATGCTCTTTATCAGAGGATCCCCTTTGCCCTCAAACACCAGAAGACAAGCCACAGCTACATGGACACAAAAGGAGGATTTGCTCAGAAGACACACACACACACACACACACACACCCCAAGAGGAAAAATTGGAGCTCTTATTTAGGATACTCAATATTAGCAAAAGCTACATTCTGACAGCAATAAGAACTAGCCAGTGCTAAGAAATACAGCTAAAAGTCTGTATCCAGCAGGTTTAAGGACAACAGGATGAAATTCCTGATATGTATCAAGGAAAACAGAACTTGAACACTGATCCAGAACTAATACTTGCCAATAAATAAATAAATAAATGATTTTAAAAGCTTAGCATGACCCATCATGTAGGAAGGAGACTCATCAGGTTCTGGACAAAGAAAAACATGTGTCAACAAATATCCTATTACAATAGTGACTAGCAGAAATACTAAAAAACAACTATTGAAAGTCTACAGGGCTACATAAATTACACCTAAGAACAACTGAAGAATTAGCTAAAAAGCATTCTCATTCAAAAAGACAGGATTAAAAAACAATGCTGTGTTCATTTCACAACATTAACACAAGAAATTACAGCCTGATCAACCATTTATTGTCCCAGGCTAAAACGTGCTAGCAGAGCCAGGAGAGGCAATCAGTTTTCGTAAACAGTACTGTTTTCGCAAACAGCAAGTATCAGCTAAAGTGTGCAAAACAGATGCAGGCCATTAAGGCTCACTCATGGATACCTTGGAAAGAGTAACTGAGAGCACCATACAGGACAAAGCTTCTGAATTTCTCCTGGGGGTTATCCTTGACACAACATCATTTGAACATCTTTAACACTGACTGGGAAAAAAATGAAAGAAAACAAAACACTACACAATAATTGCAGGTGAAAATAGCTGATAATTATGAAGACAGAGAATTTGGTCAAAAAACCCCAAAACCAAAAACAAACAAACAAAAGTCTAGAAAGAAACATTGCAGCTCAAACCCATTAGGAGAAAATAACCTACAAAAAATAGTTCTGAAATCAATAAAGGCTGCCCTGCTGCATGTTAGCTTCCCATGGGGAAAGGGTGCAGGATCCCTGTGCTATAAGTTCCCATAGCATGGGCCTAACAAACAGGAAGACACAGACAGTCCCAGAAGCCACATTGCAAGATCATATTCAGCTTGAGTGGGGCTCAGGAAGAAGCTGGAAAAAACTGCCTCCGAGCAAAGGCACTCACCCTGGTTCACTGGAGAGAGGTTTAAGGGGGATGGACAATGTGTGAAAATATGTAAATAGGGACAAGATTTCCAACAGCAGAGGGCTCTTCAATCTCACAAATAAAGCCTTCCCAGAAAGCTACCAGCTGGAAGCTACAGCTGAAGTTTATGCTAAAAGCATAAAAGACAGGGATTTTTGACTGAATGCTTATACAGACACTTGCAGAAAAACTGCCTCCAACCACAGCTCCATTGATTGAAGCCTTCAAGGAGGCTGGAGGACTTTGAGTTACACCAGCACTCACACAGCATTGCCAGAAGCTCGCTGCACCCCACAGCGCAGGAACCCTGACCAAAGGGCCCATCAGTCCTGTGCTGCCTGAACTCCTGGGATAAACATCTGCTGGATTTTACAACACAGGTGGGACATAAGCTGTGTCAGTCCCAAGGGTCCTGCAACAGTGCTACACAGCTACCCACCAGCTCCCCCATAGAGACTGGATAGAAAGGCACTCATCACACTCTGCTCTTCTGTCTGCCCAGCTCCTGCTCTAGGGGACCCCTTGGGGAAAGCATTGGCAGAAGCTCAAAGGCCCAACGCTGTTTGTGGCCCAGCAACATGCAGCGCCCCACAACTCTACACAACACTGCAGTGAATGCTGACATCCTAGTGTTGTTTCTTTATTACTTTTTTTTTTTTCCTTTTTAACACTTCACCCATGCAAGGGTGATGCTTTTTATTTCCTCAGCTACCACGCCTTGAAACATTGGAGGCACATATAGACATGCCTTTGCATGAGCAGCTCATGAGGAAGACATTCCCATATTCACACTCCAGAGCAGACTTCAAAATCCATTTCTGAAGGCCCTGGTCTGGCATCATAGTGCTCAGCATGCCCCCTAGCCCCTCCAGTGAGCAAGACACTTTGTACTCGCCTTTACTTAGGATGTGTAAACTATGCCATGCTCCTACCAAGCAAGTAGTGGCCCTGGGTTTAGCAGAAGAGGTGCAGGGCCCCTCATGTGGAAACAGAGGTAGGAGAGAATCAAGCGGGGAAGGAACCAAGGCAGTCGAGAAGAAAACAGCAGTGGAAGATTTTTTGATTGCATTTGTAAGAGAAGCTTGGAAATGAGGTAGAGGGGTGATGAAGTAATGAGGCAATCAGTTTTTGTAAACAGTACTGTTTTACCCATTGCTTGAAATGTATGAGAAAGAAAAGCACGTCATTCAATAACACAGAACAGCTTAGTCATGGAAAAAAAATAGAACAAGCTATTGGGGCTGCTCAAAGATTGCAAGGAAGACCACAGTGAAGTTGCAGATGTTGAAGATGTTGATTTGCTGTCCCCTCCTTTGACAGCTGAGAACTGCATTCACAAGCCGTTTGGTAGGAATCTACATTCTGCTGCAGGCTGCTAGCACAAAGCCAGGCTTAGCCTAAGAAAAGGCCAGCTGGTGCTGCTAGCCTATAGGGTAAGTTGACTCCTAGTCAGTATTTGACAATTTTACACTCCATACTGTGAGCTGCCAATCCCAGCCCATTTAAAAAAAGTTTCACCAGGATCAGGCCTTAGCTCTGCATCACTGAGCATGTTCAGGCCCTCCAATGTGAGTGCTGTGTACAGCAAGCCCACAAATGCTCGAAGCACTACACAAGCATATAGTGCCCTGACACCAGTACCCTGGATCAGCTGACTGCCCAAAGCACTGAGGGACCTTCAGCTGCTGTTCCTGAGATTTAACTTTGAGCAACAGGTGTTTTCATGGACAACATACTCAGCCTTGAAGTTCCAAAAGTAACCATGCCGAGTTATGATCAATGGGAGATACTGATTTGCTGCTTAGTTTTTTGAAAGATCACAGACAAGAATTCTTTTTTGCTGTGAATTCGTAAAGGGCTCAGGAGCTTGATGTGCTCCATTCACCACATGTAAAAAAGGAGGGGGAAAAAAGCAAGCCTCAAACGAGGAAACATTTCTTTTGCATTACTAGGTCCACAAATTGAAGTGCAGAGTTAACTTTCCCTTTTTCTATCAAAAGCTATACTTCTAATCAGTGACTTAGTGATCCTCATCAAAAGCAGCACGGGCAAGACCATTTGCAGTTCCCAGGCCATGTGTCCAATAGGTGAGAGAGCATTAAAGTGGCAAAAAGTTTCAAAACTCAATTATGTAGCTGTGAGCAAGGCATTCATCAGAAAAAGTCTTTGGTAGCTTTTTAATTAAATGAAGGGATTCATAAGAAGAATTCATGATTTTCACTATCCTTTGCTAAGCTAAGTCACAGCTAACATGTTTTATCTAAAGAAGCTCTGGGAACATTGATTTCTCTCAAGCTGGTTACAAACCCCAGTAATTTCTTCACCAATACCTGATACTGTTTGACACTCAGGGTTTCCAGATGAGACACACTGCCTGATGGCCTGCCCACACCACTTTGTGGTCAGAGCTCAACACTTTAATTGTTCCAAATGAAGTGGAACATGTTTGTACCAAAGTGAAGCATGTTAAGCTGTTCCATCTTGTCTTACCTTGCATTGCAAGATGGCAAAAGCAAAAGTCACTTTATATTTTAGTTCTGTTCCTCCCAATACCACATAGCTGGTAGAGTTTCTTATTTTAAAGATACTGGATTTTCACTCTGGTGCTTAAGATACATACACTAAATATTGCATTTTGCCAGACACAGCTAGTGATACATTTGTAATGATCTGTCCTCCAATACAAGCATTTGTGTTGCCTGAATATTTTGACCCTGGACAAGCATGAAGAGATTGAAGTGCTCCAAGCACTTCCACATGCAGCAGCTTTTGCAACAGGAAACAGCCCCTTTCTTAGCTGTCACAGGCTTGCTGTAAGCAATCCCTTGATCAGTTTGCATGGGAACTATTAGCTGTCACAGGCTTGCTGTAAGCAATCCCTTGATCAGTTTGCATGAGAACTATTAGAAGTTGTAGCAGTGTTCAGGTGGATGCAACAGCTTCATGTAACCTCCCACTGGTATCTGCAAGTCAAGAATGCATTTCTAGCATCACCATGACCTCAAATGCAGTGCATCTATGCCTTAGGAGATTAACAGGACAACACCCCAAAAGATAAGACTCTGCATCCCTACTTTGACTTGAGTATCAAAATGCTGATATTCACACTAAAGCTCATCTCTCTCTAGTCTAGCCCCCCAAAAGTGCTTATTACCGCCTTCAATCATCATTTCTGGGCATTTCTATAGGCAGTGTGACATGAAATTGAATTCCAGCACATTTGAAAGTAATCTGCTGTGGTGTTGTGCCCTTATGGTGAAGGCTGACAGGATCCATCAGTTTTCAGTGCCCTTTTGTCAGTTCTGACACTTTCCTCAGCTTTCCTGCTTAGTGTCTATTCATTTCCTGGAACCGAGGACGTAAGAGCATTACCTACATAAATAGTGCAATTTTTCTGCTTAGCTAACTCCTTTATAGAGAGACTTTGGGACTCTAAAATTCAAGATATTTGAATTCTATCAAAATCCATACTTTTGAAGAAAAAATGAGTGAACACACAGACATATCCTGAAATGGAGAGAGGCAACCATTACATTATAGAACTAATTAAGTGACTGAGCCCTTCTATAGGGCAACACAGAAATGAATGAGTTGATATTACTTCACTTTTCATATCTGCCGAGTTTGATTTCTAAGGCCATCAAGAGCACAACATTATACCATACAGCCTGCTGCCACAGGTGGTAGCAGCAAAGCCAGCACCTACAGGTTAATGATTTAGAGTGATATGTACTCTAATACAAAAGTAATTTCTCATAGCTATTCCAGTGTGGCTTTTTGAGGTCAAGCATTATACTGGAAAAACTTAACACAATCTAACTCAAAGCACTCAGAAATCCACAACAAAGACCAGGTCAATTCTAATGAGTAAGTAGTTGATGGGTTTTGGTTCATATTTTGGTTTTTTGGGTTTTTTTTGGTTTTTTTTGTTTTTTTTTTTTTAAATATAGTTTTATAAACAGTTTAAAGGGTTAAATAAAAAGAAGTCTTAGACATGGAAACCCCCAGTACCTGGGCTCTTGTTTACTCTGCTGGCCTGAAACCTTAACAGCAGCAAGCAGTCTCCCTTGTCAGAGACCAAGCACAGCAGCCCAGGTGGCTTGGAAAGCTCCTGGACCAGGGCCCTTGCTCCCATGGGAGATCAAGAGAACACAACACCTTTCCCGCCCTACCACGCTTCTAGAAAGCGCTGAGCAAGTCAGGCCTTGAACAAGCTGTTACCCAGTACAAAGCTAAGAAAAACCACAGTGCTTCTGATCTTCTGCCCGCCACACAAGCTTTAGACATTGTCACTCTCAGGAAAATGGCAAGACATTTCCACTGGTATGTGGCATCTACAAGATAAGGCAGCTCCCAGCCCACAAACCAGCTATTTGAAGAAACAATTGGAGAAAAGAATTGGCAAAAGACAATAGAGAAAGGATGCAGCCCTTACTATTTCATATGCATGCATGTCTCTTGATATTTTACTCCAAGGACTGCCTGACCTTGCTTATGAAATATCACAAGATGAACTACACCCTCCTTTTAAATATCCACACAAAGTTAGTCAAGCTTTATAAACTGTCTACCTGAAAAACTATTCAAATAAAAAGATTATGATCAATTCAGGAGACAATTTTACTGGAGTAAAGAATGAAGTTTTGAAAGCTAGAGTCAGCATGACATTAATAAAACTGAAATAGGAAGTGAAAAATGACTCAAAAGCCCACATGAAAGGGTGATGCTAAGCAATAAGAACTTGACTTTAAGGAAAAGAAGTGGTTACAAATAATTAAAGGCAACAAGTACAGGACAAGGAAGCTGTGGTTCAGTCTCCAGTCTACTACCAGAGCAAACACAAGTTTGCATTAGCCTAAGCAGCTCAGTAGGTTCCTTCAAACACTGGCTTTTTCAGTGATTGAGGTATAACGTATATGTTGACTGGACTCTTTAGACCTAGACACAGTTAAAGTGTTTAGGTAACATATTTACAACAATGGGGAAAGTCACTCCATGACTGACATGCACTAGCAGTGAACCTGTGATAGATGCACTATGTTCACAAAAGTCATTGTTGCTAATAGCTACCTCTTTTGACCTAGCACAGAGAGACCTGGCTGATATTTTTCAACATAATGACCCAGGTCTGTTAGCCAGGCTTGTGGTCATCTCTTAAAATACTGGAAAATTGGCTGTACTATAGACAATGGCTTTGCTCTCCCATCACACCAGCTGAATTCACATGAGTTTCTATAGACTTACTTAGAGCAGCATTTCTTAGCAACAGTGAGCAGCTTACAGGAAAGTGAGTCTACACAGCTCAAGACATTTACTCTTTAGGCTGATTTTGGTGGACACTTTCAGAAGTGTGATTGATATCAGGACTTCCAGTGTTGAAGCACTTGAGCCTGGGTGAGAAGTGTTTCTGGCCCTGTATTATCTATCACTTTAGTATCTTCCACATCTCCACACATCTCCAGGGTGAACTGCAAGCCACATGGCCTCAAGCCATGTAATCCAAACAGAGCTCTGCTCCTGCTATTATGCATATGCATCATTCCCATAGTACGTTCCCTATGCATTCATTACATGACAATCTTTATTGCAGATATTTTTTCCATATATGCAGCAACTCCTCTAAGTTCTTTCCAATTATAATACATACATCAGGGAATCAGTGACTGTTTTAGAAGCCATTTATTTTCACACCTGAAATTATTAACTTGAAAATTTAAACATGTGCTTCAAATTTAAACATGTACAACCTACTCAGATTCACCAACACCTAAGATACAACACATCAGCAGAAGTGTCAGACAAAAAATGGATTTCAACCCAAGGCTAAACATCACCTTGCTTACTTCCTCAAGAGAGAGCAGAGAGGTATACAGAAAAGCTCTTGGACAAGCAATAAACTCCTCTTGGATGAGGAAGCACAGAAAAGTACTCTGCATGGCCAACTGTCATTTCCAAGAGATCTTCAAGGGTAACTCATGAGTGCTGAGGAAAAAACAAGTCTACAAAAGACATGTAAGATGGACAAAATAAAAAGTTGTCCTTCTCAGGAAAACAAAAAAAGGATGAGGAAGAAAGTTTGTCCTTCCATGCAACACCGAGGTCCAAGAGAAGATAGGGATTCACAAAGCCTTCAAGGTAACTGGTTCCAGGAAAGGCACCCCTTCTTTCCCCAGACCTATGCATTGCTCTGTATAGTTGATAAATATATGACCACCATCATTTTTTGATTCAACTTCAATTCAGCTCCATGACCAAAGTTCACTTTCATTGAATGCTTACAGGCCATTCAACCAAGGAAGAATAAAGACTTCTGTTTGTCTCCTGCATATTGCTGTCAACTGAGTTGGCCTCACTCTATACATATGAAGCATTCCCAACATCTATCAATCATTTGTTTATACTAATTTAGTGGAAATAGGCTGTTTCAGTTGTGTCCCACTTCAGCTAATTCTTACTGATTAATGACAAGAACAGATCAAAATTGCCAGGGCAATAAAGGAAATCAAGCTTCCTACAAGTGATGTACCAAGAGAGGGGAAGCCAAAAAACATTAAACTTTCTCTTACTCATTCAGAATTAACAAACATTTTTTCCTCCCCATCCTCCCCACTATTGTATTCCTCCTCCCTTTGAGCCAGAGAACCTGGAGACATTCCAGTAAAAGATTAGTGCTAGAGAGATCTCATTTGAGAGCAGAAGTAGATGCTGGACAACTTACTAGAAGTAAGTTAGGAGGAAGAAGGGATTGGTAAAGGTCAAACTTCCAACTGAAAACACTAGTTTGAGATGTGTGACTTTACCTAAACATTTTCTCATTAGAAGGAAACACCTCTTATATCCACCGCAAGCTTTAGTTTTGAGTACTGACAGATAATTTCATGCAGACATCTTCACAAAGCTGCCACTTCTAAGGCCCCATCAGGTCAAGAAATTTGAGAGATAGCTGCTTGAAACTTTTCTAGCAGTTTTACATGGCAAGGATTTCTTAAAAAAAAAAAAAAAAAAAAAAAACCACCCACCACCTTTCAGGCAAAGTATCATTCAACCTTGAGCATTATTCCATAGACATACACATCTAGGGTGATGATTAAGCTTTGTGAACCACCAAACAATCCCCAATCATGATTTTGCAATGGAATTTGAAAGCTAGTTCTTCTCAGAGATGAATTTAAGTCACAAGTTTGATTTTCAAAGGAAAAGAGCCACTGAATTAAAGACAAAGTGTTCAGATTTATTTGGAAATTCACAGTTTCTAATGGCACTACAGCTCTGTAGTTACATACTCTTGTTCCACAACATGGTATGCTGCACTCAGGTGGTATCTCTTCTCCTCATTTGGGTTTGAAGCCCTTTCAATTTCAAGTTCAACAAATCTGGTTCATGTGCTCTGACTGGCTAATTGTGCAGATCAACTCCAAAAGTACATCACCTTAAGGTATTCATAAACTAATAAGAAAGCAGCAAAAAAAAAAAAAGGCTTTAAATAAGTCACATTACATACAATACCCAGGAAAGGCATTAGATCTGTTAAAAAGGGCTCACTAAAAGTGCTCAATAAGTTAACTTACTTTTACAACGTGAACCTGTAAAACCTCTCAAAAGAAATAACCTTTTGCCCCACTCACTCTGATACACATTCAACATTTTACCACTCATTCTATAGTATCCAAATATACAGTCAAAATAAAAAACACTCAGATATGAAAATACCAGCCATACAAACACTGCACATTTGTTAGCCAATGCAAAAGCAAACATTATGGAAATATCCACTTTGAACAGACCTGACTGGTTAGACGTCAAGGCTTTGCAAACTCTACACATCTAGAACTGACTTGGAGTACTACCCAGTTGCACCAACTCACACTCACATTTTTAGGCTGAGCCTTTATCTGAACTCTAGCACAAACAATCCCAGTTCACCTCTTCTAGATAACTACAGCAGTCAGTCCAGATAACAAATGCACATTCACAAGCATCAGATCCTATCGTATAAAGGAAATCCAGAAGAGCAACTGTCATTCATTTAGTACAGACTACAGTTCTGATTTGTAACTGAAGGTGGAAATAAAACATAATTACAATTCCAAGTGAGTTTTCTTTCCTCAACTGAGTTTGCAAAACCTGAATCTAGTCAGGCAGGTCCATCTATTAGTATTTTTACAGTATCCAGTCCACATTGAGTCCAGCTGAAGGCCAACACATGTCCCTTTACAGCACTGTAGTGTTGCATCTTCAAAAAAAGCTAGAGAAATTACAAAATAAATCAAATGACAAACAATTGTATCTCCCCTCTTCCAGTGGCATTATAAATAGACAAAAGGCACATAAATATGGGAAGGTGCAAGAAATAGGAACAAAGCTAAAGGAAGAGGATTAGGCTTTTATCCCTATTCCACCCAACAAACTGGGTTTCAAAATATCTCTGCCCCAGGAATTGTGAAAAAAACCTTTATAAAATGAACCCTGCCCTCCCTCCCCCCAAGCTGTTCTCATAGGAAATTATCAGCCTTGTAAAGCTGCAGCTTACAGCCAAGATTGACACAATCCCATCTATTTAAAAAGGCAGAAACCAAATTTCTGAATACTTTCCAATTACTTGAGCTCTTCGTCTCCCACTAGCCTCCCACAAAATACCACAGACTGTTCTCAAATGAACAAACACTCTCCTGTTTGAGAAGTTCAGCTAGTTTTAGATGTGTCCAGAAACAGCCGTGACACCAAGTGCTCCCACTGTTATATCTTTGTTTCCTTTGATTATGTCATGCAGGCTTGGCATTGACCCCGACTTAGTCTGTATTAGAGTTTTTATGAGCTTCCCTTGGTCTGAAACTTTAGACCGTCTTCGTTTTATAGCCCTCTTCTCAGTTTTTGTCTTTTGGGTCTGTCCATTGCACAGACTCGTACAAGCTGAAATGCCACAAAAATAGGACTCCTCAGACTGCGACGAAGTTTCTGAGCTTCCTTCAGATGGAGGACCCTTATATGAAGAGTGATAAACTTCCCCGATATTAGAGAAGTCCCTCTGGTTCGTAAACGGCTTCCTTCCTTTAATTTCCCCATTGGCTATTGGATGCAGAGGCTCTGCTGTTGGCTTGATAGTCTCTATCTTTTCACTTTTGTATTTACAACGCTTTTTCTGAAAGCGCAAGTAAAAAGAAAAGCAGTTAGCTCCTGGAAGGCGTGCAAAGGGTAAAAACCAAACCGAGGAACTGGCACAGCAGGGAGGAGGCTGAAACATGCACCACCTGCTGGCAGAAACATGCTCAGGCTCAGCTCATCTTTCTCACAACTATTTACCTTCTTCTCCGGGGAAAACTTCAGGGGTTCGACAATGTACAAGTCTTCTGGATCCACTGTAAGAGAGGTGACATAAGTTTAGCAGTCCTGACACCACCAGCTCTAGAACAATGCAATTTAAATAACCAATATTGTGACAAAGTACTCTACTTTTCCACACACATTTCTGCTCCTGTTATAAATGCATAGGATACAACATAAGCACACTGAAAATGAACTCAACACTGAGGAACCTCCCTGTGCTGTCACGGCAGCTGTCAATGACATACTTGAAAACAACAGATCTCCTGATAGATTAGGCCAAAGATAGGTGCAGAGAACATCCTCCGGGGAAAGAAACAATGTTCTGCAAAAGGTAACTTTTTCTTAAAGAAATATTACCAATATAGTGGTGCTTAACACACACCCTGCACGTGTACCAATCAAGGACACTGAGGCTTTCAGACAGACACAAGACTGATCTGGCTTTCCCAGGTCAGTGCTTTGTAAATCATTATTCCCAGCCCAAGCAGCAGAGAATTCTGAAAAGGCATGTTTCACAAAAATAATTTAAGCTTTAGCTAGTTTCTACTGCAACACTTTCCCAGTTCCACTCACGATTTTTCATATGGTTTTATTCACAGCACGAGAACTGTGAAGCAAGTTTGCTGGATCTAGAAATCCAGTGCTAACTGCATACTTGGTAGTTACTAGAATTAGTGTTTGTATGGTGAAGGCCTAAGAAATCAAAATTCACTTGTCTTGAGTATAATATGAATATTCAAAAGGTCAGATCACTCCCCATGCCCAAACCAAACTAACTGGTCTAAATTTCCTTGCTACAGCTAATAAACTTGGATGCCTTAATATCTGCCAAGCTTTAAGACAGATGATCAGGACTTCTGAGAAGTAGAACATTGACTTCCCAAACTTGACATCCAAAAAAAGGCCACTTTTTGCAAACTTTATGGCTTTGTAAACCTGAATGCCTACATGCACTGCTATTAACCCCAAGAATGCTGTATTTTATACTCTATGGGCACCAATATTGGATTTAACGAAGTTTTAGCACAATATAGCTAGAAAATGTCCATGTTTGAACTACTGCATTTATAGGTTATGCTTACTGGAGACAAAGCACCTGCATGGACACTGACGAAGTTCTGTGAGTGTCTGATAACTTGGCCTTAGATCACCTTGGCTTACAGAATACAAGTGAAGTAGTGTAGTAACACTGTAGGGTTCTTTGACATTAACCTGTGATCCTATTCTCATACACCCACAATAAAACACATTGTATAGAGCTAACAGAGTAACACTAGAGACTAGACGGATGGAATGATACCTTCTTTACCAGACAGCTGAAAGGACTGTGATCTGACCAGTGGAAGAGAAGTTCTTCTTTTCAAATTCATATCATCATAGGAGGAAAAACATCTATGGAACAAAATGCACAAAGCTTTAACACATTTTCCTTAATACTTCTTAATGGAAAAATGTATGTGATAAAGTCCTAAGAAGCAGAAGGAGAGCTAACAGAATCAGTCATTCACCAAGGTGCCCAAGAAAGCCTGGAAAAGAGACAATATAATCCTAGCAAAAAGCTATCAAGGCATGTTACATTTAGTACTCCCAAAATGCTACCATTACTTTGTGAAAGGTAAGCATTACTACAGAGCAGTAACTGATTTTGGCTATCAGTCCATGTTTGAGCTTGCAGAAAAACGACCCTCAGAACTAAAGCAGGTATGCCAGTCCCACCGGATTTAGGAACCATCAATAAAGGCTGCAAGAACAATCAAGTTTCAAATACAAATACATTACCTTTTGGGGCTAGGATAATGATTACTTTTGGGAATTTTCGAGAGGTAATCTTCACAGAATTGAGACGTGCTTCTGCAGCGTTGCACACACAGCACCAAGCCCAGGATGACACAGAGAACCAGAGAAATCACAAGGTAGGTTTGTCTATCAGAAACCTGAAAGAATTTCATACATTTATTAAAGACTAAAAAATAGTATTACTCTTGTTTTAAAGTTAAATTTTTGAAAGAACATAACTGAGATGTTTTCAAGCCAACTTCCTTGAATCTTACTCAACACTGATGTTTGAACATTCTTCGGAGGTTGGATTTAATACATTGGTTATATAGCATTCGAGGACTAAAGTCTGAAAACCACTAACAAGTGACACAGGACAAGATTCCACTGACTGAGGTACTACCATAACTTACAGAGATGCCTCACATTGTGAAGAGCATACAAGCTTATCCAGAATTGATATGCTTTTCGTAAGAAAACATACCAAGAAAGTAACTTCTCTGCTTTACAGTTGACATGGCTGTAATACCAACCCACTTATATATAATGCTCTTCATCATTTGATATTAATGTGATTATTCCATAAAGCACTGCATCTTCACTTGATTCAATGAGTTTCACTGTTTTGACCACCCACCCATTCCACATCCTAGCAGAAGGATTTTCCTAGAAGTATGTTCATTTCAGAAGACTAACCCATGAAGTTTACTAGAAATCCAGGAGTATTTGCAAATTGTTTTAAAAATGAATTTCACAACCAGCATCTTAGAAAAAAATCTATTTAAATACACTAAAAGATCTTAGAAGCCACATGCAGAGACCAAAAAAACCCAAATACCACAAGGCACGCACCCCAGGAACACCCTTTTGTAATGGGCAGATTAATAGAACAGATAATGCTACAGATTAATAGAATCAGATGACCAGAGCTGAGTTCAGGGGAAGCAAGGTATCCATATCAGAGATATTCATCTAACATGCCCTGATGTATCACTACTGTCAAATCCTAGACAAAGCCACAACAATCATTACAACAGGAGCTTAGCCAGCCAGGCATCAATGAGGGAGTCCCATAAGGTGTTAGAAAAAAACTTAAGAGATGTCTTTAGCACAAAAGAGTCATGTTTAGAGTTTGAGTCGTATGAGGAAAGGCTGAGAGAGCTGGGACTCTTCAGCCTGCAGAAGACTAAGGGGGGGGGGATCCAATCAATGTGTATAAGTATCTGAATGGAGTGCGTAGAGAGAATGGGGCCAGATTGTTTTCAGTGGTGCCCAAGGATAGGACAAGAGGCAACAGGCAGAAACTGAAACACAGGAAATTCGGTCTGAACTTGAGAAAAAGAATTCTTCAGTGTGAGGGTGACTGAGCACTGGAGCAGGTTACCCAGAGAGGTTGTGGAATCTCCCTCATTGGAGGGATTCAAAAGCAGTCTGGACACAAACCTGGGCATGCTCTAGGTGACCCTACTTGAGCAGGGGCTTTGGACTAGATGATCTCCAGAGGTCCCTTCCAACCTTGAAATCAAGGAGGGGGAATGTAAACATTTCAGGATGTGTTCCTAATATTGTTGCCAAGACTCCTTTAAAGATCAAGATAACTAGAAGAGAAAGGTGTCTTAGCAGCAGCAGCCTGTCACTCAGTCATGTCAAGAATGTAATCCACCGCTCACCTATTATTATTACAGCCCAGTTAGAGTTAACTATACTCTCACACACTAAACTTCCTACAGCAAGAGTCTGAGCAGACGATGTAAGTGTTAGACACTGTACAGCAATCGTATTCTACCTAAGGTGTGTAACAGATAAAAACAAAGATAACTGGATACAACACATCAAGTGCCAGAAAAATTCTTGAAGCAAGAAATTTACCATTTCCCCCTTCACATTTTAAACACTCTATACATATAACAAATTCCATTATTGCCATTTTAAAGTCAGTGCTTAGTCTTTAATTTCTTCTTGCTTCCGTTTAATTAAGAATCATTTCACAGTACAATACTATCAACTTCAATGCAGTAAGGAAAGGCTAAAATATTACATTATCCTGATTAAATTATTATCTTTTATCATTACAAAAGACTACAATAATTGGGCTAGCAAGACTGTAGTAGAAGCTATTAGCAATCTTGCTGAGAACAAGACAACTCAAGTCACTTAGCTTTTTCTCCCTCCCTTGGACAGCTACCAAAATAGGCTGAAAGCGACATTATAGACATCTTCCCAAACATTAAGTTTCATTTTAAAACTCCTGGCTTCTTTGAATTAAGATATATTTACGCATCTGTTTCCTCTGCTTGAGTTCTCATGCCATATTACAGAATTATAATTACCTCACGTTTCAATTCCGCCACAGTTGTTGACAGATTGGAAACTAGCTGCGTCATGTTGGTCAGCTGAGCTTGCAACAGCTGGATTGCATCTGTTTGCCGCTGATCCTGTATTAAAACAATCATAACCATGCTATTTAGTTTTCAGGATTCCAATATCATCTACTCCTACATGTACCAAGTTAGCATGGTCTGACAGTCAGATAATGATGTAGCCACACGACCTATTTACAGTTCAATTACTGCCCAAGCAGTATCTTAATTCAGCACTCTTCAACACAGTTTTTGTACAACAGCATTTGAAACTGTTTAATCAGCATCGTGCATAAAGATTAAACTATACTACTAAAAACCTCAACAGTTCCACTTCATTGAACAATCTTTTCGTAACATTGTACCAAAAGTGTATTTCATTACAGTAGCTTCTACTATCTTCTCTACAGGCAGAATAAGTAGCCAACTCTATGCAACTAGCCAACTCCATGCAACTATTATCAGGAACTTTTGAGTATGGTCATGTTACGAAGTACTTATGCAGATGGTCTGGCAGAGTTAAAATCTAAAGGCTGAAGCACAGCTTCTGTTTGGGGGTTAGGGGCCAACTGCTTATTGACAGGAGCCCAGACCAGCTAGGATTGAGCCTTCTGTAGCAATAGTCTCCTGGAGAGAGCCGGTACAGTTACAGCAACACTAGCAGATGGGAAACCATAACTTATGCAATGGGCAATGAATATTCTAGGACCTGGCCCTGGATCCATAACATCCTATGAAAAATTGATAACAGTAAAGGGACTATCTGGGAGGCTAATTAAGAGGATCACCTCAGACTGACCACTATTTAGTTGTGTTCAAAACAAGCAGACAATAGAATGCATGTGATTTCAGGGAAGTTCCCATTTTCTTTACTTTGAAGAAATAAACTACATGCCTGGGACTGTACTTCAGAAACTTCCAGAGAGTGTGCCACATGCACAATGGTTTTAGTAATTATTCAACACTGCAGCTGTTTGGCAGGTACTCTGAGAAGCAAGGTCCTGCTAGGAGAGCAGTGCTGGGGCAAAGAACACCACCCTCCTACAGCTCCCACATCCTTAAGTCATATCTTAAAAAACAAAAGCTTTGATCACATGAACTACACTTCCAACTGCAAATCTGGCATAAGCCATTACTGTATTGCTCTCCCTTGCTAGATATTAGGTCTCTTCAGTCATACGAGTCAGGTCCTCATCCAGTTGTACTTTAAATCAGAGTTGCAAAACAAATGAAGTTAAAAAATGGTTATGAATGCAGTTACAATCATGAGAGAAGGGTTAGAAATGACTTAGAAAATTTTTCCATTGACAAAGATACTTAGAGTTTTAGCCATTACCAGCTGATAACTGAATTTTTCTCCAAATGTAAACTCAGGAGACTTAGCTGGAGGTCTCTAAAACCGACTGGGAACACGCCTGCAAAATTTTGTTATGGAGAAACAAGTTGGGAAACATGGAATGGAGTTGCTTTAAAAAGGCAGACACACAGCTAATAAAAACTAATTGAAAAGGAATTTTTGCACTTCTACTCTTTCTTAAAAGCAATTTATCTTAAAGTAATCCTTCCTGAGCAGCAAAACACTTTAGTAGTCAAACAAGCCATACCTGCTCTTCTGCTATTCTTGAGGTGTTCTGAAGCTTTATTATAGTTTTATTGAACGCCTTCTGCATTTCTTCCATTTGCTTTCGATACCTAAAACATGAACCGTGTAAAAGTCAGAAATGCTAGATTCATCATAAAACTACACAGCACTAGATTTGTCACCAGAAAATACCACTATGTAAGGAGAAAGCTTCTCTTTGCCCAAAGCAGCTTTAAACTTCAAGTGGTATTCCTTTTCAAGCTTCATACATAAAACAGGGACAAGCCCGTGCCCAGTTTTTGTGTGTCATTCCTCCTCCCCCACAGTCCAAGAAAGTCTGTTTCAATACTTAAGAGCTGAGCTCTAATATACTGGAATTCACTATGGAGAGAATTCACTGCAAACCCTTTGACTGTCAAGAAAGACAGCTCAAAAGTTAATATAACTAAAAGCCTTTCCTTGAAACCAGTTCTGAAACTGGTACATGTCTCAGTTCTCCTACGGTTAGTAAGTATAACAGGCAAGCATTAATAAACATACATCTCTCACATCACCCCCCTTCATGATCCCAAGAGCAGTATTACAGATGACAAAATAGTTAAGTGGAAACAATGAGCTTAGTTTTGTAGAGAAGACATTATAGATCTGTGTCATTCAACTTAACAGCAACAGGATGTGACCTTCTGTTGAAAGGATTATGGGCAGGATTAGTGCTTGCATCCTGACAACATCCCCCCCCACCATCACCACACACAAACCAAAACAAAAACCCCACCACACACAGAACAAACCCACAGCAGTGTTCCTCAACAGAAAAATAAATTTGATGGTAGCTGGGAACACAGGAAGGAAACTCTTGTCACCTGCAGGCATCTTGGTCTTTGGCAGCTTCTCAGGAATACTTACTTCTCCATTTTCCATAAAGCTCTGTGCTGTGACTAAAGTTACATTCAGCTTTCACTGTATCACCTTTCATATGCACACATTTGAGTAGTTGGCTATATCACATTTACATATGGTAGACTTTTCCTAGTCTTCCTCAGACTTACCTCTGACTAAGTTCTTCTAAATAACGACTGCTGAGAGACATGTTTACTTCCAAGGCTTTAATGCGATTATTAAGTCGCATAAAGACAGACTCCTTTTGATTAGACCCATGCACAAGATTTCCATTAGCATAACTTAGATCTGTTGAATTCTGCAGTTCAGCATAGAAGTCTGTAGCTGTTCTCTGTTGTCCCCCAGAAACTGGAATCGCCATGAAAGCATCTTCAGTTGCCTGATCCTCCTCCTTTATATCAGCAGATACAGAAGACTCAACAGTAGACAAGACAGGCTTCTGCACTTCTGGAGTGCTTTCTTTTCCTTCCCCAGCATCACTGGCTAACATGCCCATTGTATATTCAGGCTGCAGAACAGTCTCTGTAGGCTTTGAAAATGTTGGAATAGCAACAGTCTCTCTTGTGCTCATCTCCTTTATTTCACTGACAACATTAGTCTCAGAACCTAAAGGTTTTTTTTCTGTGATGATAGAGCTCACAGCTTTTTCTGTTTCTGCACTAATCTCAGCTATATCCGCCTGAGGAGTCACACTTGGTGCGATCTGGCCTCCTCCTCCTTTTGCAGGTTCCAGTGATATTTCTGTTGTTGGCAATGGCTTAACTTCAGAAGTAACTTCCAAGAGGAGAGACTGAGAGACAGTCTGAGGATGGCTTGGTTCCAGTTCAATAGTATCTGTGGTCTCATTCATCTCCTCATAGACCACACTGCTAAAGTCACTTACAACAGTAGATCCAGATGGCCTCTCAGTAATTTTGCCATCCAGTTCCTCAGGCAGAGGCTCCTCTACTGAAGTATGTATAGACTCTGTCAGAACAGCCTGTGGCTGATGAACGGCAACAGAGTCATCTTGTTCTTGCTTACCTTCAGTTTTACTATGTTGCCGATGGAGGGCTATTATAACTGAACACCATTTATATAGATACTCTGAAAAGGTAGAAATACAACATATTGTTGCCATGTCATAGCAATATATTTGTGTTTCAAGTTCAAACCATGCTGATGCTTCTTCATCTTGATCATCACTGGGTAGCAAGGTCACTGTTGACTGGCTTGCATCTTCTTCATACTCTTGCACTAGCTGAACAATAGGACTTTCTTTTGTCAAATCGACAGTTAATTGCTCTTTATCTATTTGTGGAATATCTGTAGTAACAAGTCTATAGAGAAAGAATTAAAGACAGGATGTTACTTCAACAGTTTTACATGCCTGGAAGTCTGCAAAAGTAGGATATTTTAGACAACTAGTAAAGCTTATACCAGTGACCAAATGCCAGTTCGTACATACTGGAAATTCTATAAGTTATTTTTGCCAGTATATTTCAGTCCTGATTTGCCATCCAGTTACTCCAGCCATGACTTCTGAAACAGCAAGCCTTCTGAATCAGATATTCTTCTTTCCTCCATCCCCCAGAAAAAAGTTCAAATATCACTAAGCTCTTACATAAAAAGCAAGCATCTTATTCTTCCAATTTAATCTTCAAATCTGAACACAGGAACTACAATTTTCCAACTGACTTTCCTCGGTCTTTTAATAATCAGAACTAAGAAACCATCAAAACACTAGACACAGCCCAAGTCAAATCTTGACACCTAATAACTACAGATTTGGCTCTAAACAGCCAAATCAACTCTTAAAAAAAATTGTAATCAACTGAAAAAAGCAAAGAATTTTCCAGATACGACTCTTTCTTCCACCTAAATCCGTAACTCTGCATACACACACATTTTCATCAAGTAAAACTTAGCAAAAAAAATACATGCTAAACCAGAATTTTTGTCAATGTAATTTAATTGGAATTTCAGCAACACAGCTTATATTCCTAGTCAGTTTCCCTTGGAGGGGACAACCTGCAAAACCCAGAAGAACAGTAGCTCAGTCTCCACCCAACAAAAATCTGAAATAGCAAACAAGAGCAAAACACTCCTACTACAACTTCTAAACAAAATACAAGCAATTGAGAATGTTAGTGTTGCATTTTGCTATTTAAGTGCTAAAACATACCATAATGAGAAGAGCTATAAAAAAAAAAACATTCTACTACCAAAAATTCCAGACTGGTATAGTGAGTCTCTGCTAGGATTACATTTAAACACACACCAATCACTTACTCTGGTGAAGGAACAGGAGTTGGTTCAGGCAGTCTTGGTGCAAATGTTGAAGTTGCAGGGTTGACAGTGACATTTTCAGACGTACTTTTGTTTCCTGCTATAGAATATAAAATGGAATAATTTGGACATAAGCATTCAGGAAGCACTGACCAAACATGTAGCTAAAATTCAAGTTTCCTTTCACATTTGTGTCGTTTCCCCCTTGCCCTCACCCATTTTTGTTAAAAAATTAACTGTACTACCAAAGTAACAACTGCAGGTCTCATTAAAGTTCCAGTTATCTGAATGAAAGTGCTAGGGATGGTTTATGTATAACATATCTTGGACACAGGGTAAAGACATCATCAGAATATAGCTGAAGAAATTTTTTTTTTTTTTTTACACCTATTCCCTTCTCAGCAAATTCAACATTTTCACTTCCTGTTCTGCAGGCAATAGGATAAGAATTCTATGGCACTAATCAAACATTTATTTCATGAAAGAGTAAAGGAAAAACATTTCAACTTGCATCATCGAACACTTCACAGAAAATGAAAGCATGCAAATAAAGTAACAAAAAGAAACAGGACTTTCTAGAAAGCTTTTCATTTAAGAAAAAATACCTTCAGCATCAGAAGTCTCTTCAGTTTTGGCTCCAAGAATATTAGCAGCAATATTCACCATATTTAGAATAGCATCTGAAATAGAAGACAACTAATCAAAGAGGACATCCTCAGGAGAGATCTCAGGAGATCTCAGGAATTAGCACCACCAATCTGCTATTATGCAACACTTCCTTTAATGTCCCTGTTCTCATTCATTTAAAGAATCCAATCATTCTATTACACTGAATGCATCTGTTTCTTTTAAAGATTTTGTGCTTATGAATAGCCTAGAAACCTGTATTTGAAAACCCCTATCTAATCTTTACCAGTCACAATCTGTTGAAGTCTTTTTTTAGTTGGCTTCCAAATAGCTAAAAGTGTACACATCCTGTTTCAAAAGTAAATATTGAAAGAGAAAACTCAGCACATAATATCCCTCCTTGCAGCAGTACTAAAGCTACTGTACTGAAGTATCACAGCTGGCTGTAGCAGCTAACCAAAGTTTCCCCAGCAACTCCAAATAGCTGCATATGCACACTTCAGTACCCATCTCTAAATCACTGCCTTAGACTGTACTGTAGATGTAGTCTGCCTACATGAGCTTCAGCAATTGCTATACAAAGGAGATGTCTGCTCTTCCCATACAAAACCCTCACAGAAAAAGTTTGCAACAATTTCCACGGTGTATCAACACTGGGACAAGCCTGTATCATTCAGCTAAACTTTCTAACACCAAGACAAGAAGCAATGGGAAGTACTCACTGATCACTAAACCACAGAAGCCAAGCAATAAGTAAGAAATAGAAGAATATTTAGGCACCGAACTATCTAGCAATCAAAGTGAACCACCAAGACAGGGTCCCAAGACAAGCTTCCAGCTTGAACTTGAGGAACTGTGACAAAGACTCATTGGATCATTTGTCATAAGAGCACCCAAGAAATGAGTGACAACTTCGCTAAATGAGACTCAATTCTGTCCCTGAACACAGGATGCGCACAGCAGGAAAGACACAGGAGTACAGAGATTCAAAAAAATTAAGCTGAACTGGCTCTTCACCATTGTTTCATACCTCCTTAATCCCGAACCTTACTTTCTACTCCAATGTTGCTGCAATGTTACAATTCTTCAACTCTTAAAAAACTTAGAAAAATCTAGACTTTACAATCAGTTCCATGAACGCAACCTAGATCAATCAAGGCAAATACAAGAAAACCACAACAAATATCCACATATTTGGATTAGACTTTTTAAGGACCCATAAAGTAAAACAATTATTTTCCTTTAAAAATTTCAGAAGTAAAGGCAGAAATTACCTGCTATATATATGTAGATACAACAGATACAGCTAACTCTGGCCTGGATGATACTGAAAACAATCAAACATCAATGTCAGGCCTATTTAGAAATAAGGTGAGGAACGGGGAAAGAGCACCTTACTGCAAACATGTATAAGTAACCCAACTTTGCCCATTCCTCTGCCACCTGTCAACACATACACACACTTACCATACATCAAGTGGGTAAGTTACAGAATAACACATTTTAGTAGCATTGACAAAATTCTTGGATTCTAGAAAGCTCAGTTAAGAAACTTGATGCTGTCTTTCCTCCAAAATGCTTCAAAAACTACATTCCTAAATTGCGTTATTAAGGCAGGCTTTTATTCTTTGACTCACCATCCCTTTGAGAAGTAATAATAACCAGATGTTAAACTTGAAGTATTAATTGGTTGATGGACAAGCAGGAAAAGAGGGGGGGATTACAAGTTGGTAAAGAAGCTTGCCAGTCTATAAGAATTGGCAGAGGGAAACACAGGTCACTATAACAGCAGACTACAAAACATTTCTTAGAAAATAAAAATGTCTGAGAAGTACACTATCTCCTCTTCAGAGGTCTGTCTCCCTCACTGCGTATCAATCACCACCTAAGGCAGAAGGCTCAAAATGGAAATCTTTGTCTCATTTGTCCAAGCACATATTAAAAAACAAACTCAGTATTCAAAAAAACCCCATAGATTACTCTGCTAGATATGAAAGATCCACTAACAAATAAAGTCCAATAACAAGATCCATTAGGCAGAATTAAGTGATCATTACTGCAATGCTTCGGTGCTCAGCTGTGCTTCTAAAGCACTGATAACAACAGGTGTCAAGTCTTTTCATCCCATTTTCACTAGTTTGTAGCAAACCTTATGCTCTAAAGAAAAGCCACTGCATTTTTCAGACAGCGAATAAACTCGCCATATCACATCTGCGGACAGAATATGTGAATACACTTCACAACAACTTGAAGATAGAAACTTTGAAAGCCACAGATGAAAGCTGACACAGTGCTTTCTCTCATCTGTGAAAGGCTAACATTTAGAAATAAACTGCCTTTTGCCACTGCCTACTGCCCCTTCAAAGACTGTATCAAGTTGTGCAATATCCCTAGCCATAACCTTTTTGTTCTTAAGCAACAGCCATGCACTAGGAACGGGTAGCAAAAACACCCCTGCAGCTTTGATACATTATGGGATGAAAGGAAAGCCTGAGCACTTAACTTGTAATCTTTAGTCTGAACAATCATAATTTCTCAGTGCAAATGTAGAGCGAGTTTCACTAACTTGGACAGAAGGAAGAGTGGTAATAGGGAAGAATTCTTTAGAACAAGTTGTGTGGCAGATGATATTCTAAATAATTCAGAAGTTAAGAATACCATTAAAACTAAGTATTATCCTCAAGCATCCTTAGCCAAACAAAATCCACACCTGGCATTTTTCCAATGGGAAAAGTAACAAGAGACAGTCTGAAGAACCATTAGCACGCTCGAAAATAGTATAGCTCTTAGGATGCATAGAGAAGCTACAATATTTACAAAAAGCCTTCTCAGAAGCAAAGTGCTTCTCCATCCCTTCCCTTCAAGCTGTAGGAAGTAAAGCTTTATATTGCCTCTTAGAAATAAGGTAGCTTAAGAAGAAACGCATGGATTTCCAAGTTCTGAATAATTAGGGTTCTACTGCGCTACATTACTACTAGTTACTTACAGCCCTATGTAAAAATAAATCGTAAGTGCTTGAGATTCTATAGCATTAAGTACAAAAATCAAAGTTTCCAAAAATAAAGCGAGACCCTTAGACCTGGCAAGTTCTACTTTTAGAAGACTTACTTTAAGAATGATACCCTAACTTCAAGTTGTTAGTATTTATTCCTATGAAATTAAACGGAAATCTCAGTAAGTTATTTCAGCAGAAAACCTGAAAGTTAACTGCTGCATGACAAGATGTCATTCCACTTAAGTGGCTCACTTTATTTTAGCACAGTATCAAGATTCCTAATAAATCATACTCACTTGTAGCAGAACCAAGGAGATTTTTTGAAGATTTTTCTTCCCCTGTATTGTAATCCAATAGATAATCTATTTAAAGAAAAACACTTATGATGATCAAAATTAGATGCATCATAAACAATGAAAACAAACCTCAAAGTTTAACATGTTATTCAGTTATGTCAGTTTGACAGTGTAAAAATAAGACTACAGAAACAGAGTTAAAGGTCAGAGATGACAAACTGAACTATCAAGCTCCAGACAAGGAGAAATCAGAAGAGATTCAGGTTCAAGTTTGTTTCCCCCAGATTCAAGACACAGATGCAGTAAACAGCTCACAAGGCTTAATACAGGATTTTTTACCCGCTCCACTACAAACAAAAGGCACGAGCTACTTGGATTATTTTAGCTATCCTTTGTTACCATAAGCACATGAAGATGTTTTTGCCTAGACAGCCAACTGAAATCAAGACTTAATACTAGCATTTTAAAATAACCTTCCAAATAGTTATAACATAGATAACATTAGTTTAAAACTTAAAAGAACGTGTGGATAAGCCCTGAAATACTGTCAGCAGTCAAATCATTTAGCATATGCAGGAAAGAACCAGTCAGACTTGCATAAAATGTCTGAATGGTTAAAACACAGAAATTATTCGCTTACCATAGTCTTCATCGAAGAGTTCTTGTCGTTCTGATTGATACTGAGAATCAGCTATTTCTTCATACTCTTCTACCATGCTAGTACCAAATACCCTACAAACAAAGTTTTTAAAAGTCAAAAACTGAACACTAGTCTATTAGCCATTTAATTACTTGACATAACTAGCAGATGAGCAACAGATAATTAGATGGACAATATTTGCCTTCTGTTAACCTAGACCAAGCAGCTCACATTTTATGCACATATGCTGATAGATCCTTTTCTCAAACTTCTATCCAGAAAGTCTGTTGCACGTTGTCAAGTGCTGCTCCGAAACAAGACCCTGTTTTTCATTTTAATACTTCCAAGCAGACTTTTCTTCCTTTTTAACCTGAACTCATGTCTGGATCTCCGTTTCTCAAGCTCCCTGTGAGCTCTTACAGTTTCTCTTCAGCTTCACTTTAGACAAAACGTTTAAGAAAATCCTCCTGACTACCTGACCACGCATACTATTTTCTCTTCGACCTGCTCTGTTGGAATCGAATCATTTAAACAAAGCAATATGGTTTGACTTACAATGCTAGACTACTCATGTTCAAATCTTGCCAGAGCTTTGATAGCAGAATTGAAATTGGATTTTAGGAACAGCAGAAAGGCCAATCAATCTGTGAATGTTGTTCTGATTTAGACACTCCAAATATTACTGACAATATGTACCTGGGGTGTCATGCAACACAGAGGTTTGCCAAGAGCACTCAACACCTGCTCCTTTTAGTGCATCAGATGTTCCTTCTTTTGCTTGGTCAGCCTCAAGATGTTAGTATTCTCCTGTGAGGCTGCCAGTGTTCCTGCAACTCTACTCCCACTCCTCCCTCTTCTCCCCCCAACAAATAGAAACTACTCCTTAAATATTGGGGAAAAAAAAATCAAATCAAGACTCAAAGCTTTTTTAAACACATGAAGTGTGTTGTGCAACAAGTAATTTATGCACCTACTTCAACTCATAGCATTTCCAACTAACGTAGATACCGAAAACTGGAATTTGTTTCCTAGTTATTAGAATACACTAATCCTCGCTGCAAGGAGGTAGAAATATAAAGCAAAACACTTCAGTGATTACCTTATAAGACTTAAAGGACAAAAATGTTCTGATCCAAAGTGTGATATCAACTCCACCTAAAGAATAAAAGGTACTTAAAATAAAAGATCAAAGACCCACAGAGTTAAGAGTCCATTTAACATGTGCATCCATTCTTGGATTTGCAAGTTATGTTTACTTAAGGGATTTGTAGAATGCCCAAACAGAAAAGATCTCTGAAAGCTTTATTCTTGCCATGCATTAACGTGCTGAGCCGCAACAGAGAACACCAAGCCCTAAGCATTCAGCATTCCAAAAGAAGAGGTTTCTAACCTTTATGTACTTGATGAACATCTGAAGCGAGAGAAAGGAAAAGAAAAAAAATAGATGTCAGTACAAAGGCTGAACACATGCCACAGGCAACTACAGAGTTTTGTTGTTGTCTTTAACTCAGTACTATAAATGCCTAAGATGACGAGTTATGAAGGATAAAGTTGCAATACTACTTCATCTGCCTTAGGTAACCAAGGTTTCATTTAGTCCTCATAACTTGCAGACAGAAGGTAACATGCAATACATGTTTTATTAATGAATTGTCAAGTTATTCAATCTTTCTAGGCAGCCTGATGCCAGACAGAGTATTGAAGCATGTTAAATGCACCAAGTGTAGTTCCCTCCCTGCCCCCTAAAAGAGCAAAGGCTAAAGTGACTCAAGAGGAAAAACCCACCAAAGCTTCATAGCAGGTATTCTGCATACTGCTACTGCTTCAAGTTCAGTTAAACATGCTCCAGGTTACAGAAACACTTCTGGAAGAAGTTGTACAGAGCATCTTACAATACATTTGGAAGTTCCATTCATCAGTGTTTTTCTAGTGAGAACTCGTCTACACATTTAAATTAAATATGCAAGTGTAGAATGCATTTATTAAACTATGTGGACACTCACAATGAAGGACTGTACTAATTTGCAAGTGAGATTAAGATAAAAATTTCCATAAAGCACCTGTACAAAAAATGTCCATTTTAAAAACAATTAAGCCACTTCAAATTCAAACTTTTGGGGGAATTATTTTGGACTGTTCTTCTATAAACTAGGCACAAGCAGAGCTTGCTTACTTTTCATGCTATAAAGTCAAAGCGCTACGATAACAATCCTTCAGAAGTTTTACCATGCTGTATTAGAGGCAGAATATTACATTCTTGAAGGAATTAAGTGCTGAAGTATCTAGCCTACTTCTGGAACTTCAGTGACAGTCAAGATTCTAGCTACTTGGAAGCATTAATTCAGCCAGAAAGCAGAACTGAAAGTAAATACATGAAATATTTATCTTTGACTTGCAGACTTGTGCAGGATTTCTGGGTATAGAAGTTAAACAGATTATTATTCACAGTCATCTCTTGACGAAAGTGCAAACCTTAATTTAGTAGTTGAAACCAAATTTTTACAAGTACCAGAGCTGCAAGATAACATATCACTGAAGAGGACTTAAAGTTTGTATTTTACTTGAATTTAAAGCTCTAGTATACTCCAATATTTTCACAAAAGCTTTTAACCCAGTCCAAGCACCACACTATTTATGGAGTTTTATTCTCTTTGACTCTGAGTAAAGCTAGTTTGCTGCAAGCTATTCCAAAGGGGAAGAGATCACAGCAAGTAAAAGACAGTAGTCTTTCCAGTCAGGCAAATCTAAATTCAGTGGCCACCACACTGAAGCACAGTTGCTTTCTACTTCAGTTCTCCCAACTGCCCATGAAATGCAGAAAGGGACTAAATCATACTTCTTTACTGGACTTCAATCTCAAATTTGAGATTGAGTTGTATGCCGCACTGATGCTTGTTTTAACACATAACTGAATACATCAGAAAAGGTGTTATGGCTCTCCCTGTACAGTAAAGATGTTGCTTTAGGCAGTAGAGCAGTATGTGGAAGGCAATTTTACCTCCAACTTTGTATACAAAGTCAGGTGCTTTTTTTTTCCCCTCTCTCCTTAAATTAACATACACATTGAAATTCATGCTTTTCCCAAAATCTGGCTTGAAAGAATGGAAAGAGAAAACCTCTGAAGTTATAACTTGAGATGTTTAGCTCCAGTAGCAGTAAGTCTAAATAATTTTCATGAGTAACAGTTATGTTTGGCAAACTGCACTTTGAGCCTATTGATGAGAACTAGAATTCAAATGCTTACCCTTTCAGATATACTTAAAACTATACAGCAGAATGCAGCACGGAAGTACCAGGAAACATGCATACGGTAATCTGGGCTCCAGGGAGTAAGAGTTCAAGTAGATTACTAGTGATTTGAACATAGGGTCATGTACTGTTCATTTAAATAAATCTGAACAGGCACATTCATGAAACTTACACATCAAAATAAATACAGAGCCACCAGATTTTATTTCTACTTGTATAGAAATTCATTCACACACATGTATGTATACAGGCATGTATAGCCAAGAGACAAAATAGGTTAATAGTTTTAACCAACTGTCCCTGAATATATGATTAATTCAAATACAGTTTATTGTATTTGACATTGTCATCATCTAGGTTGTTCTTAATTCAGATACTAAACGCACACTTTCCAACATCCTGTCAGTTACCAGACAAAGTTAACAAATTTGTGACTGTGGGACAGCAGTTCAGTACATGGCCAATCACATTAAAGCCATCTAAAAAGAACTAGTGCAACTAATGGTAAAGCATGCTCCGATACACAATTCCCTGGATGCTCTGTTATATAGGGTACAGCCCAGCAAACATCACCTTTCCCAAGCAGCATGGATGCTTTTGCAGTGGAAGATTACCTTAACATATTTTGCATACATCTGTTCATCTAGAGGAAAGCTTTGGACATTTCTTTCATCTCTGGCATGGAAAGTACCTAGTTTAATCCATTTGTTTGTTGGATACCTGGAAAACACACAGTAGAGTCAGATAACAAAATTCAAGACTCTGACTCCACTACTTATGGACATCTGCTGAAGCTTTCCAAAACACTTCTCTGAAGAATTACTTCACCCATTTTTTTTTTCTTTAGGGGCATAATAGTTGCAATATCTTTTTTAACAGTAAAAAGCAGTGCCTGATAAGGCTAGTCCCAACACAGACAAAGCTTCAACAGTGCCTGTTCATATACGTAGTTCAGTTTGAAGCCTTTAAAGAATGAAACCCTCCATTTTATTTAGTTACTGAAATTCAGCCAGCTTGACCACCGTAAAGTTCTTGGAACTGAAGAACTTGGAACTTCAAGACAAGACAAACACTTCAGAATATGAAACTGCCAATACTTCAAGCAAGGACAAAAGAGAGAGAGCGCACTAGAATTAGTCAGTGGACCAAGTGTGGAAATCTGAATCCACACACTTCAAGCACTGAAGAAAGATTGGGTTTTTTGATGCACTGTATGAACATCTCCTCTCTCTCACATGCCAGAATTATCTTCTCATTCCAGAATGTTTTGGGCATAGACACTGCCTAAAACAAAGTCTTCATTCAGTGGTTCAGCTGACCAGAAGTATTTTCCTAGTGTGCTTCTTTTGACAGAGTCTAGCATTAGAAACAGCTTAAGCCACATGAAAATGGTCTGAACAGCAAATGAGCAGGAGACAGCCCACAACCCCAGTGGCATTCTATTAACAAATGTCCATTTTATAATCTGGCATCCACTAGCTAGCTAGGGTTTCATTTCTATATCTTTCCTGCTACTTTTCAACACATTTTTCCTTTTTATTTTTAAGGTGACAAAGAAGGAAAAAATACATTAAGTACGAAAAGAGCTCAAACCATGTATTCCAGGACTTCAGCGTTGCCTTTTCTGGGAAAGAAATTGCTAGCAGCTGATAATGTACAAAGAAAATCCAAGTCATTTAACAATGCATTACATTTTGCAAAATTACAAGCATACACAGCTCATGTTTTGTGAAGTCATCTATTTAATAATTGTTCCCATTTAATTTTCATTCAGAAGGTCAGGATAATAACAAATATAAGTTACAACAACATACCTGTCACTGATGGACACCAGAAAGTCTTTAGGAGTGGAGGAGAATAATTCATGATTTGCAATGTCAAGCTGCTTTACTTGGATTGGTTCACAGAGCTCAATAACAAACCTTGAAGATGAAAAGAAAACATTTAAAAAAAAAAAGAAAGGACTTCACCCTATACAGTTATATTCCTCAGTGCTTTACTTTGTTTTACTGCATCCTTTACTGGGTATTAAAGCATACTACAAAAATCCCACACAATAAGGTGGCATCACTTCTTTTTCCCTTCAAAATCATTAGCGATATTACCAGTGTATCTAGCTTAATAACTCCAGACAGCACCTACAGCTAGAAGGGCTTCATCCATCCTACCCTCAAATGTGACATGTCACAGAACTGAAAACCAAGAGTAGCAAGCACATCATTTAAACCACACCTGAAAGACCAGTTAGCATATGGCAGATTCCGATCACATGCCCTGCAGCTGTTTGACAGTTGGGGGAGAAACTAAAATCTTTACTTGAACACTCAGTACTTTTTCTTCTGCAAGATTATAGTAAATAATACCATTCAAGTGGTACAGCTAAAATGCAGTTATGATGCAACATGATGCTGACAAGGCCTGCTGGTAGATATACCCCCTGCTAACAGGGAGCAGACTGACTACACGATGCATTTAAAGAGGGGTGGACTTCTTGCAACACATTAATGAACAATATTAGATATCATATAGGCTATGATCCACAAGACTAGTCTAGTGAGCCCTGTATCCCACAGCAGGATCAACTACTTGCATCATTTCTGATGCAAGTTTATCTAACCTGTTCCTAAATGCCACAACACCTTTTCCCCTGCAACACATAACATGGTTCACTACTGTTACCACTAAGGGGTGGCTGTGGGGTGGGAGAACTAGCTCCCGCCTCCATAACAACTCAAGATACTGACGTTGAAGTCGCTAAGACAAACAGCACACTCCTAAAAACGGAGATGCAACTCTGCCTAATTCTGGATTAACTAGCTAGCCTAGAAGCTCTGTCTATGGCAGCCTTTTGGGCAGCAGCCAAGTTACTCCAATTCAATCATTTTTCAATTCAGCCAAGCACATGCTGTCAGTTACTGCTTAACAATATGCCATAAATTCTGAACAATTCAATGAAGTAAACACAAATGGGATAGGCTGCAAACTAAATGCAACAGCTCAGCTGAGCGAGGCAGACAGTATGCTTGTCTGTCCACATCCCATTCCAGGATTCTGACTGCTAGATTTACTTACCAGCTGTACAAATACAAATCCAGATACGGCCACTAAGGAGGCAGGTTTGGCTTTTGTATTAGAGGAAAGTCATGGGAAAAGAAATAGAAGTGACAGACTTGCTCTAGCATTTATTTGTGAGAAGGACATCTTGCTGCCTTTCCAGCCCTACATGCAGCTGCTATGTTCCTCTACGTACCTGTTCAGCAATAACAAACTAGGACCTTAAAGATTTAGCAGAGTTCCTCCTGTGGTCCACATAGCCTAGATATACATTTATATAAAACAGAAACAACCAGAAAGTTTAAACTCTAACATGACTCAATTAACCAAACTACCCAAGGTAAAAATATTCAGACTCCTAGTTAGGTGAGAGGCTGGCTTGCACAGGTTGCCATTACTTAAAAAAATTCTTCTGAAGTAGAAGTCTGCCTCTGTTTTTT
Organism: Dromaius novaehollandiae; assembly: GCF_036370855.1. Classification (NCBI taxonomy): domain Eukaryota; kingdom Metazoa; phylum Chordata; class Aves; order Casuariiformes; family Dromaiidae; genus Dromaius; species Dromaius novaehollandiae. The sequence continues at coordinate 13,028,180 of NC_088105.1, read as the reverse complement.
GAGGGAACAAAGCATCAGCTGTATCAAAACCAAGAATCAGAGAAAAGAAAATTTCAGTTAGTACCATTAGCTTGCAACTAGGAACCCCTAAATCAGATGTGTACTGGCCACATAGAATCCAAGGTAAGTTTACTTCAAGGCTTTATATCAAATACAAGACAGTTATGATACAGTTTTATCACAGTAGTCAGACTAATCAGAAGCGATAGAGCAGAGGAGTGATAAAAAGCAGCTATTGCAGTCTACCTCCAGGCTAGCAGCACACTAATGTGGTCAGCCTGAGATCCAGAACCACTGCATGGAAATTCACTGTACTTCACACACTGAAGTCTAACACATTCCTGTAAATCAGATTTGAAGACCATAAAGAACCTTCAATTTTGACGCGATCTAGGACAGGGAAAGAGACTTTATTCTACCGAGTCCAGGAAGTGCTCTAACATCTCCATGTTGCTTGGACACATAAGGCTATTCCTCATTTCATGTACTTCGGTCAGAATTAAATGAGAGGGTTTAATATAAAAACATGTAAAAATGCAGATGTTTAAGTGAATAAAGTTATCCCCTTAATCTTGCATCTCAATATCAGAGAAACAATTCTGTGGGGGACACATTAAAGTGTCTTCTGCTAAATTCATACATATACATTTCAGGCAGACACACACCAAGGTCAAGTCAGTTCCACAGGATATATAGACTCCCATCAGGATGGAAAACTAGATTAACTCCCGTCATGAAAGCAAGCTGCTGTAACCTACCAGATTTTAGTACTGCATGGATTCAGCATATAAAGGTCCATGTTTTCCATCAAAATAGCTGAAGTGCTCTGAACAAACAAGAACAGGATGGATATTTTAAATTGTACAGTACCAAAGGGTTTTTTCCCCCCTCCCTCTAAAAATAAATTTGATATTAATTATGAAATTTGGTATTAGTCTATGTAGGACTCTAAATGAGAATATACATGAGACAGTATATCATACACCACTTTTACACAATCATAGCTTATTTACTATGGCTAACCATTTAATACAACTTTGATCAATCTCTGCACTGAATAGATTCCACTTCCCCTCCCATACACATTTATATACATAAGTATTTGTATATATATTCATAAATCCAAAATCATAATAAAGCCAAATTTTTGATTTGATTACTTCAGAAGCCAGTGTTCTAATTGTACTTTGTACTGTTTCTTGTGCAAGAGTAGACTAAAATAGTGCACACTAATAGTGAACACTCACCTTTGCCTCCGGATTAGCTGCCAGAATTTTGGCACCACATTCTACAGAGGCATAGTTATTTCTGTTTTTCTGGACCTTTTTTGTGGAATGCTGTCCACCATTAGCAGAAGGGTGCATTGACTGACCTATGGAACAAGAAAACCTTGTTACTGTAACACACCATACTACATCCACATACATCTTTTCACTTCCACAGAACTGCTACTCAGTGCTTTTGTATAATAAATGCTATCAAATTTAGCAGTTTCAGTAGAGAAATGAACTGCTGGGCTTCATTCTGAATTCGGAATTTAAATAGTAAAATTATCTGGACAAGGTTAATAGGATAGTGGTTCATATTTAGACCAAAGGAATGAATCCTGAACTTACTCTTTTCTTTCTCTACTTCCATAACCTTCTTTTTCCATTCATCAAATGTTGGAATGTCTCCCGGGTCCTTTGGTGTTATCACAGATGTAGGATCTATTTCTCCTGGTTTTTTATAGTCTTTCTGCAAAAGAAAAAGCCACCACTTGGGAATGTTTCTCAATACCAACACTGAAAACAAAGATGAACTTCAGTGCTCTTAAAAAACATGCACGCTCAAATTCTACCTAAGTCAACAGGACATCCATCATTAAACCCACGTTGAAAACAGCACCAGGATAAGTTAGTTCACAAGCGAGAGACACGTACTGATTTACTCCAAGAATTACAGATTCTTTCATTTAGGTACAGGTAACTTTTGTAACTAAATTAATACATTTCAAGTACAAAGTATTCTGTTTCATAAGTCATCTGCTTTTTCTTCAAGTGTTTTGCTTTTCCTCCTCAAAAGAAGAAAAAAAAGTTTCCTCTGTTGCAGAAATCTTATGTTGGTCATGACAGAATTCTGTATGTCCTCCAGAATTCCTGAACATCCCATAAAAGCTTAAAAGCAGAATGAGATATTCTCTAATAATGTTTTATTTACTTTTTAATGACCAAAGAGGTTGTGTTTTGGACTTGCCGAATAAAGCAGCAACCTTTTTAAGTTAATCATAGGCCAGGCCATTTCGAGCCTCAACTTCTGTTTCGTACACACACATTTCCAGGTGTTTGCACATCACCAGAACAGTGAAAGGTGCAATCAGCTTTTGCTACACATTTCCAGTGCAGTGGATTTATTTTATTGCAAACATTTTACAGGTAATGTCCAAAATAACTGCCTTGTAGGCTGACATTTTTCTCTGTGCTTAGGACAAGAGTTATTTCATGTATTCTGTAAATGAAAATTCTCAAAAAGGAGCCAAAAACACATAGGTAAGCAAAAGTGTAGTACATGACAGATCAATGGATCAACCCTGCTACCCTTCCAGTTTGATTAAACTCTTCTTCAGATGACAGCATCAGAACTGCATACAGTGCTCATGGTATAAGAACTCTGAATTTATACAGTGGCAACAGAAAAGTAGAGATCACTAATTTTTAACATTGGTGATCGCCTAACAGGTCATTATGCTCCTATGTGTACTCAGTGGACAATACCAGTGACTACTTACCTCCCTTTTTAAGTTCTCTGAAGCATTCAAAGCAGATTTTTGTTCCTCTGCCCCCTTTTCAGCTGCTGAGACTTTTGACTCAAACTCAGATTTTGTCTTCTTTCCCTTGCCATGTGAAGAAGATATGTTCTCTATATGTTGACCTGCAAGGCTGAAAATTTACAAGTATGAGGGCCCATAAAATGATCACATATTTTTCAGTCATATGTAATGTTAAACACACAAATGAAGATAAGCAAACACATGCAAATGTTTACTGCAAGGCCAGGACAGAAAAGAACAGTTACCTTTAAATTATTCAGTCTTACAACCTACTTCAATACTCACCTCTCTGCTGGACTGACAAAAGAGGAAGGCTCACTCTGAGGGTCAGCCTCAAGTGTCCCACCAATATCACAGTCAGGTTCTGACTGCTCAGCTTCACTAGAGCTGACTACAGGGATATCAGCACGGGAATTTTCTATTGCACTGAAGGGAAAGAAATAATATGCTTTTTACCCTTCTGATAATACAAGTAACCCTGCTAATCAACTATATGAATTAAAGATATTTGAAAGTCAAAAAAATTAACAGTCCCACAGAAATAATTAAGACAACAGAATACAAAGACAGATACAAAACTAGGAGGAGTGGCTGACACACCAGATGGTTGCGCTGCCATTCAAAGGGACCTTGACAAGCTGGAGAAATGGGCAGAGAGGAACCCCATGAAATTCAATAAAGGGAAGTGCAAAGTCCTGCACCTAGGGAGGAATAATCCCATGCACTGGTACAGACTGGGGACCAACCAGCTGCAGAGCAACTTTGCAGAGAAGGACATGGGGGTCCTGGTGAATGACAAGTTGACCATGAGCCACCAACGTGCCCTTGTGGCAAAAGCGGCCAACAGTATCCAGGGCTGCATTAGGAAGAACATTGCCAGCCGGTCAAGGGATGTGATCCCTCCCCTCAGCACTGGTGAGGCCACGTCTGGAGTGCCAGGTCCAGTGCTGGGCTGCCCAGCACAGAGCAACATGGACCTACTGGAGCGAATCCAGCAAAGGACCACAATAACGATTAACAGACTGGAGCTTCTCTCATATGAGGAGAGGCTGAGAGAGCTGGGACTGTTTTGCCTGAAGAGAAGGCACAGGAGGGACCTTATCAGTGCATATAAATATCTGATGGCAGGGTGTAAAGAAGACTGAGCCAGACTCTTCTCAGTGGTACCCAGCGACAGGATTAGAGGCAATAGGCACGAACTGAAACACAGAGAATTCCCTCTGAACACACAAAAAATGCTTTACTGTGAGGGTGGCTGAACACTGGAACAGGCTACCCTGGGAGGCTGTAGAGTCTGTCCTTGAAAATATTCAAAACCTGACTGCACACATTCCTGGGCAACCTGCTCTAGCAGATCCCACTTGAGCAGGAGGGTTGGTTGGATCAGATGATCTCCAGAGATCCCTCCCAACCCAACCTGTTCTGTGATTCTGTAAACAGAAGAGGAATACAGTATGCTGTACTTGTGAAACTGCATACTCAGCTGTACCAACGCAAGAGAGTATTCCCCTTGTCAGCTTAATAGTTTCAGCAAAGGAACTCAAAGCTGGCTTCTCATCTCCCAGATCCCTCATCTTACCAATGTTGCAATGGATAACTTTTTTCATCATCACTACCAACAAAAGACAGCTTCACAGTTATGTGACTTCCATGAATGTTCATTCCCCTTTCACCAAAAGTTCCTAATGTTCCCAAGTCAGTAGACAGCAAACAGGACAGAACTTGGCTCAACCTATCCCAGGAAAGAAGTGGCATAACAATACGCAGGTGAGTCAGCCTGACTTCCTTTCCACTAGATTTTCTCCTAGCGTAAAAAAATGGGGTAATCCAGCAGACTATCATCTGAGCTATATAAAGGGCTCGAACTGGCTAGATAATCTGCCCACTCCTTTTATTACTTCATCTCCAGGAATGCAACTCACTTCTCCAGGAATGAAACTCACTAAGAAAAGAAGAAAGTCTGTCTAGATGTTCTTTAGTAGGTGGAATAGGTGGGAGCTGGGGAAGCTGGACAAATAATAATTCTGACTTGATTAGTTTCCCACCTTTTCCAGTGCAGGGATGACTTTCACATTGATCTAGACACTTATAAACCAGATCTAAATAAAAGCCCTTATTCTGCCTCCTGCATCTCACCACAAGCATTCATCAGCAACAATACAGGTTAATCCAATATCCAGCTGCAAAATGTTTTCTTCCCCTCACAAGCATAACAGCATGCCAGCAACTTAACAGGCAGTCTTGATTTGCTGACTGCTATGATCAACAGAAGCAGCAGTAATAAACACCAGGAGCCAATTTTAGTACCTTTCATATCACAAAGGTTCAGAGGGGGTGGGGGGGAACCACATACAGGCATTCAAAACATTTTGCTATGTAACAGAATCTAACAAGCCCTACGAATACAAGTAAAGAATTTATTAGCAATGAACAGGGAACAGTTTCTGTGAAACCCCCAAGTTTCTGTGAAACTCCTGAGAGGCACACATCTGAGATGCAAATATTTTAGCTCTGAACTTAACCCTTTAATGACTAAAGGTTGACAAATACTTAAATCAAAAGTCTTCACATTCATGGTCTTAGCAGACAGGATGCACCTGACTGTCTCCAGGAAGTAACTCCGGCAGGTGATGATTAGCACAAGTCTAAAAGCTGTAGCATCCTCTGTCCTCCGAGTGTTTTCACTTGTTAGTACCTCAGTCTTCATTTTTAAAGACCATTACTGAGCTCACCATGCATGGCAGCCGTCTTCACTTACTGCCAGAAAAGGAGCTTGAATTATTTTTGAAAAAGGTTTCCCGAAAGTAGGCTCTGGACAGATAAGCTACAATCAAAAATAGCTTGGAATAAAATACCTTCCCGAGTACTGTGACTAAGAGGTCCTGCTGGTATATCAGGCCCATAATACCTATTAGAGCTGGAATTTGTTACACTGATATGAATTACCTTCCAAAACAGGAAGAATGCAGTCTAATAAGCACAAGCATTCAAAACTTAATGTTATAGTCCAACTCCATATTCTAATTTAACAAAACACAAGACTTTCTGGATTTTAAAGTTAATTTGTATAGAAAAATTACACCCACTACTATCTAAAACCAAACTGAAGTTTGAAAGAACATAAAAGCGTGCATGCCTCTATGTTCATCCCTCCCTTTCTTCCTGTAAGCGGTACTAGTGTCAGAATATCATTGCCAAGCATTATCAATTAGGTCCTCCAAACAAGTTAATTTTCATTTGCTTCCTAGCTTGAATCTTCAGAGTTCATCATTCTAGCTTTCCTCAATTATGATAGCAAGACTATTTTCAACAACTACAAGATACCAAGCTGAATGTTTAAAAGAATGTAAGATACTGAAATTCTTTTCAAGAGCTGACAACAGTAGGACCTACATCATAGCGCACAAACAAATCAGTACAGTAATCAACAAAAGCTATAAAAAGCCCAGACTGAAATTACACTGCAGTTTTGCTTTACAAAAAACATACATTTTGGGAGCTTGATTTTCCAGGACTTGCAGTTAAAGCACTTGCGCATTTAAGCACCAAAAGGTACTTAGATCTTAGCCCTAACTGAAGATTAGTCAGACGACAAGACTTTTCAGACCATTTCTGTTGTAAGGAGACTAAATTTGGCAAGCCAGAAACACTGGAGTCTAAAAACACATACACCGGAAGGCCTGAGTTGATATAGAATTCTATAACTGAAGCAAAGTAGTAAGCAGACTTGTGAGAATCTACTAGTCTTGAGCAACAAGCAGAAGACAACTACTACTTTAAATGCGTTAAATTTTTATCTGCCAAAATATTAGAGTATTAGCAGATAAGCAGAAGAATATTTTAACTTAGCACACATTAACACACACCCAGGTGAATTTTGTGAAAGAGCCTATCAGTATATACTCATGGATTTCTATACTACTGTTCATGTTTGATTGCACAGAAGTCCCTAACACCAGGAGAGAAGGGAAACAAAGTCAGGCACACCATATCTGGAAGGAGCAAAGCACTCCAAGGCTGTGTGCAGCAGAGTTAGCCTTGCAATACAGTACAAAATACCAGAAGCAAAAACTGCTTCAGTTATATTTCATTTCATGTATTTCATACATTTCAGTTATATATTCATTTATATTAAAGATTCACAGTTCTATCAAAAAAAAGTCTCTTAATATCACAGCTTATTTCAGATTGTTCTGTTGCAAGTGCTGGAAAAAAATCCTGCAAAGTTCATCCTTAACTGAAAACATAGGCCATCACTAAAGCTGCCTTGACACATCTGTCTCTTATCATTGATGTAAAAGCACATTTGCAAGGGGCAGAAATCCTAACACTGAAGACCTGAGGGCTTTCACAGTACAGGTCATCTAGCATATAAAGACATTAGATTTTTTTACCTCCTTTCAAAGCAGCTGCTTAGAACTGATAATGGCAATAGCATGACACTTTAGACAAATACACAACTCTTAATTCAGGCACTGAGTAGAATGATGGCATGTTCCATTAGCTCTGACACCATAAACCAAAGCACAGCAAAAAAGTGAGGTGTAACAGTCTGCAAAAGAACAGTTCCTTATCCCTAATGAACCTGAATAAGTAACCCTTCTAACAACACCAGAAGAAGTGGTATTCTCTCAAAGACCAAAACAATAAAAATAAAAAGCTTACTCAGGCTGCGAGACTGGAGGTATCTCTGAGGTAGCTGAACTGGAAATGTTTTCAGTGCTTGCAGCTAGGCTAGATGAAGCTTCATTTAAATCTACTGAAGGCGGAGTCTCAACTTCAGGCCGGCTTGCTTCACCCATTTCTGTAGTCTGTGAAAACATTAGAGATGAACATAAGTTTTTCAAAGTTTGAATAGGGCAGGTGTTCAAAGAATAGTTTCTAGTATGGAGTTTTAACAGTTCAGTAACTCAGATTCCCAATATCAACGAACCTGAAAACCAGACTGCAAGAAATTGGACAGTTTAGAAAGAACTTTTCTTTCCTCATAAACCTAGCTGGTATTCAGTGCTACCTTGGGGCAACTGTAACACACTTCTGTAGACTCCAATAATAGCATAAAAATATTAATTGGAAAAAAGCATATGCAACAACTTCCTCAACCCTGCATTCCTATGAAGTGCAGCCAAGTGAAAACAGGGCCAAGTAGTTCAGCAAGTGAAAAAAAACAGTTCTACTTGCGTGCTCTGCTAAAAAGCCACTTATATTTAGTATTTTCATTCTAAGCTTATTTTTTGCAAAGCCTTTTGATTTGGTCACCCCAGGAAGGCCTGAAATGATTTAGAGTAACTGAAGCAAAGAAATAAAGTTTGTCACTTTTGAGAGTCTAGTAGTCTTGAGTTGTACTTATTCTAGATCTTCAGTTTCTAACCTAACACAGTGTAATCAGTCTTCCTGAATCTGGAAAAGTGCAAAACCACTAAAACAGACCAGATTAATTCTTGAAGGAATACAAAATATTAAACAAGAGCCACTTGTCAATAACCAGATTACATATGTTGTTTTGTAATCTACAGAACACAAATATTTATCAAATAAGTTAACAGTAGGCTTTGTAACACTTCACTCGGAGCAATGACTTGGTATTACCAATGGCATATTTTACTGAAATAGCTCTTTGGAAAGTGCTGCCATTTTAATATACAAAGGAAATTATAGTGACAAAAGCTGTTATGGATCAAGGCTAAAAAGGAATGCCATAATCATGAAGTTTGATCTATGAAGAAGATCTTTAGATAGAGGACCAGTAGGGCAACATTGTACATTAGTAAAGGCAGGGGTGCATGTGTGCGTGCATGTGCATGCACATGTACGCTTTTTTAAAATAAAGATATCCATACCTACAACATCCAATTTTAACTTAAGTTGGAAAGATTTATTTAGTAAGTACCTTCAAATACTACATTATTCTATTACTTGTGCACATTGGAATTGCAAGGTCTGTTAGCTCATGGGTATTCTCCTTCATTGGAAACATGAGTCTCACAGCAACCCTACGTGCAAGTGAAATGCAACAAATAGTTACCAGGAGCTTTAGACAACCGAAATGAAAGACTCTGAAATCCAAGAAGCATTTGGAGAATGCATGGAGAGAGTAAAGAAATAAAGACTTGCCTGGTCAGATTTTGTACTGTCATCAAGTACCTCTTCTGTGGAGTGACTCTGTTTACTTGAGTCTGCATGTTCTGCAGGCTGCATTCCAGTAGGACCGGCCACTTCCCCCTAACATATTAAAAGGTAAAACAATAGTAAAATACAGTAACATCAGCCTTCTATTCTGACAAGGACTTAGCTTTGGTAGAGACTAATCTAAATATTATTACCTTTACAACTACTAGAACTTCAAAAGAAAATTAAACTACATGAACCTTCAGAGCCACAGTCCACGTATGTTTAAATTCTCATCTGTATAAAGCCTACAGCAAGTTAAAACAATTGAATTAAGACAATATTAAGACAGTCATGAATTTCCTGTGATGACTTAGGACATTCAGTTTGTGTGCTCAGACAAGTTAATCACTCTGCTCTATCTTCCCACAGGTTCCTCTATTGACAAACCCTCTCTATGCCCATGCTACCCAAAACAGGAAAAAAAATTATCTTTAGATTATTTAAAACAGACAACCATCTAGAAGAGAACTACAAAACAACATTTTGGCACATTTCAGTTATAGTGATCTTATCGCAAAACCAGAATAATTTCACAAGTCTGTTGCAACCTTTTAAAGCAAGTTTCTCTCTTACAACTAAAGATTTACAATCAAGTGCAATGAATTCAGAGACTAAAAATGAGTATGTACTTGAGGAAAAAGTGTACCAGAGTGCAGAATTAACAACAGTTGTACATGCCTCTCTGAAATTCTAAGTAGAGCAACTACAACATATGCAATTTATTTTTTAGAACATTCTTCCTGCTGTGATATTTTAAAATATAGCAATAAAACTGGTAGAAGTTTATATATCCCTTGTTTTAATGGCAATCTAAAATCCTCTGGTCAAAGACTGGAAATGCGGGTGTTCAGATCCACAATGGGCAGCTACACTATACAGGATTACATGATCATAACTGTGCTCAATCTTAATTTGAGAGGGTTAAGGCACACACCGGAAGAGCAGGAAGGAAGTACGAATCTGTACAAGCAAACCTTAAAGACAATAGGCAAGCAACATTTTTCCCAAAAATATTAGCTCACATTCTAAACCTTAAGATTAAATCACATCGAGGCCTTCAAGAGACAACCAAAGAAACCTGATCAAAGGCTGCAAGACTGTTCTTCTTTAGCAGGACATCTCCATAAGCCTAGTCAAGAATAATAGGCATGTGTGTAAGACTTCTCAGATCCAAGAGATTTTTCTTTAATTGGTAAGAATACAGACCAATTCCTTTATTTAAAATAAACTAATGAAAACTACTATGACTTTATAATACAACTCAACTGATTGGGAGCTCATTGAAATATGCAGAAACTCATAAGGAGTTACTTGGGGTGAAACCACTACACTGAATTTAGCCCAAAGTGCTGAATAACATAATTAAGAAACGGACAGAATCTTAATCATTAACAAAAACATTAAGACATGTGAAATGTTAAGTTTTAAGCAAAAAGACAGATAAAGATGGACTTAAACAACCCATCTTAAATCTCCTATTTAGGATAGCAATCATTGATGCACTAGGCTGCTAACACAACACAGATGCAAATGATATACTGTGGCCTAGACATATGCAGGACATCACCTCTTAGCAGGGCCTCAGCAGATCCACATACTATCCCTATCATCCATTTCTTGTAACACCTGGCACCCAAATGAAAAAAATTGCATTACCATTACTAGCTTTTTACAAAAGTTGTCCAGATATACTACCTTATAATTGCAAAAACCTTGAAGCAGAAGGAAACAAGAACTCTGAGATAGTATCACAGTTCACAGAACAACTGAGTATATTAAATATTCTAACAAAGAATACTAAATGAATCAGTGCATGTATTTTTTAATATCAAGTCAGATTAAGCAGTTATTTAACATCATTTATTTAGCATACCTTTTCCTGGATATTTTCATCATCATTTGCCAGGGCACAAGCATCACCTGGAGCATATTGCACTGCTGATGAAAGACTCTCTTTACAAAAGACATGCCAAATGGGAAGCCTGTTAAAGAACAGGAATACAAAAAACAATAAAGTAAAAAAAGCCTTAATTTAAAATGAACATAAAATATTACGAGCTTCCTCAACATTGTCTCCTTCAGCCTTTTTACAGTTTTTTCCATGAGGTGCCTAAAAATAAAAACATTCATGTACAGTTCACTGATATTCCTTTATCAAAACTATTAGAGGATATAACTTTAAGAAATTGGAAACAGAGAATGCACTACATATTTATTACTTCCAAAAGAAAGCATCAAAAAACAGTTACTGGGGCGATATGTCACACAAAGCAGAAGCTGATAAATTAGCTACTTACTATAAGTTAAAATGAACGTGAGTCGACTTTATTCTTTGCCACACAATAACAGGATATCTTTAGCAATGTTTGTTATCAGGAAAAAAATAAAGCAAAAGATGAAGACTTAAGTCCCTTTCTATCCCTCCCTCCATACAGAGTATACCTGAGAAAAATTCTATATTGTCAGAAGTATCGAACACATTTAAGAGTACTGGCAAAAGCAAGTATATTAGACAAGAGGCCTATAGAGAAACCAATAAAAACATAGGTACAAGAGGCAAGCCACATGCTGCTGTAGCTATATCCTTCAGAGAGATTTGTTTTGTATTTTTGTCCTTGAACAGTTTCCCTGAGTAGAATTCCTGGATACAACAACCTTCTAATGCAAAAAGATCTGACAACCAAAAGCCCAACCTTAACAGCCAGTCCTGATAGTAACAATATTAATAGGCTGA